>NW_008239553.1:12647591-12658464 GCF_000691975.1 Corvus brachyrhynchos
TACAGCACCCTCTTGGAGAAGGCACAGAAGGAATAATCCCACAGGTCATGAGGCAAGGGCAGAGGCCGGAGGACAGGGAAGGTCAGCACTAGGCAGGCACGACGTGGAGCTGCTGAAGCAGGCGCAAGGCCTGTTTCTGGGTCCTCCAAGCCCTGCTGCCAGAAACTTAAGATGCACTTTGGGAGACCCAGGGACCAGGTTCATGGTAACCTGCAGTAAACAGACAGCTGATGGCATCTGTCCTGGGAGCAGGAGCAGGGGGAGGAAAGGGCTCCGCCCTTTGTCCCTGCTGGTGTGACTGTGCGTTGTTCTGGTTGCAACAGTGCAGCCTCAATGTGCTTGTGGTTTCTTGTGCAGTGAGAACGCGCACGCCGAGAGAGAGAGGAGGTGCAAGGGAGGTGAGAACACTGTTAAGGTTTTGCTCACTGCAAAGCGTGGGTGCACCTTTTCCAATACAGATGAAAGAAACGATGCAATGACGCAACACAGATTTGCACTAGGCCATCAGAAGTCCTCAGCTGTGTGCGCCACTCTGCTATGGACTTCCTTGGCTTAACACCTCTTTCACACACAGTCACAAGTCAGAGTGAATCTTTTGCTGTTGATGGAGCCACAGCCCTGTACAACAGCCACAAGAGACCAAGAGTCACAACCAGACCCATCATGTGACTCCGGGTCTCAAGCCTTCCTTGGGCTTGATAAAGATCATCATGCTTGTCCACTCAGACTGAGGGTGCACTTCTGGCACTCCTCGAGGCTTGTTGTGACCCTGAGAAGGTGCTGGGGGAACTAGAGGGGTCAGAGTGGTTTGTACCACCCCATACACAAACCAAGGCCTCAGACAGGAATCACCTACATACTGCTTTCAACTCCAGTCCAACAGGTGGAACTTTCTCCTCTCTGCCACCAGATTTTCTCTTTCCTTTTCACTGAAACACAAATAACTGGAATTTAATTTTCCCTCATGGGAATTTTGTGATTACATGAGGTTGTGCAGGATAAGCACATAGTAGAACCATTCTCCTTCTCCCCTGCCACCTATTCTTTCCATCAGGCCCATTCTTTGGCCTTGTCATCACCCTGTCATACAATCTGCTTTTCACAATCTTGTGAGACTTTGGTCACAGTGAGACTCGAGGCCTTCCTAACAGCTCCTACACAAGCCCTTCATTGCTAGTAACTGAGCACAAGACAGTGAAGGCAGGCAGCATTTTTCCTGAAAGTCATGTTGGATCGTCCCAGTAAGAGAGGCCAGGCAGACAGTAACACAGGCTTCTCATACCAGATCATGCCAGTAGTCTGTTTCCTGCAAAAGTCAACTCATTCAGAAGAAAACAAAGGAAGTTAGTGTACACAGCCAGTTGCAAAGCAGAGTAGACAGAAATATTCCTCTTTCTTTCCCTGACAGGGCAGCCAAAGAAACATTGTTACATTGAGAATTTTTCTGCCTCCTTTTTCCCCCCATCTGATTTCATTTATCTCACCGTGGTTTCTGGCTCGTAGCAGAAACAAGAATTTAATTTCAAAATGTTTGAATCTGGAACCAAACTTTCTTAGAAAACAGGAATGTTTGGTTTTGTGTGTGTTTTGATTTAACCCATTATATTGCTGCATTAATCCAATTAGAAATCTGAATAGGTCTGACACTACCAAAAGTTAAAGTTCTGAATCTGTTGCTTCATCTTTACAGAAAGAGAAGTGGAAACCAAATAAAAATAAGGAGATGGGAATTAAAAAGGAGAATGACAAAACACTTTTCTGAGGGCAACTGCTAAATTTCAAAAAAATGTGCTACCTGCAGATTTGGAATATCACCTTTCTACTTGAAATACTACAGGTCCTGGTTATCAGAATGCAAATTTTCAGGATGCAAAGCTGGGACACAACAACTTCATTCCAAATACTGCCAAGCACACTAGGATTTTTCCTTATAATTTTTATCATCCAAAGAGAGAGAAATTCTCCTTCTTTCTGAAATTAACTCTTTGCCTCTAATAAGGAAGCCCCAAAGAAGCAAGTTGGCTGTACAGGACTCAGAGGCTGCATAGACTGGAAGAAAAAACCACGAAATACTACCTTTTACTCCAAATGGGCAAAGGCACTGCTTTTTTTGGGCATGGGTGACTTAGGATTTGAAGATATTTGCTGGCATGTATTTAATCACCATGCTTTTTACTAACTTCTCTGCATGATGGATGAGGTTTTTTTGTTGAAATGAGGTCACTATATTTTACCTTTTCTTCCCATGCTGGGACTGTTTGGTGTGTCAATTCACATAGCTTAGAAAAATATATGCACATCCTCTGAGCTTCATCCTGGCACCATAAAGCAAAGCCAATTTTGAGTTCCTCCACTTGGCAGTAGTGGAAGCCGGGAGACTTTGAGTGACCAGACTGCCCTCCACCGTGCATGCACCTCTCCCAGGCCACAGGGGACATTGGACAACTTTGGTCTTGAAAGTACAGGATAATCATGTGCCTTGCTAGGACCTACCTCTCAGATTGCCATCCCACGCTGGGGAGTAAGAGGGGTCCTGGGCTTGTCTCTCCAGTGCCATTTCAGGGAGAGGCTCTGGCCCTCTGCCTCTTGTCAGCACCACATGACAAACCCACTGCTCTTATGATTTCTGTCATTCCAGCCACCCTCCATAGAGGAGTTCTAGATGTGTGCTCAAAGCTGCACTTACTGACCTCCTCTTTCTTTGCAGTTCTCCTCATTCTCTGCATAAATAACTCTACTCTTTCAACAGCAGTTCAAGTAAAACTAAGAATTTCAAGAGAGGGTGGATACTGCTGATATGCACCCAGTCCGAAACATATCTGCCAAACTGGTGAGCCATGAGTCAGCTCGCCTGGGCAGAGTGGAGAAGGAAGGAGTCCTATGCCAGTGCACTGCCCAAATTTGATTCAAGAGAAAAAAGCCTTTAATGTGACAACACACATAAGGCACCTCTTCCCATTTCCACACAACTCATGTCCCTGGACAGCTTTGATCAGTACGCTGTCTGGAATGTGTAAGGTTCATTATATAGTGACTTCAGCCACTCAGCCTCCCAAATCAGCCCTGGAAGAAAAGGAGAAAACAAATATAGGCATTTGCTCCTTTCCCCAGTTTGAACTTGCAACAGTTTATGGCCTTCCCCAAAGACGGGCTGCTCTCTTGTCCCTGACTTTTGCTGTAAACTCCAGCATTGTTGTTACCTCCATTAGAGCCTTCTGAGTCTGTTCTATTACCCTCTGATCCCGGCACTGGCTAAGGACACACCAGACATGCAGGCTTTGTTTACATGGCAGAGACCCAACAACTCATCAACCTCCTTAAAAGCCATGAGAAGATATGGGAAGCAAGCAGAACTGCTGCAGTAACGACATTGTTTGTTCTCACCCCTAACCACTCTGTCTCTACAACAGCAACATGGTGAAGACATTTGATAAAAAAGTGAACTTCAGGAAAGTAACTCCCGTCTATGCCAAACACTAATCTCAGTCCATTTGGAAGGCTCTCCCTGGAGTCCATAGTCATACCTGGACAAGTAGGGTGTTCCACAGCTGAGCACTCTCTGCGCCTTGTCCTTGTGCTCTCCAGTCCCTTGCTTTTTGGGAATTAGAGCTTGGGGAGGTCAGAAGCCTCAATCACATCAAATGAAGCTGTAGCAGACAGCCCTAAATTATTAATGTCTTTAAACACTAAGTGCACTTGGGAACCAATTCAGCCTCCAACACACAGGCTGTGCATCAACATGGTCCCAAAGGGGTCACAAGAAAAAACCCCTCATTAAGGACTGTGAAGCAGCAGTTCTGTTTGCATTGACACATTTGTCTCTCCCCTGGACAGAGGATACACACAGTCATGAATCACTCCATCTGTACGCATGTCCACTCTTCTTCTATTTCAGCCACTCCTTGTCCCTGGGAGACACACAGCAGTCTTAACCAAAGCTCCATTTTATTTACAGCCAAGAAGGCGAGCAAGCGGCGAGATGCCCTGTCAGTTATATGGCAAGAGAATCATACCTCCACATCTATAATTTCACTTGATTCTGTCACTGGAAAGACCGCAATTCATTAACATACCTCTGCTATGACAGTCTGATATTTCTCTTTAACCACATCCCTTTAAAACTAACCTTACTGACTATTTACTTCTGTAAACTTCCATTTTGTTTTTGATTTAGTTTCAACCCCCTACGACATCCTACCTCTGGCTCCTCACTACTAGCACAACTGGCCTGCAGATAACAACTCTGACTTGGATGTTGTGTTTATTAACAGTTTGCTGTTTTCATGCAGCTTTAATTGTGTTTCAAGAGGAACTGATGCTGATTTTTGCTCCTGTTTCAACATTTGGCAAATGCATGAAATTCCGCATGTTGTAGGAAACAGGAAGAAAGCTTTAACTTCAACTATTTAGAATGTACATGCACAAACAACACAATCAAAGTACATGCTCCTCCTGTTTACCTCCTCCACACCTCAATATTTCTGTTCTCTTTCTCTGCCCTTCTGGGAATGTATCTCTTTCACTTCTGCTCATCTCTCTCCCACACCCACAGGCATGCACTGATTTGTTACTGCTAGGTCACTTGTGATTAAAGGTCTGGATACACTAGTTTATTGCAGGGTTGTCCCTGGCTTGATAGGCTGTTTGCTGTTCTGTTATTTTAGTGCTGAAGCCTCTTTCTTGCAGTTTGCTGCCTTTCGCACACACCCACACACCCACACCCACCCCCACACACCCACCACCACCACAATGTCTTTATTTTGAAATGGCAAACACAAAAATTGACTCAGGGTTTGCAAATAATTTGAAAGGGAATGAGGGAAAAGGGGGTTACAGGTCCTGGAAATGCAGCCTCCCTGCCCTGCCTGACTTCTCTGAGTGTTTGCCATTTTTTCTGTGGTACTGGAATAAAAAGCTTCAAGTGCCAGAAAAGCTGCATGCCTGTTTGCTTTGCTTGGCTGAAGAAACTCAGGCACAGCATATTCATCTGGGAAGTTGTTAGTTGGGGTTGGGGAAAGTCGCCGGCCCATTTTAGCTATACAGACTTTAACAATAGCTTTAACAAGTTGGATTTGGCTTTCTGAGCAACACGCAACAAACACAAAGAACTGAAAACCTCTAAAAATTATTATGGATGTGTTTACTTATCAAACATAACAGCAAGCCCCTCCTCCTGAAATGTGTTTCAGGCCCTTTCCAAAAAAAAGGGGGGATTTCAAAAGCAAAGCTCACAGCAGACAGAATTTCCGTTCTATTTTGAAAAGTCCTGTGTATAGCCCTACTGCATTCCTCTTCTTCCCTCTCCCACCAAAAAAAAAAAAAAAAAAAACAAAGTCAAACTTCTGGGCATAGCTTAAAAGCCACAAAACCTCCTCCATGTGTGTACTCTCCAGCTCCACTGCAGATACTGGAGTTACATAAAACTGGGCAGTTAGTGATTCTGGCAGCTGAAAAATTACAAAGTTCAGGGGCTGAGGAGGGTGTGGGCCAAGCTGAAGTTTTCCAGAGAGCTGTACCAGATGGAGCAGAGAAAAAACACTTCTCTTTCGGCTCAGGAAGGTGGAGTTAAAAGCTCTGAACCTTAAACAAATTTCAGGGATTTTCTCCATTCCCTGCTCCCTGTGAACACTGGCACTGGTAGTGCTGGTTATCAAGGATGACTTGGACCTTAAAAAGCAACGAATGTGCCTTTCAGTATGTGACAATGCAGTGCCTTTATAGTGACACAGCAGAGAGAGATGTGCTGCTGTTACCCCCTGTTAGCCAGAGCTGTGTGAGCCTTCTCCCTTATGAACCAGCAACATGTTTCCATTTCCAACAGGATGGTTGATGTATAAGGATGAAATCAAAGTGCATCGTGCAATAAACTGCACTAGCTACCAAACATGCTCCAAGTCAGCACAGATACACTAGAATGGGGTTTTGTGTTAGAACATCTGTTTACTGGGATGATGCTAAATTTAACTGTCATATTTAAATTATAATTAACTCCTCAGATTTGGACTTAAATCTACCTGGGTAGGAAGAGTCACACTTCTTATCTAAATGCTAAATAGTGTGTTAGTTAGCACATATTGTAAGATGCTGGAATTTTTCAGTGTAAGTAGTCCCAACTGTGTTTTAAAACATGATGGCTAGTCAGGCTTAATTTTCTACCTCTGGACAGGGTTTTAAAACATGCTTTCAACTGTGACCAACTGTGATCACACTAAGGGCAAAATAGCCTTTAACCATGTGTTAGTCAACAAAGACTGCAATTATGTGTCCAGCTCACTGCATACACTGCAAGAAAGACATTGTAAGCTGAAGTGACATCCAGTGGGGGGGACCCTGAAATGGTTAGGGGCTGGCATATAAGAAAGGCTGGGAGAGCTCAAATTCTTCAGCCTAGAGAAGGCTACAGCAGGAGAGTTTGTATAAGAAAACAGAGTATTTGAACTTTATTATTTTAATGAAAATTCTGATTAAGAAGCCAAATTTAGATGCTTTTCAGAATAGAATTTGTCCACTAGAATCTGGTATAACTCACTTCACATGAGTGAAAACCAACCATTTCATTTTTGATTCTTTTAACTATCTGATATGGAAACCAGCCCAAATGACCTGGAAAGGAGACCCTGTATATAACACATTACCAACTACTACAAGGAACTGACTCATATAGTATTAACGATGGAAATTTGTTTTAAAGACTGAATTTTCTGCCTGGTGTCTTCAGTTCTCAGTGAAATAGGCATGGCAAGGTTGACTCTGTTTACCTATTAACTATGAACACAAAAGACAAACTTCTCTAACTCAGCATGGAATCAGTCAGCTAACTAAATAAAGTAACTACTTATGTGCAATGTGGTCTTGGTCAAGCCACTCAAAAGCTTACCACTTGAGATTATGGCTCCACAGCAGTCAAAATTAAAATAACAGTTGGCTTATGTGGTACAGCTCTGGCCATGCATTCCCATTCTTCCCTTACACCCAACACTGCTCCTTTTACCAAGCTGTTTCCCTGATCTAGGTCAACATAAAGCTCACCTAACAAAAATTAACATAGTCTTTGGTACAAACCAGGGTCATAATAATAGCTAAAGCTTTAGGCAAGAAATAATATTTCATTTCAATTTCCCATTTCATTTTAGACAGCTGCAATTTTCCTCAGATTTGGGACTTGCGAGGATTGTGAAGTTTTGGAAGATTCAATAAAGTGATTGTTCTTATATGCAAAATAAAATTTCAACATGCTTTTGCTGTTACTGCCAAGTTCACATTCCTTAGGAAAAAGTTGAAGTGAAAATTAATGAAATTCAGTGAATGCTTGCTGGAAAATATTTTCTTTATAATGAAAATATAGGCACGTCGTAACAATACTTAGAACGAAATACAGAAAGCATTCCAGCTATTTTTTATACTCTTAGAGAACATTATGTAATTTGTTACTTAGATGTCATTAAACTACATAAAAAAAAAATACTAGACATACCAAATAAAAATTATTAAAAAGCCCTTTCCCCCCCTTGTAGGATCCAGGGTTCTGACCCTGCTAAGACCCTCAGTCTGGCAAGTAACTATTGCAAGCTCCAGCTGCACTGAAGCTCTCTCCCTCTATGCTGGAGTCCCCTTGCAGACTACAGTGATCTGCACAAGCCAATTCTTTTCCTCTCTGTCTGGGATATGGGCATGGCCCCCTGCAACTTAACTGCTCTCCCCACCAAGCCTTTTCTCCAGGCTGTGTGTTGACCTGGCAAATGCTTCTAGCTGTAACGAAATGAAAAGAAGGTAAGGCAAAAATGGGAAAAAAAGGCAAGCCTTGCAGATGAAAGTCTGAGGCAGTGTTTTCCTTTCCAAAGTGCTGCTACATTCCCATAAGCTTGTGGTTTCCTGCATTCTGTTAGAGGGCTTTTTTTCTTTTTCTTTTTTTTTTTTATATCCTTCTGGTGATATCTGAAGAGGGAAAATGTCCAGCACTAACAGGAGGCCTTTTGTTCTATTCGTTTCTAAGTGGACTTTAACCCAGTTACTACAGACCGAGTCACTGTAGAAACAAATAAAATAAAAGCTCTCTGTTTTGTCCCTCTGGACAGGTCACGGACATGTTAAGCTCTGTTCTTCCTCTCCTACTTTTTTGGAAGCAGTACTAGACCTGGCATTGCACTGCAATAATAATGAACATAGTTTATGGCTGTTCTTTTTTATATATCCTGGCAACCCCTACAGAGCTGATATTCCAATAAAGCTAGCATTTCATTAACAAAATAAATGTACAAGGGGCATATCTTTGGGTAATGAGATGAAATAAAACCTGAGAAAGGCTGGCTACCAGGAACTGGTAAGATATGAATGTGACACACATAGGTGCAGATCTGAGCTATTTCGGTACCTTGTCAGATCTCAAATTTTTTAATGACTCACAGCAAATAACCACTTGTCTCTGAATATGACTGTAACAGATCCCCTCACTCTCAGGCTTAATTTTAGGCTGAATATGAGGGTTGAATTTCAGTCATTTGTTGCAGTTCTGATTGCTAGGACAAGTTATATCCTGTCACCATAAATCAGTTTTAGGGTAAATCATTATCTATTTAGATTCCAACCACCTAAATTAAAACATCCAAAAGAAAAGCATCCTGGGGCTTACTGATCTCTGGAGGCTCTGGAACGTCTGTGCACAAGAGGATTGCTCCTCCTCTTTTCCCCTTCTCTCATCAGCCGGCTTTCCCTGAAAATCTTTTTAACTCTCTAGTGTCCCCTTATTTATGAGCCCTCAGCTCTGGCAAAACACCTGCCTGTTGTGGCTGGCAAGTGCAGAAGCTGGCTACAAGCTTGCTTTTGCCCCTCTTTTGTGCCCTCCTCTACCGCTGGTTAAGCAGCTGCTTATCTAAAACCATTGCTTTTTTCCAACCTCCAACCCTCTTCCTGGTCCAGTTTGTTTTTAAGGTAGGGAAGTTTTACACTGGGGAGAAGTTACGAGGAAGAAGTAGCAGTAGGAAGTTCTCAGTAGCAGAAGAAATACGTTTTTCAGCTGGGCAATGGGTTGTCATGCAAAGCTAGGACAGAGAGAAACAGCAGCATGTAAGAGAGGATTTTGAACAAGTACATGACCATGCAATGCTGCATGGAGAACTAAACACAGATAAAACCAAGACTGTTGTGGGCCATGGGTGTGAGTCAGTAGGAGTTTCACATGTGGCTGGTATTGTACTGGGCATGGGAGGACAGAGAGCACAGAGCCAGAGGACTGTCCTGATGCCAGAGCTGGCATCAGTACAAAGTATCAGAGTCACGACTGAGCTCAGTACCATGCCAGGCCTCCTGCAGCTCCCCTTTCTCTCTTCTATTTCTCAGGAGAACTGTCATCTTACAGTCACAGCACTCTACCTGGCACAAGTGGCATCTGTTCCCACACCTGCTCAAACCTGCGCAGAAATACTGTCCTAGCTGCTGAGGTTTGCTGGAGATGTACTTTGATCAAGCCTCATTCTCCTGGTTTGATTTCTTGTGCCAGTTTTGATGTTCCTCAACTCTGAAATGCTCCAGAAATGGTTGGTGAACCTCTTATGCTGTGCCAGAAGAGAGCTTCTTCTAGCCTTTTACTAAAAGAGTAAAATGCAAAGCAAATGAAAAGTGAATATGAACTGTTATGCTACTGACTTCTTAACACACTGTATTCTATCTGCAGGAATTTATGAGTCTACACAAGCCACAGCAGGAGTCCAGCAAAGGCTCCGTGATCGTGGTGCAACTTAGTATCATTACTCTTAGCTAATTTATCTTTTGATATATTTTGCAACAGCCATAAGAGGCCTGCATATGGTCTAGGTTTAGCACAATTTGGGAGCACAGGTGTCTGCATTACTCTTCCCTTGTTAGAATAACAACAAGGGAAACACAGAGAGACTCTTCCTTTACTTTGTTTCTTCCTACTACCCTATCAGGGTTTCTTTCACTGAGGTCCTCACATCACTTGGGCAGATAGAACAAGTGCAAAAGAGATTCCACCCCAACTAGAGATCTGTATGGGTTTCAGAGCTTGTCAAGAGCAAGTAAAGCAGCAAAACATTCTGAAGTTCACGTGGCAGATTCTTTGGAACAGTTTCCAAGCAAATTTATGTTCATTTCTTGGCTGAATACTACTTGAAACAGAACTTAGACTGGTGAACATGGGGAGAAATTTGTGATCAGCAGAAGTGAAACATCTGTTTTACCGGAGACAATCGAACTCCTGATGTTGTCAAAATCACATAATTCTAGAAGTGCCAATCTCTTTGTGGGTTGCTCTGAGAAAGGTCAT
Source organism: Corvus brachyrhynchos (assembly GCF_000691975.1). Classification (NCBI taxonomy): domain Eukaryota; kingdom Metazoa; phylum Chordata; class Aves; order Passeriformes; family Corvidae; genus Corvus; species Corvus brachyrhynchos. The sequence continues at coordinate 12,657,874 of NW_008239553.1, forward strand.
GTCACTGAACTCTTGGTGACTGAATGGCTTTTGTCCTGGAAAATTCACTCCCAGATGTGCAGTGCATGCTGGAGTTTGATGCAATTTGCTTTGCTAACTTAGGCAGAGGAAAGAAAGATATCACAAGGAGATACCCTACTTCATGAGGGTAAGCTGGTCTCATAGATCCTGCATGACTTGTGCTTGTTTTCATTCCTACTGAAACCCGTTGGACATGTTCACTGCTATAGGATGTCACCTCAAGCTGTCAGTGAGATAATCAAATACCTTTACCTCAGCCTGGTCGGTTTAGAGGAATGGCATTCATCAATATAGGTCCAGGTTACAAATCAGAGTCAATGCTGACACTGTCTTTATGTTCCTCTGGAGGACATCATGCTGAGAGAAGTACTAACCTAGGTTGGTGTTAGAGCATTATTCCATGCCAGCAAATAGCATAGACAGATGGAAAACATTTGAATCTCTTTTCAGTACAGAGTTCTTTCCCAGTTCTGAGCAGGAACAATGGGGCTCCTCTGTTGTTCTTTTGCCTCTTAACCTTTGAGTCTCTGACACCAATAAAATGCTGACCATCAATGTTAGAAGCACTGT
>NW_008239553.1:12658514-12659755 GCF_000691975.1 Corvus brachyrhynchos
TGTTTGTGCATGTGACAGAGGGAGGAGAAATAAATGACACATGATCCGGGGGTTACAGTGAGACTACGTGCATCTGCTTCAGGACACAACGGCATGGCACAAACGAGTGCAGTGTGTTTGTACAACATGGAGGCACATGACTGTGCATACCACTGGGCAGCTCTGTGAAGATGTCAGTGGAGCTGATTTTCTTTTGTAAGAGCTGTTCCTCTTGCTATATTTTTCTTTTTTGGTCTCAACTCTATGATTATTTTGCAACATGAGAAGATTCTCAGTGAAATCTCTTTTCTTGACTCTGTAGATGCTAGGAAAGCCTAAGAATTTTCTGATGCAGAGTCGAAATGCACAGCAGTGGCATGCAGCACATCATATATAAAATTGATTAGAAAATGTGTTTAAGCAATAGAATAATATAACTTGCATCCATCTGTCATTCAAGAAGGGATCCACAAAAGAGTCTGTCACTTAATTCAGTAGGGTGATCAGTGGGTCTGCCTGGGAACGTACTTATTTACAAAAGGACACATTATGGCTTTAGAGCTTGTTGGAGTGAAACAGGCTTAAATGTGAGTGTGCATATGAATTATTCTATTTTATAACTTGTAAATTGCTCTTTCTGATGTACTCCACCCTCTAGTGACCTTTTGCTAAGAAATTAACCTAATCCTCACAGAAACTGAGCTTCCCCGGTTCATCACTATCACAACAGCTATTTTCTACCTATTTGCCCTGAGCACAAAACTTCAGTTACCCTTTTATTTTTATAACCACTGAAACCAGTTTATGATAAGTGTTACCAGCTGCTTACAGCAGGTTGCACTGCTTACATGTAGTAAGTAGTATGAGGTCTAAAAAGATTTTGCATCAACAATCAAAATAATAAAGTGCAGAAAGAAATTTGAGCAGAAGACTGAATTTCTGCTAAGACCTCTGATAGTAGATTCATTGGTTTCCAGCTGATGAAACAGACTTTCAGCTCCTTGCTGGCATTATTCTCGCGTGATCTGAAGGCACTTGGATAGTGCATTTTAAACCAGTTGGTTGTTTTCTCAGAGTCCATATAGAGGTCGGAGAGAAAGGGGAGTATCTTTCTTGCTAATGTTAGCCAGACAATGGCAGCTTAACTGTAAAGCCCCCTAAAAGAGAATAAGCCTATTGTGTCCCCAGTGTGTTTCCCACATTTCAAAGGCCACTAAGTAGCACCAGCATCTTTGCCTCTGGGTTACTGAGAAGACAGACAT
>NW_008239553.1:12659772-12704446 GCF_000691975.1 Corvus brachyrhynchos
TCCCTAATGATTTGAAACAAAAAAGGCACACACATACAATACCAGAGATGTGCACATTTAAGGCTTCTCCTGCCATAAGGTCAAACACATGAAAAGACACAAAAAAAAAGTTTGGCCCCAAGATATCAGAGTAGATCCACTTGCCCATCTCTCCCACACTGGCCCTTACTCTATTTTCTGCTGCAAGAGCCCCCGATTCCTGCACAATTAAGCGCGACACCAATGGCATTTCTGCTGCTGCTCCTTCCACTTGGCTTCACTGCTGAGAAAGGAGCTTGTTCGGCGGGGAGGCGGGCACTGCTGCCTGAATAGTCTCTGAAGCATTCATTATCTCCTGCCTAATTACATGGCCAGCATAGTGGTGGTGTTGTGGGAACATTGCATCACATTAATCAGCAAGGGGATGTGCCAAGATGAAAGAGTCCCCTTGTGTCTGCTCTCTGCTGTGGAAAATGGGCGGGAGGGTGGGGGAAGGAGTGGGGTATTTATCAAGTGGCAACTACGGAAGGCACAGCGGGTGCACCCCAGCTTGGCCTGGCCAAGTCGCCATCTTCCCAGGTCAGTGCTTTTGTAGCAAATACACCTTTTGTGCTCATGCATGTTGATGGATCAATAGCTCCAGAGGCTAAAATCTTTCACCACAGCACAAGTATGAGCAAGAGCTGTAAGGCAACACACCACTCCGTTGCTCCAAGAGGGAGTGGGAGCTGGTCCTCCATAGCCTGTCCTGCCCTCAGCCTGCTCTGATTACAAATAGGATCACCTGTTTGAACAGGCTCAGATTCAGATGCAGCCTGGCCACAAGGCTTCACAGAAAGTCATTGTCCCTCAAAACACTCTCCGAACACATTTGCCTCCAACAGTCTCCGAGTCAAATGTTAAACAGTAACTGTGATGGGGCTCCTGAATTAAAGTCAAGCTAGTATACAAAAGCAAAAGTTTCATTTCCCAAAGCCTGCTGGTGAGAACCCCAGTTCACCCACATAGTATAAAATTTAAATGGACTCTTGAAATCTGAGAAGAGATCTCATTTCCTCCTATCTTTGTCCCACTTGCAGGACATTTGAAAGGCTTTGTAAGGCTTTGCATAGATGCTCTTCTGTGTGTTTGGGCTGGGGGGAGGGTTGAGGCATCCACACTGCGGTTGTTTGGCACCCTGCAAAATACTGGGTCAGACTGGAATACAAAATGACAGTCCTTGGCTGAGCTGCTTATTGCTGTGAGATGGAATAGCAGCGCTCTAGGGAGAATAAGGAAAGGTAATGGAAAAATGAAGACATTACAAATACAGTTCTTTGCATTCATTAACCTCTCCTCTTCACTTTTGATTCGATCAGTACATATCAACCTTCTTTAAAGTCCTCCAAGGACAGGCAGCAGCTCATGCTCTACTCTCTTCCCATTTGGCTTCCTGCAGGCCTTCTGTCCATCACAGCTTCTCTGCACTTGAACTGTGCTTCAGGTTAAATTCAATTGCTTGGAATGGAAGTGTCTTGCCTCCAAACCCCATTGTTTTTGCAATGCATCTGGCTTATTAATGCAGGCTATTAAAGCCACTTTGGAAGCAGATTTACTGAGATGCAGATAAGTTTATCTGCCACAAAGTAGGTGTGAATGCCAGTTACTCCTGCAATGACTGTTGCCAAGTCCTCCTACTGGTATCCCATGCTGTTTTGAGGACAATTGGGGCAGCCTGCTTATCTGTGTGCCACCTGTTGTGCTGGAGTCACCCTGACCCAGTGCCACCTTTCTATTCAAATACTGTTGCCTAGTCAGGTGGTGTTCTTTGGGTTTCAGCACACAGGGGGCATTCCTTATGTAATGCCAGACAGGCCTATACTAACAGACTTGACTTCATTGCCCTCTGGTGAGAGGAGTATATACAACAGAGTCTATCTATCTATCTATCTATATATATATTTTTTTTTTTTTTTTTTTTTTTTAAGGGAGGACAAATGGGACCTGCCTTGGCTACAAGTGACAATCGAACTGAGGAAGGGGAAACTTCTGGTTATCTTGTCACATATAAACTCAGCTTATGGAGCAGGAGGGAACATTTAATATAGCTCAGCTCCAGATTTTAATGATTACAGCATTGCTCTGGTTTCCCTCTGCTTCTTGATCTTTGGCTGCAAGAAAAAAATGTCCACTGTGATACTTTAAATCCAGCATGGGAACTGCACGATCAAGGAGCTCACTTAGTCCCAATGCCACAACTCCTGTTTCACTTTCACTCTAGTTTCAGTGCTGGAGATCCACAGCAGCAAAGAGCATCTCAGAGTAGTTTCCACATTTGCCAGGTTTGAACAGAATCCTTCCTCTGCCATTGTGAACAACATCCTTTAAACAAATTAACATAGTGTATATACAGTTTCTAGCTCCTCTCCTCTGTTAGGTCTTTGGTTGACCACCCTGCCTTGAACATTTGGTACTTTATCAATCTTTCCCTCAAGTCACCAGGACAGTAGTGCTCTAGCCATCTCCTTCCCAACAGAGACCCAGAAATTCCGTAAGATGGAGAATATTTTTCCAGGCCCACACTCATTAAAGATTGATAAAAACCAAGGGATTGGAATTCCAACCTCAAGACAAAGCACAGTTTTACCCCCAGTGGTATTAAGGTTACTATCTGAACAACAACTAGCTGTCCTTTTCATCTCACATTTGCCTGACAAAAGTGAGATACTAACTTTGATCATGGTATCCTGTGCTAAAACTGGCCAGTTTACATTGGAGGAAAAAAGCTTGAGAGATAACATATTGAAAAACTCTGGTCTCTAATCCAAAAGACAGATGAAAAGACAAAAGCTGGGGGAAGAAATCCTAAGACATGATACAAGGGAGATAATGACAGAGAAATGTGTCAGACTTTATAATTACTGTTAATGAGGTTAATCTAAGGGCAACTAATCCTGTTGGAGAATATGGTGGGCTTGTGATCAAGGCCTTTTCTGAAATATAACAGTCTTCTGCACTCCTCAATCTTAATGCCTCTCCCCTTCTGGGACACCCACTGTCCCCCAGCACAGAAACATCTCCTTTTCTCATGGAGCCACCCCAAACAGTGTGCAATTGTCACGCCTACCCCACAAAGGCAGTGGTTTATCACTGGCAACTTGCAGTCCAAGCAAAGAACAGGTTTGTCTCCTGCTTGTATTAGCTCCTGACTGCATAGGCATGAGCCTGTGTGCGCACTGCAGTTTGATTTGAAAAGTGCCTCTTGACTTGTGTTTTACCACCACTGCCAGTTATTCCAGGACTTGAGTGAAGTCACTGGGAAGACCAAATGAAGACGCGGCAGATGAAGAGCTCTAGAAGAAGCCTAGAGTAAAAGCCAGTCCAGTTTCCATCTCCTCCTTTTTTTCATGTGCCCCACTCATTGCCATATTTATGGCTATGCAGGACATTCCTACACCAACTTCTGCGTAGTAAACACTGTGCAAATCACAGTGTTTCTACCAGTTTTGAGAATGTAACTTTGAAACCACTCTTTTTTCTACAGGCAAAAGAAAGGTGATGATACAAAATAACCATGGGAATTTCTTGTTTTGACACAAAATTTCTTCTGAAGAGGAAAACCAACATCACAAACATTCCCCCTTCTACAAGAGGGAAGGAAAATGGGGCAAGTGGCTGCTCCACATAAAGCTGTCCAGCCCTGAAATGGAAGTCTGTCCAAAGGTCTACAGGCTGCTGAGGCACATCTGCAAAGCCCACAACAAATCCCAACACAGTAAAGTTCTGTTTCAGTTTCACCCCCACTCTTCATGTGACAGCTTTCTTTACAATCCCACAGTACCTCTTTCTCACCTGGAAATATCATCTCTGGCTGTTCTTTTTACTTGTCTTGGTCTCTGGTTTCCAATGGACTGTTAACTGAGAACCTCTTTTCTCCATTGTACCTATGTTCCTGTTAACCCTGCTTTACATCTTCTATGACAAAAAAATAAAATTAAACTTCAACTGCATAAAAAGGATTCAAGCAATTTGATGGTAACTGCAGCATTCGTGCCTATCTCTCACTGGTGCCAAAGGTGATTGGAATTTTAGTAATTCAATAGATAGATAAGATATGGGAGGTTATTTGATTTAGTATTTGGCTGTACCATGTTTCTAAAATACTCTGCAGCTAAAAAATGTAAAGATCACATGATATGTTTCTTTAGGGTAAATCAAACAACTTCTTCTAAAGTAATATCCTCATTGCAGGTGTAATTATATTTTTGGCACTTTGCTGCAAGTTCCATTTAAAGGAAGTTCTTATCCAACAGCTCTGTGGTAATTTTTAAGTAATTCCCCTCCCTCCACATGCCCACACTAACACCAACAGGGCTTACAAGGAAATCCCAACAGGCAGACTGTTATTCAGTGTATTTCTGCATTTCTAAGGCTCATCGACCTCTCTTTTGTCAGATAAAAGCTTCCCATCTCTTTAAACCCTTCATTCTTGCAATAGTCCCACAGAAAAGTTGACATCCTTGGCAAGGAGAGTGAAAAGCAGATTGTCCGCCCTTCCCAATAGGCCAGGCTGGAGTTGTTTTAGCCTGTTTAAATCTCTCCCCTATTTATATGCTAATGTTCTGGTATCAGCAGAAAGTATAAACAGTGTTGTTTACAGCTCCCTATAGTCTGTGAGCACCAAGCTGCCAGGAGAATACTGTGTACTGGGCAAAGAGATATATTTATTGAAATTAAAATGGCCTCTTTTAAGACCATGAGAAACAAAACTGAACTGTAAAAATGTAGTGTCAGCCAACAATATAACATACAAAAAAAGACTGGCAAAAAGCCATTAGCCAGGGGGTCAGGCATGGGCTCTGGGGAGCTAAGAGATTTCATATTTAACAGGGAGAGATCTGGGGAGACCTTCAGCACAGAGACCTCTGAGAAAACAGAGCATCAAGCTCCTTGGCAAGGCAGCTTACATGCTCCATTTGCTATTACTGCAGATTTTTTTAGTGGATAATGGCTCAAAGCTTGGCTCATAGCTCTCCTGGATCCTAAAGTGAATTAAACTCTCCTAAGGTAAACAGCAAGGTGTAAAGGAGCAAGCACAGGAATTCCTGAGTTTAGATCTTATTTCTTCAGTCTGTGGTGAATTTTCACCAGTAGAGCACCAGGTCTTAACAGTAACAGCAAAACCAGGCAGCAAGTAAGGATGTACAGAAAAGATGTACAACAAAGATATACAACATTTGTGCAATGTCAAGCTCTCTGAACATTAGGGCACAGAATTTGTGTCTTCTTTACATTAGTCAACAAAACGTTGACAATTGCAGTGGCAATCCCTGTTCAAATCCGGGGAAATACCTGCTCCCATTAGTAACGCTTTATCTTCCAGTAAATAAATATTTAAAAGCCTTTAAAAAATCCTTGTTTACCATAATGCCTGCTGTATATAATTCTCACACAAATGAGAAAAGATGCTGAAAAAAGATGCTGAACTGGTTGACCTCACAATCCTTATTGTATGGTTATCTACTGAAAGTCAGAAAAAGATGGGGCAATTTAACTCATAGTCTCCTACTGTATATATTTCAGTTCTCACCATGTGAGATTCAGCACTCTACTTTCAGGAGAAAAAATGCAGGGTACTTCAGTGAGGGCTCTTGTGAGCCACACAGGCCAGCTGAGGCACATCCAGCACCTGCATTGACAATACTGCACTCTGCTCTGTTTAGAGTGGGACTCCAGGGGCCAGATAACCAGTCCTGCTTGTCTCCATGATCCAAAGCCACATCACATCCACCAGTACCACTGCCTCTCTTGCTGGGCAGTCTCAGACAAGGTACCAAGAAAGGACTGAGTCTTTTTTTAGCCCTCCTAGTCCTGCAAAACCAGGGCAGAGGCACCTGAGTAGGACAACATGTAATTGCTTGGCTGTTACTGAAGAAGTTTACATATACTGCAAATAAAAAGAAGTCATCTACTCAGTAACTTTATATCAGCAGCACTAGATTGCTGAAAGGGTAAAATGCAAAGAGGACCACTTGCAATGACATTTCACCTTGTCAGAGCAGCACAATCACAGAAAGAGTTTGAGGTGGTGAACAATGAGAGTATTACACTGGAAAAGATGTGCTTTTCTTCCAGTGGGAATTCAGTTGCTAAGTGCACCAAGAGGATTTACAGCAACCCTTTGCTGTAATAACTAAACATAGGCCTGCATGAAAATCCCACATTTGGCTGTGGCACACTGGCTAAACTACTCTGTCTCCTTCTAGTAGTGTGTTCCCAAAGAAGGAAATAGTTTATTTTTGCTACTATAGTTCATCTGAAATTAAGTAGTAGTCTGCCAAATTTTCCAATGCAGAAAGTTTGTCTGTCTTCTGAGTTAAAGTAATCTGCATGTGGTATTGCACATATTACTTACATCATCTATTTAAGAGACTTAATCTAGCCAGTTTCGAGCTTTGAAGTTTTGCTGTACAGTGGTAAAGGGTTAAGACTATCCAGACTGCATCAGGTGCCCTGCACACATTACACCATGTATTTTGCAGGATTACGAGTGCTTATCAACAGTGCAAATAAACCAGCTCAGTGCTTTTATTCTACTCAAGACCATCTGAAACGTGTTCATTTCTAATAACTGACAGCTAAACCACTAAACCAGGTAGGGATGATGCTTGTTGGAGCCATTTTGAGCTCCAGCAGCAGTTTCTAGATTTCCTTCCATTACGTATTATTAATTACTGTTTGCTAAGTACCAGCAGTAAGAGACAAATACAGGCAGCTCCATAGCAAGGGGTTAACTTTTAAGTAAAAGGCATATTGATTGAAACCACAGTATGAAAAGTGAGAGACGTCTTGAATCTGAAGCCACGAGTTGGGATTGTAGTGTTTGTATTTTTGGCATCTGTGTCTGAAAGATGACAAAAAGGCACATAAGTGTTTTTAAGGGTAGCTGGGTGTTTTGGTCAAAGAGAAAGCTGACACATCTAAAACTAGGTAAAGAGAGAACTGTAGATGTACTTCTTAGAGATGCGTCTACAGAAATAATAATAAAGAAGAGGCTAGAATGTAGTCTTACATAATTCATTGCTGCTTGGACATGGGCCGGGAGGGAAGAATGGAAAAAACAGTCCATAAAGATGCCAATAGTTTCTAAGCAGAAACATCTGTTGAGGTCTTAAAAACGGTCAGGCCTGCAGCAAGCTCAGCAACAGGAAAGTCTGCAGTTGATCACTCCTACCCTCATCAGTCCCATGAGCTCCCACCCCTGGGACTGGATCGGAGCTTGGAAGATAGCTGACACCATGAATCAAACACAGCTCCTTTCTTAAAGTGGAAAAGGGGAGGAACAGAAAACCAGGATGGGTATCTGGGGAAAACAAATTAATATTTGGAATGGAGGTCTTCAGGAAGAGTTACAAAAGAGTAAGGGAACATGCAAAGGGAGACCCAGTGGCTTATCCCATTCTGTCCCATGGGGTGCTCATACACTGAATTTCCATTGCTCTGTCCAATCTAATTTTAAATGTCTCAAGCAAAAGCTTGCTCCCCTTGGGAGGGTATTGCGAAATCTCACAAATCATCTTTGCCTTTTACATGACTGCCTCTTCCTTTGCGATAGTTCATTTAACTTTGTTTTCTCTTGATATTCAACAGTGCTCCTAGACATATCAGTTCCAAACAGCAATTTCTTCTTCCTGAAAGCATTTGTTCCCCTTTGCTGTCTTCTCTCAAGAAAGGAGTTATCTTAAAATATCTGTGGAGACTGTATTTTGTTCATCTCTGCAGGATCTGCATCTGCCAACAGGAAGGGAGCGTGGTTCTGCTGGATCTTACAAGAATCAATAATTGGGGGGCCTCAGCTGCTATTTTATAGGAGATGTATACATTGGCAAAAGTTCTTATAAAGCAGGGTTTGGAGCATTCTCTTTCCCATCTCTAATCATTTCAGGTGCCAATTTTGACTAATTGCTCATGTTAAAGCTTCTTACAGAATGAACCTTTATTGACCAGGAAGGCCAAACTTCAATCAATGACAATAAAAATTTTAACTACTGATCCTTAGGTGGAGGTTCCATTTTTGCTGCAAATGCAAAACTCCAGCAGCCTGCCATATCCATGGGAGTGGGCAGTAACCTAGCAGTGAACTTCTGAGATCACAAAGGTTTCTACTTTCGAGTTACTGGTGACTGAAATACCACACAACCTATACTTCATTTCTCAAAAAAGGGTAGTATTTGAGTGCTTGGTACTTTGGAAATATTTACCCTGCATTTTTGAAAATCTAAGCAGAATCCTTTTGCCCCCCTTAACTAATCACTAAAATTTTCCTAGCAATGGTTGTCCTATATAAATTTAGACTGAAGGATGAACATATGGCTCACTGGAACTCTTGCTGCGAAATTACCCATCCAGTCCACAATCAGCACTTCTATAACAATAACAGAAGTGAGCAGAGTAGTGGTTAAAGTGTTTAGATGTCCAAAAACAAACTCTGCAGTTCTTGGAATCATCAGTTTTCAGATTTTGACCTGCTCTAGACCTGCACTCCAAAATGGCACAGTGCAATTTGCTTCCTGGTGCAAAAGTTCCCAAGTTCTCAGCACTGAATGTCAAAGAAAGCTTGTTGCTCGAGGAATCTATGCCAGCCTGCCTGGCTCCCTGCTGTTCACACCTTTTGCATTTTTTCATTAGATTAGCAGCTTTGAACAAGAAACTATGGCACTATCTGAAGCTCCAAGGATCTATTTATCAATCTGTAAGATATTCTCCACCTTCATACTTGCTTTCTGGCTATATCCATAAACATTGTATCAGGGGAGGACTTTGTGATAGTGACTTGTTCATATTTCTAGTTGCCAAGTCAGTTGGATACCTTAGTGTCGATGGTGGGACAAATAACATTACTAGAAGTACTGGCATTACACAGTTTTTCATGTCAGGCAGCTCAAAATTACTGATCAAAAGGCCTTATCAGTAGCTTGGCTTTCCTTTCAGGTGTGGAGCAAAGTTGTCATGCTGCATGTGAGGCACTGGATGACTTCAAAGACTGAGAAACAAAAAAGGCTTAGAAAGCTTCTTGCATCCCGCTATTCCTCCTGCAGATTTCTAACCAGTCTCAACCAGCTGCTTACATCCAATCTGGTCTCATGAAGCCCCAGTTCCCTGCAGGTCCTCTGGCAGCACACAAGAAGGGAATGGTCTCCAACAATGCAGGAGTAAAGGGAACTTTTAACTCAATGTTAAGCCTCTTAAAAAATGAGCTGAGGTTCCTCTGAGATTTTATTAAATCTGCCAGCCTGTGAAATACTGCCCATTGGATCAAAGACACAATGCACCCTTTCTTAGCTTGTGTTGAGCTCTACATGGATCTCCAAAGGGCAGTAGGGCTGTAATGTCTCATTAGGTCAGTCATTAAATACAAGGAACTGAAAAATTCACCAGAGACCAAGAGTCAGGATGGGACTCTGCCATCCCTTCAGGAGCACAACATCTGACCCTTTAAATTCATCTCTACTCCCTTCTCCCCCAGTACACTGGGAACTACTCACTGTTGCTGATGTGTAAAACCCTGCCACAACAACTACTAAAAAGGGCAGCTCCATGCTGGCATTGATCCTGCCTTCATCTCACTGCATTCTTTGTCTAAGAGAACAGAGGCAGGATTAGAAGGCGGTTTAGAGTGCAACCAGGCAGTAAGATTAATAACTGCTCTTAGCTTCATTCATGATCAATTGAGTGTATGTGAATCTGCAGAGGACCTTCTCCAAACAATCTGTAGGGATGGTAGTGGCAGTCATGGAACCATAAATCCAAAGCAAATTTCAGTGACACAGCATTTCTTTAGGGAAAAATTATATGTTTTGCTATCTCTCGATCAGCAAATACTGCTCTGCTTGTGTAGGTCTGCCAGTACTTACCCCCAAATTGTTATGCACCCTATCTTACTCCCTAGAACGTCCACTGACTCCAGTGGGCACACAGGCAAGTCTTATGTGACGGAAAGTTTCCTATTTGGAGTGCTTTCAGCCACACATTTGAAATGTCTCAGCTACTCTTTAAACAAATCAAAGCCTACAGGATAAAATGTTTCACCTGATTTATCCCAACTTGATCTCCCACATGTAATGCAGGTAAATCACATGGTCTGGCTCCTTTTTCTTGAAGGGGTTAGCATTTTTTTATGAATTCTTGCGTATGTGAGTACAAGCTGTAGCATGCACAGTGGCCAGAGAGGTGGCCATCAAATGTGTTCCTTAATGACCAGCATGTTGGTAAGACCTGACTGGTCAAAATTCAGTAGTTGCTAGTGTAAAAGCAAAAAATGCTTTTACACATGTGAATGAAAGGTGGCCGTCTTTTACATTCATTATGTAATTCTGTTCACATCACAAAACAAAGTCTTTTTGTAGCACTTTGGTCACCTGCTAAGACATGCCATATAAGGAGTGACTCCAGACAGTGTGCGCCTGCAAGGCTTTGGGACACCACTCTGGTGGAAGCAAAACCCTGTGGGAAAGGCATGCGTAGGGGTTTGATTTCAGAGTGTAGAACATCAGATAATTTTTTTTTCAGAGATGCCCCTATTTTCAATCTGTACATCACTTTTTATTATAGAAAATATCAAAGTAGAGAGGACCAAGCCACACAGGGGAATGCCTATATCCACAAATGAAATGGAGCTGGGGCAGCAGTTAGCAATATGGACAGCACTAAACAACAGCTTAGGAAAAACATGACAAATAAGTTTCCCTTTCTAATTCCCAACAATACCTTGCAGGCATGTCTGTACAGACTTGGAATGCCCAGAGACAGGTTTCAAAACTGTACCATCCAGGCATTTTGCTTGGCATGACAAAGGACAGGAAGGAGGGCACATGGTTGATTTGCCCTTACCACATTTCCTAACACATCCAGTAACATATCCTGCAGGGCCAAATTTCTTACTTCAAATAATAGAGTGTTACCTGAATAGTCATCCCAGAGTCTGCACACAGCAGCTGCCTGTATTCCCAAGCATTTAGAAATTTGCCATCCCTATTTAATTGAAACAGCAAGAGAATTTATGGAAGCAGAATTGAATTCCCCTAACTGATAACTGAAAGATTAACTTCTGGAGGGAATGCCTTGAGATTTTCAATGACCACATATGATTAGGACGTTGGCTTAATATATCACCTATCCACACTGTACTGACTAAAACAGGGTTGATGGTAGAAAAAAAGAAGAAAATGAAAAAGAAAGAACATATAGGCCTCTGCCATCTGAAATATGGTATAAAGAGGTTACTGCAGCAGCCCCACAAAATTTGTCTGCCCAAGGAATTTCTTATTGATTAACAGTTGATACTGGCATCAGTGAGAAAGAGTCCAGGCAAAACAAAACTTCTCCAGCATGTTTCAAAACAAAACAAAACAAAACAAAACAAAACAAAACAATCCCACATTGCCCCCACAAGCTCTTGTTTTCACTAGGCCAGGTGCCACTGACTTCTGCAGACCTCAACCAAGATCATTAACTGTCAAACTTGGACTATATGGGACCACCATATGAGGCTTGTATTCACTCTCCACAGTAATCTTAAATTCTGTTTCCAATTCATGCTAACCTCTTACCTCCCCAGAAGCATTCATTAAAAATAAACACCGGTATTGCAGGGAGACTTTACATCCAATGTGATATATTGCATCTCAAAGTGGGCAGTGCAGTGAGGCTCTGCTTCTGCAGGTTCCCTGCCCAATCTACAGGCCCAAGATAGCTCAGTAACTTTGAAATTTGTAACCTTCTGCTTTTTCATGACAGGACTATATTACTCTATTGGATTATTTAGAATTAGATCTTGTTAAATGATGCCTCTTTGACAGTTTTAGCCTAGAACTGACCTTGGAAATATCCTTTTTTGCTCACATGAAAGGACTTTGCCTTAGGATTGAGGCACAGAAGCCACAGCAGTAAGGAGAATGTGGAGCAAGCAGTAAATACCAGTCTTCAATGCTGTCATACCAACATTAAATTCACTTAAAAAAACAGTTGAGAGAGACAGATGGTAAGATATCTAAGAATGCTGATACTTCTGAGAAGGGGAGCAAGACATGGGTCATTTGTAAAAATAGCAGAAACCCTGTCTGTAACTTCAGCAATGTTCAATTCCTGTATTTAAAAGAGTCCTCTGAGGCTGCAGCTTTCACGCACATACCCCGGCTTTCACAGGGAGCATGGGAAAATAAGCTCATTGTGTCAGAAGGCCTTGAAAGGGAAAGGAGGCTTGCAGCAGGATGTGAGGAGGGGAAGAGCTGGAGCCCAGCTTGAAAACGCATGGAGAGAAATCAAAAACAAACACGTACCTACCCCCAACATGCACACGCACACACATGCCAACCCTAAACTCTGACTGAACTCTGAAATTGGAGACCGAGCTGCTTTGGAAGCCACTGCTAACTTTTCTTCTTCTCTCCTTTTTTTTGTTTGCTTTTTTTTTTTTTTTTTTTTTTTGGTTTGGGGGTGGTGCGTCGTTTTGTTTTGTTTTGTTTTTTACCTTTCTAAGGAGGAAAAGAAAATCAGCAAACTTGTGTGTGTGTATGTGTATCTCCTGGGTAGCTCAGGAAGAGAGAGTTGTCAAAAGTCCACTCCAGCATCTATCTTTCTTGTTCCTGGTGAGGATTTTATAAATATTTGGGAGGTTGCATGGGGAGGGAGGGGATAGCTGGGGAGAGTGAAGGCTGCAGGAGGGAGGCTAGATAACTTTTGGGGCCACACAGCACAGAAGTTTTGAAAGCCTGCTTTTCATTAGCATTGCCTAGCAACCAACTCATCTGCTGCAAATCTCATCACGCCCCTGCAAAGCATCCACGGCATGCTAATCTTTTCATTTAACAGAAAAGCTGCTGTAATCTTTCTTCCTTTTCCTTTCTAAAAAAGCAGACAATAACAAAAATAATAATAATGATAAAAAAAGATTCCATCCCTGCTCCTCCCGCTGCCCTGCATTCCCCCCCCCCCCCAGTGGTCTTGTTGATCCAACACTTTGCTGAGTTCCCATGGATGACCTACATGTGTGTGTTCTGGCTGATAAGTCCCAGCTGCAAAGGCAAGCTTGGGTCGGTTTTTGCTTTCTGTGTTGTGTGTGCTGGAAAGGGAGGGCAGCGAGGGGGAGGATTTTTCTGGCTGGGAGCTAAGAGAGGAAGGAGGCAGGCAAGGCTACAGCACTCAGAGTCCGAATGGGTCCAAATGGCTTAAATGAAATCTCTGGCTTCAGATACTGTAACTGAAGCCTCCCCACCAGACAGGGAAGAACTGGTTTGTTCTGGTGTGTGCGCACACATGCGTGTGCATGCTTCTGTGTGCGTGCACAAATCCAAGTTCTCTCCATATCCGCAGGAGAAGAGCGAGTCTTGCTTTGTTCCTGATGAATTCCATGTCCAGCCAGCTGCAAACAAGCCATGCTCTGGAATCTCCCTGGGCTTTGCCTGTCCTTTCACTCTGAAAATATCATGCCTAAGGGTAGGGGAAGTGGTTTGGACAAAATAAGACTTGACCTGAGCATCTGCCCAGAACTGAAACCAAACGTCTGTCTTCCTGAATTTTTGGCTTTTCATAAAGCTTGGATCATTTCTCCTGCCACCTGCCCATCTTCAAGCATGTCTGCACTTTATGGTTCCACATGGAAACACTAATCTATCATTAAATAGGCCATGCATGCAGCTTCTGAGCTGGTGAGAGGCAGGAACCTGAAAACCCACAGACGAGCACATTCGCAAATACCCAGCCCCATTTTTACAGACACACACCCCAAGAGCTGTGCCACTTTGCCCTTCACTCTTTCCTCAGTCTCCTTCCCCTCTTTCTAGTCTCTGTATTTCCTCTACCTTATTTGTAATTTTAAGTGGTCCTGAGGATGTCTTGTCCTCCCCACTCAAAAAGTAGTCAACTCCTCCAAAGTGCAATCCTGAGGCCATTTCACATTCTGCTTAACAATCTATCCTCTTTCCTGCTCCTCTAAGCCATGAACCTTGAACGTAATACACTTCACTTCTACCCACATGATGACTGAGAGCAGACTCTTTTACAAAGATGTTTCCTCTTCTCCTCCACAGCATACTGCTGGAACATACCCACTAGAGAGGTGCTGTAAAGATGATTGCAACATCACAAGGCCCTAAAGCAAAGATTAAGTCACTCCGGCCAAAAATGTTATCATACCTAAGGAAATGATGATGTGGCCATTGTGCGATGGATCAGGTAGAGATAAGATACTATGAGTTTCCTAAGAAATCCATGCTAAAACTGGAGCAATGTGAGGCCTGGAAAGAAGTAAATCTTACGTAAAGTTGGAAAGGATGCCACAATTGTGGAAGGTATTTCGATGTCACACTTCTTTGCATTTTTAAGTAATACATGGTGAACAATAATATTCAGACCTCCTCATACAAAGTACTAAAGGATAGATAGGCCCAGTAACAAAACTTTTGACAGCGTAGCTGAAGGAATGGCTATAAGGCCAGTGAACAGGACACCAAGAAAGTTCAACCAATCTCAGCTTCAACCTCTGGCAACCATTTCAAAGGGTTTCATGGAGCAGAGTGCCCACAAGCTGATGAAATGAGACCCTTCATATGCCATTTACTGCACTTGACTGGGAAGCATTGCCAGCTTTTCAAAAATACAGCCACCTCCTCTCTCTTATCTTCTAAACAACTCCAGTGTTACTAGCTTCAGCAGTCTGCACTGCAAGCACTTTCATAGTCATCAATCAGGTGAAAACCCTTTCTCCTATGCACACACTGGGCTTGAAACCATTATGGGCTGGCTCTGCTCCCACAGCCAGCTGGAGACAGAGGTGCTTCAAATGCATTTGACGGGAAAGGAAATAAAACCCCCACCTTTGCTGACTTTTAATTAAAAAAAAATCTCAAGCCTCATTGGCTCTCAGGAAAACATAGAGTTGGCTCATGTTTAAAGTGATCATATGGAAATAAAATTAGTATTTTAACAAATTCCATTCCCTATGTTAGTAAGACCTTTAACAAAAAGGCTGCTCACTGTAAAAGTAAGACTTTTTGGTCACTGGAAGGCAGGTACTTTGGACTCCAAAGAAGACTACTAAAAGAAGCTACTAATTGCCTCCTCTTTGGGATTTGTACCTATCTTTTCACAGACCTGAATTTCTTTGAAATCAATTCTAGGCTGTTCCAGGGACAGTGAGCTCTGTTAGGCTGGATAAGAAGAAACAGATAGCAAAGCAATGGCACCAGATGGCAGAAAGAAACAAGTGAGGAACTGAATGCCACTTACCCACATGGCAGATCATTTGCTGTGAACTACCATCACTGTTGTGATGGAAAAGGATAGATTCTTGTGAGTGGAAAATCAACTGGAATGGAGACAAGATTCCTTGGTTCGGGTGCAAATGGTGATTATAATAATTTTTCTGTAGTGTCCCAGAGAGCAGAAATTAAATATGTGACAAGTCTCAGGCCTCTCTTGTCCTTGGTGAACTTACATGCAGGTTTCAAATACCCCAGCCTAACTAGCATTCTCATTATCAGAATGACCGGAGACGCCAAAAATTGAATGAACATCCTTCAGGTCCCCAGACAATGAGGAAGGACTTAAAAGGTTGTTTGCTTTTTTAATCAACATAAAGGTAAGGAAACATAATTGCAAGCTCCTCCTGTTAACACTGAATTCTAGTCTATGCATGTATGACCCTCATGGCCTCTGCTGGAGAAAACATTCTTAATCAAAGAGCAGCAGCAAGTTATCTGGAATGATCCACTCTCAGGAAAGACTCAGGCCTAAGCAAACAGTAGATCCTTATAAGCATCAACCTTTTATTTTTTCTTTTTTTTTCTTTTCTTTTTTTTTTTTTAAACTTTAGCAAGTTGTAACAGCTTCTCTCTAAGATATACTCCTGTTTTATAGCAGTCATGTTCTTACAGCATTAATAAAATGACAGCTCCCAATGAACAGTGCATAGAAGACTTACAGTATTGGACAAGGCTGAGAAATGCTGGCTTTCATGGTGTTCTGCAGTTCAAAGTGAGGAAAGTTTGTCACTTTGGCAGAATATTAGCTGAGGGAAAGAAAAATGTGTGAAGGCAGTTAAACAAGGTTACACAGGTGCTTCTACTACAGACTGTGGAAAAAAATAAATTATAATACATGTGAAAGAAAATAATCTCTCTAACATTTGAGTCTTCTTACTGCAGGGATAAAACCACAAGCCTGCTTTAGGAGTGCTGCCCTCCTTTAACTTGCCAAACATCACACTGACATTCTTTAGTGACTTGTGGTTTGGAGAGATGGCCATATGCAAAACTGAGGTCTACACACTTCTTAGAACTAGAAATTATTTGAGTACGTTCTGGTAAACTTCGAGATGCAATCAAGCTAAAGAAAATTTTACATGCTAATAGAACTCCATCTCATGATAAATGTTATAGTCTCTTAAGACAATTTTATCGTTTAGGCCACTCCTTACCCTTTACAAATCAAGAGGTAGTTTCCAGTTTTAGGGAGGAAATGAGAAGGGCTTAAATGCTGCCAATATCAAAACAGAGCATTTTCAGAACAGCCAGAGTTTTGAAGCAAGTTCTGTGATTGCTAGGAATAGGTCGAACTCAAATTACATTCACAAGCACTCCAAAAGTTTAAAGAAACTCAGGGAGAGAAAGTAAAAAGATGTCCTTACCATGAACTCATTTGTACTGAAGAAAGAGATAAAATTTTACCCAAGAGATGGTTAAAATTTAAATTGTTATTGAGACATAATTCTTGCCTTGTAGTTCAGCAAAAGTCCTCCTTGCTCTGGACAGAACTACTGAACTGCTTTCTTCAGAGGATTGATAATGAGATGCCCTTAATATTTTCACAGAATAGACATCAGCATTGGGACTTGTTGCCATACATGGCATTTCCCCCCAAAATTTACTGAGTTTCAGTTGTATTAGACATCAAATCCCAGAGCCAAAATACCAAGTTTTGGTTTAGTGTTGTCAAACACTTACTAATTTAAAATGTCAAATTGCATTCCATCATAGAAAAATGCCGGTATTTTTAGGGTTTGGGTAGCTTTAGATCTAAGGTGTATACTTTTAACTGCATGCACAAATAGGAAGCACACTGTTCTTTCTAAAGGTAAGAGGGAAATGAGGCAAATATCTTGTCAGCCAATTGCTATGCAACAGTGAAATATAGCAAGATTCAAAAACCTCAGCATATATTTAAGGTCGGGAGAGTTCCTTTAAGCCATATCTTCCTACACGGATCTCCTCTTATGCCACACCAATTTTAAACCTCATCATGGCTATTACTTCCACAGTCTTCTGCTTCAACAGGTTCCCAGCTCATCACTGCCATGATTCTACTGCTCACTGCTTTCCATTCCAGTTCCTTCAAGAGGCCCAGACAGGTACTGTGAAACTGGGGACACACATTCATTTCTTGTGTCCTAATACTGCCTTAGAGTGACTCAACAGTTCTTAAAGGTTAGGAAAAGGAATTTCAAAAGAAAATGGACTCAGCCATTTGCTGGAGCATGCCTAGAATGTGACTGTGGTAAATTTTTATGTGAAAATAAAACTCCTTTCCCTTTTTTTCTCCTAATACCCCATTCATCCATCAAAAATGTGCAATCCGTGCCCAAAAATGGAGGCCGTAGAGCTTCCTAGAAAAGAATTGCTTTCCATCACTTGTAGAACAACCACTTTCTTCATAACAGACTACAAACTTTTTGAAGAAATTTTCTATCAAAACCATTCAGAAACAAGTCCCTTATTTTAGTCTTTTTGGCTCAAATGCTATGGTAAATTATAATTAGATGAAAACAGGATTTTATAATGGAAGGTGTAAGACAACTGCAACAATCATGGGGTAACTAGCTCTACCTGTCCATCAATAATAAGGCAAGAGCAACTCCAAATGTCAAAATGACCAAACACATTCAAAAATGAGCTTAAACTCCTCAACAGATCACTTAGGGCACATTGATATATCCAGATGCTTCCTGCTCCCTAGGATAACAGGGGCGATTCCATGCCTATCTCTGCACTAGTCTCAATCCATGTACTTCCTTTGAAGGTCACTGCCTGGCCTTTCATGTGTCTGCAACTTTGTTGTAGATGTTTTCTGGTATTGCAGGTGTAGTGGTGCGTGCTTCTGTGCTTACAAACACAGCTATCCATTAACTCCTTATCACCCTCCTTTGCCAGGAATTATTCAATAGATGCAGAAAACATAGCGAAAACAAACCAGGGTTGCATGATCCAAGTTTTTTATTCTGTTCCGCCTGTAAATTAGTGTTGCTCAAAAATAAAAAGCCCTAAGAATGCTGGGATCTAACTACAAAACACATAAGGGATAAGCAGCCGCACAAGCTTCCCCACTGTCTGATGCTTCATGGTCACTCAGTCAGGCAGAGGAAGACTAGGGACAGGAATGATGTATTGCCTCTGACCATTCACTCCGGGACTTCTCTGCTGACATCAGTGACAAAGGTTTCAGGTGGTTCTCCCTAGTTAATCTCATGTTGGACCACTGACTCCTAGGAGAAAGACCAAAGATGAGAAGAAGGAGTATAGTTCTAGGTCCCACCCTAGATGTGTATGCTGCTCTGCAGTCCTGTATGTTGACATGGAGTAAGGATCCCTTATGGAGGGAATCAAGGTGATCAACTGCTCTCTGCTGGGAGGGAAAAGAAACAGGCTACAGCGAAGAGAATTCTAACCCCTGCTCTTGCTAGAGACTTCTTCTGAAAGGCAAATGCCTTCGAACTGTTAGTTTACTGTTAGTGACTCTTAGAGACAAAGTAGGCCCACTCTTATAGAGCAAAATATCTAAGTCTGGAGATGTACACTATCCTACTGAAATTGAACTCTTCATGATGTTAACGTGCCTATACAGCAATTAACTTAGGACACTCTTTTCAGTGGTTTTAAGAATACATATTAGTACATTTTAATGGAAGGTCCTGGCTGCATGGAGAATTGCATTTGTAAGTCAGCTGTGAAACACAGGCTACCAAATTCAGAAACTGTCCTGGAAACAACACCAGCCAGAGCTGTCTTATGTAATGAGAAAGCTTAGAGGAACTGATGAACGATTATCTAAAGATGCCATTCCGCGGCACCTTCAACCAGCCTCAGCTGAGTGGCCTAAAAAAATCCCCCTGGATTGTTTTTCAGCCAGTCTAGGCCAGTTCGTGCAACTATTCAGGTCAGGAAAGTGCCAGTGCCAGAGCAAGAGAAGGAGAGGGAGCTGGGAGCTGAATGAGTAGGAGCACAGCAGACTGAGCAGTTTAAATTGCTATGGAGCTGAACCATGAAACTATTTGATCCTTTTCAGTCGCTACTGAATGTAGCACATGAGCTCCTATGTGTTCACTTCTTAATGCTAAAGCACTTTTTCAGATATTTACAAAAGATCTTCCCTGATTATCACAGAGGTAACTGGACCCTGCAGCACTTCCACTGAAGGCAGTGGAAAGAAAACAGGCTGCTTTCAGTCAACAATGGCAAACCAAGCAAGGAGTGAAACTGAAAAGCAGCTGTGCAGAGATATCCTACAATTAGAATTACAGACAGTAAAGAAACCCTGAAGAGAAATGGCAAGTGGACCCCCTTTAGATTTTGAACTGAAACTTGCTCTCTTGAATATTTTGCACTAACTGGGAAATGGAAACGATTTATAGTAGACAAATCTCCTGATGTCTGACAGCTTGAATGTAGTAGACAGAAGTGGCACAGTAGTGGATAGAAGTTGATGCTCCTTGACTACTAAATTAAATCAACTGTGAAGTCTTTAGTAAAGAGTGAAGTGTGAATAAGCTGGTTGAAGGGACCCTAGATCGTGTGGAAATTAGCTGATGGGGAGATGCTCACTCTGTGTACAGCTGTCCTAGTCCGAGAGACTGCTGCCCTCCAGCTGCCTCTATCTGCCACCCCGCTCAGGGCTGCTGTCTCCCCAGCAGCTGGCAGAGCTGCCGGTGTGAGCGCTTCCAGGCAGGATTCGTCACATCAATTTAAATGAGTGGTTTGAGCTAAAGCACCTTTACCCTACACCCCAAAACATACTGGGGAGTGTATACACAAATCCTGTCCATGGCTGAACAGTTGGCAGTGGCCAACAGAGGACTGTGGTAAGTAACTGAGTTCAGCAACGCCTTCCAGCTGTGTCCGGAGGAAGGGGGTTGTCCATGGGTTTTGACTTCACTCTTGTTTACATAGGGAAATTACACTGCTTTAAGTAAACGCACAGTTTATATCCAATTTACCTAAACTATTGCAAGCCCTTGTGCAAGCACTTAGTGAAATGCAGCCTAAACAGAGGAGGAACATGGGTGTGGCACAAATTCCAGTAAACCTATTAAACTTATTTAAATTAAACCAGCGGGAATTCCTCGTGTTAACAAATCTTTTGCAACTCCGTAAGGGTAAATTCTCCCATTATGTCTATATCCATGCAGGAGTAAACATGCATGCAGTAGGACTAAATCACTTTAGAATTTGGCTCTGCACTAAGCCCAGATCAAGTTTTAGATTGTAACCAATCCCAAGCACCAAATCACAGCAAATGTTGTATTCCCTTTACTATCATTCTCAGGGCAAACTACCTGAAATGTGGGGAATATGAAGCTTTCCCTCCTCATGATCCCTGTACCTGTTTTCCTCAGGCTCAGGCTTTGTAAAGAAATGAGAAAGAGCCATGGTCTCCCAGCACATCAAAGACTAGAGGCCTTGTAAATCTTAATATCCTGCCTGCTCCAAAGAATGGAGCAGAGCTGGGTTTGGGTATGGGGGAGGAGAAAGGAAGTGCTCATAGGCCTGAATGCAACCAGCACATACAGTAGGTCTAATTATTGTCCTATCAGCTTTGATGCACTGTGTCCTTTTCCTTCAGCTATTTTAGATAAACAGGAAAGGAACAGAAAAAAAAAAAAAATCAGTGCTGGAAAAAATACAAGTCAGTTTGGAACGAAAATGTTATTGTCAAATGTTCTAATGTCAATTTCAAACAATAGTGAGTACAGTATGTCATATGAAAAACAGGGCTATTGCTATGCTGGTCAATCATACCAGAAACAGAAAAAAAGAGACTTTTAAAAAAAAATGGTGCTACAGTAAGAATAGCTAGTGATTCGGAGCATTAAGCATTACAGCTTATGAGTAACAAAGCCTGAAAAGTGGTAATATACTTACACCCATTGTTCTGACAGGGAAGGCTCTTTACAGACAGTTAAAATGGTTTGTTGTGGATTGCAAACAATCCCTGAGTGTACCTAGGCTACTGCCTAGCAAAACCATGAATAGCACTACCTTCCTCTAACCATTAAACTGTTCCAAGAAGTATTCTTTCATTAACATCCTCGTACACAAAAACAGGTGAAAACTGGTTACACAGTAGGAGTAATCTGGTTTGGCACTTAATACTACTTCCAGAAGCCAAGTCAACTTTCTGGTGTAACTGTGGGACCATCAAAACTTCTGAAAGGGCTCAGTCTAAAACTGACGACTATAAAACATACTTTCACAATTATTCTTGTATCTCTGGTGCAGAAATTCGTAATGAAAACAGACACAGGTTATGACACCCCCTCACTTGATAAATTTCGAATTTATAAATTTTGTTTATAAAGACATTGGACCTACTAAGCAAAATCATTACAGATGGGCATAGCTTCGTGTAAATCAGCATAAACTCAGTGATGTGATGAAAAAATTTGACTCAGTTCAATCTCTTATCGGTGGGTTTTTATCATTTGTAGCATGGACATGAGGGGATCTGATGAGACATTCATCTGTTTAGTTAATTTAACAGATCTCTTTTACACTATGCAGTATGATGCACTGTCACAACTACAAGAAACATGGAAATTGGGATCTTCAAAACATTTTGCAGATGCTAACTAATTATTCCATGCATTTTCACAAAGCAGTTCAGTATTACTAACTACTAGTCGAAACTCTTCACCAGTGTTATCTATTGTCCCTCAACAAGTCCAGAGCTGAACAAACATTAGAATGGAGCTCCTAGTTTCCACCAACACCTTCTACTCATTAGACTATGCTTCTTACTCACATTCTAAAGGAGTTGGCTGGGAGTAAGAATTGATGACTATTTTTATCTCAGTTACCCATCAAAACCCTCTTTATTCAGTGAATGGGCTGTATGACATGGGCTTTATTCCAGTTCTTAGAGAATGTCTGTCCACAACACAAAAAACACCCTTGTTAAAATTGCCCTTAAATGAGTCTCTAGAAGTGTTATGGATGGACTGGACAATGCTGACGATACTCTCCTTTGACCCCATTTTAGTTCTTCTGTGGAAGGGACTGTAACACATTATTAAAGCTAAGAGAAGAAAGATGCTCTGAAAGACGTATCTGAAGGATGCAGATTTGCTGATGCAGGGTATGCCCTGGCCAGGTGACATGGTTCCAGCTCTCCACTCATTCAGTCCCTGCACACCCTGTGACGCCGTACATGACTCAGCTGTGCTCTGCCACTGCCTGGGGTTGTTTTGTTCGCCCATCTGTTCAAAAGTCAAGAGTCAATCAACACTTTCACCTTCCTCATGCTCCACTATAATACAACTTTTGATGGAATTCTTGACTCTCCCCATATAGCAGGGCATGATAGTTGACTTTCTCTACTTGCTGACTCCTCCTGATATTTTTCTCTTGTACTTCTTGCTCTGCTTCTTCTTTCTTTCCTTAAACCCAGTTGACAGGACTAACTTTTTCAGCTGTGCCCTTTGGCTGCAGAAGTAGTGAACTGTATTCCTAAGAAGAAGCCTCGAGTCCTAAAATGCAGGTCAAATAAGTTAGCACTTCTGTGAACTAAGTATTCTCCTTTTATAATATTTTAAAAAGAGAACTTATTCACAGAAGAAGAAAACACCAAAAGGTTTATAACTCCTAACAGAAACCATCTGCTTGAACATAAAGCTGAGAATGTATTGATATTTTCAATTCAGGCTCAGGAGAGCTGGGAAAAAGAACACCAGTCTGCAGGCTGCTACTCAGACTTATCTTTCTGTTAATGAAACAGTTTTTGCAAGAGAAGTGTTACCATATCCTTAAAAAAACAAACAAAAAATACTTTCAGAAGGCCCCAGCATACCCTTTTATGAAGCTGACATTCCCCTCTCACACTCCAGAGAAAAAGGACATGCTGCAACTGCACACAAAATACTGCTTGCCATTTTAAATCAGAGGGAAGAGAAACAAAGAGCTGATTCTGTAGTTGTTCTCTATTAAGAATTTTTAACTAAAGTTATTTATTAAAATATCCAACACTAATGTTCTACAAAAAAACAACCCAACAAAACTCAAGCCTGTGAATTTTGAGCATTATGGGAATTTTTGCTTCTCCCCTCTTGAAAATAACATGACCCATGGCCTATTTTTCAAGCCAGATTTCAATCCTCTCCAGCCAGCTGTCAGGAAACCACAGAAGGTGCTTGAAAGAGCACAAGAAATGGCTGGTTCTAATCTGAAGGGAAAAAAAAAGTTGAGGAACAAGGCAGCTACTTGTGGCAGAATGTTATTTTTTCTTCAGTTTCTGCCTGCATATTTTCCCAATATGTATACTCTGTTACCCCATCACTTCCCTCTTTTCCTTGGGTAAATATCTCTGCTTTGGAATAAAAGAAGGCCCAGGGGTGCTACTTGTAAGGACTGCACTTGCCTTGATATGTTGTTTTTGAACTGAACACATACAATGGACACATTTCAAACTTGGACCTTTGCCATCATACATGTTGCTTTTAGTTTAACCTTCTCAGATGATGGGGGGAGGCTGGAGGTAAGGAAGAGGCTGAGAGCGGGGTCATACACTCTATCCTTTAGCAGATGTGGGATCTCGTGGGAGCCAAGTGTGATAGCCCACACAAACCCCTCTAAGCTCACAACGTAATGGAGAGAGAGAGGAATGCAAACTGACCCTCTCCAAGTGCCAATTCTTTGTAAAACCAAATACAATGGGTGACTAGGCCATACCTTTGCCATCCAGCTGCTTAGATAAAAAAAGGGTAGTGTGATTAATAATTTACTTTTAAAAAGAAATATCTGTGCACAAGTTCTGTGTAAGAGAATCAGCTGAAAGGAGATTTCTCCCCATTTTCACCCTGTAAACTGCATGTCCTATTAATTGACTGTGCTTCATGTATGTGATTTAACGTGCCATTTGGAATCCAACAGATGGACTGAACTAGATTAGACATCTGTTCTGGAGGAGAATTAGATACAGAATTGGGTTCTAGGAAATTCTGGATTAAACTGGCTCAAATACTACCCTACACTCAAATACTAACCCAGTTACGGACACTGGGTAAGACACTTTTCACCACCATTCCCATGCATCAAATGGCAATGCAGCAACAAGTAGGAGAAGGACAAGAGTTGCCAATGGGCTTACTCTGATACATGTGTAACTCATGCCAGGTTACTTCCAAGTGGCATGTGACTGAAGTCTGAGGCCCTGAAAGCTGCCATGTGTACTAAGCAACTTGGAGATGGGAAGAGCTGCCAGTGGGGATGAGGGTAGTGCTGAAGCAAAGCTAATTTGGGAACAAAAAATGAAGTATTCGACAGTTCCTGGAAGGTGCTAGAAAGGTCAGAAAGAGTTGAAAACTCTCTGTACTACACAGTATTCAGTCCAGCTCTGCAAAGTATTCTTGAATATGTATTTTACATGCATGTACTCACTTAATTTGATAATATACCAAACCTAATTTGATCTCAAACCTGGCAACAGGTCACCTTGAAGAGTCATGCTTAAATGCTTGGTCTGTACAAATCATCTCTCCCTCCTTGATCTCTCCAATTATCCTAATCTGATCCCTTCTCCATCTTCTAAAAATAATACATCTAGTAAGGTCTTACTTTCCCATCATTGCATTGTAACTTCTTTCCCAGATCATCCCTTTTTAACGAATTATTTTCTCCTTGATGTTCCTTCCATACTTCACTAACCCAACAAGCAATTTCCCTCCCTACTTACTCACTTACCATGGGGATATCCTGTCTTCAGCTCTACAGCTCTGAGGAGTAACCAACCACTTGTACAGAGCACAGATAAATCAGAAACCTTACGGCTGCACATGTGGGTACCTGTCCCTTTCTCCTGGCAAGTCCCATTCAAAGAACCCTTTCTCTCTCTAAACCACCAAGTAATTTACCAGCATGGAAATGAAAAGATTGGGCATATGATATTTAACTTTGTTTTTACACCTTATGGGTGTGCTTCCATAGCCTGGGTATTAGATAACTGTAACTTTAATATCCACTAAAGGTCCTTGAAAACTATGTTGGCACACCGTAATTCTCATGTCACACGTTATACTCCCTTTTCCAACAGTGCACCTTGTCTACAGTACAAGCAGTGGCAGATAGTCAAGTGAGAAGGTGTTGTAAGAAAAATGCTATAAATGGGCATATACTGGAGCAATCACTAGCATGTGTTATATGTACAGAGATTGATCCAGTCTCTTGGACAGTACTGAGACAAGGGGAATTAAAATCATCTCTATCATGTTCTTTTTACAGTGTAGAAGGATTTAGTGGACATATTCTAAATCTAGGTTTTGTGTATCAAAACAGAAGTAAAAATAGAAAACCCAGTCACTGTTCAGTTGTTTAAAAAATCATTGCTTTTCTTGCTGCTCTGTCAAAAAAATACAGGAATGAAATAACCTGTAACTGGGAATCTATCAGGTTCTAGAGCATTTTACAGCCTAGAACGCTGGAAGTCCAAAATAGCTCCACAAGGAATGGTATTTTCCAGAAGTTGTGGATTTTTTAATATACACCCAACCTATCTGTGAGAACTCCAAGAGAGTTTATGAATACAATAAACTTAAAATTTCTTTAGCTCCTTTACTAACCAACTGAATTAACTACATTACTAAAGTTTGTGTCAAGTTTTCATCTGCTAAGATGCAAACAGCTCTGGAGCAAAACACAGCAGTACTTCGTAGGAGCCAAGCAGTGTTACTCAGTGGCAAAAAACATATAAAGAAACCTAATAACATTACAGGAGAAGAATTTAGGTCCCACATAAGGTAAAGGAACATCAGATACTCTTTGGCATGGAAGGGCTGACAGGGTTTTCATCTACAGTATATGTGCTATCTTGCCAGTGATAAGGAGCCAGCTCTGTGCTGTGAAAAATGGCTTTTCTCAGTCTAGTGAAGCAGAAGTCTTCCGTCCTGCTGCGTACTCTTGGGAAAAGAAAGGAGTTACCATGGAAAGGCACAGAAAGCTGCCCAGAGCATGGGCAATTCAATCAGTATTGCTGGCACAGCTGGCATCCTCTGGCACACACTGGACAGCTTATCAGGTGAAATGACAGCAGCCACAAAGCTCCATT
This sequence comes from Corvus brachyrhynchos, assembly GCF_000691975.1. Classification (NCBI taxonomy): domain Eukaryota; kingdom Metazoa; phylum Chordata; class Aves; order Passeriformes; family Corvidae; genus Corvus; species Corvus brachyrhynchos. Next base: position 12,686,092 of record NW_008239553.1, read on the forward strand.
TCAGATGTTGCTGCTGCTCACCCCGGAAGTTGGGTAGCAGTGCTCACCAGGCTAACTCTGCAGTGGAAAACTTAATCTAAAAGGATATGTAAGAAATGAAAAAGTGTAGGAGCTGCCAAATCACTAAACCTCGTAACATGATACTAGCAATGGTACGTGTGCAAGAAAAGAGGGCAATACACAGACAGCTAAAAAATGGTGTTGTCATGACCTGGTAGCTTCAGATAAAATGATACAGGCTCTGCTGCTGTATGCCCTGTAAAGAAAGAGGGGGGTCACATATGCAACTCTTCACCAGCTCCTTTCTCACTTTTACAGTTTTGACTTGAGTAGCATCACCCTGTGAAGTGGCAGAACTCCAGAGTCATCTAATGAACCTCTGAAATCCACCACTGCTTAACAGGGGGCCAAGATTTCAAGACCTTAAAGGTAAAATAATTCCCAGTAGGTCTCCTAAGAACATCTTAACGTGTCTGTACTGAGCGGTATTTTCACACCATTTCCTTCCTCTCTCCTTTGACTGGATAAAGAGCTCAGAGGAGAAAAAAAAGTACCTATGAATACCGATGTGCAGGGAGCCCTCGTAAATTCACTTCCCATCAGTCCAACAAATGAGCTCCCTCTGGGAAGTCATGAGAGAGAGCCTTCTCACAACAGCCTGATTATCAAAAGTCTGTTCTCCTGTGAAATACTCTAATCTCACAGGGACAAGTATAGTAATGATATGAAAGTATCATAATAGCTTGAGGACTGTAAATTACTTTTGTAACTTGGGATGTGTGGGGCACATTTCCGGCAGGTTGGTTCCCCATGATGCTGTTTGCCTCTCTGTATCACTTGAGAATTAGTCCAAGCATGAAAGATTCATGTGCTGTAAAAATTCAATTTCAGAATAGAAATGCAATTCTCCATATATCAGATTTCAGGCAGTCACTGCATCCATCATAATTTTAGCAAGCTGGCTTTATGACCGCCTTGTTCTCCTCAGAAATATAATGCATGTTACCTGCTGCAGTCCACCCAGTATTTCAAGATTTTCTAGAAATAAGCTGCCCATTGATTTTGCTCTTCAGGGATTGCCGTAAGTCTACAGTACTTGAGTACTGATGGCATTTCTGTCAATTTCCAGATCTGCCTTTCACAGTTCTCTGCCTTGGATCTTTTCAATTTTTGCAGTTTTCACATCCATCCATGTTTTGCAGCAATTTGTGTGTGAAGGCATCCTACATAATAATCTGAGGAGTTACCTCCTGCTTTTGTTTCATTTCTTTCCAGTCTCCCTAGAGCTTCTGAGGCAGCGCTTTTTCATGTCCATGCACAAAGATAACCTCACCTTTATCCTTCTCCTAACCCTAAAAAAGAGACTGCCTTTACAAACATGTTTCATTTCAGTTGTATTGGTAAAACCCCAAACCCTGAGAAACCAGAACGAACTAGTGTAAATCAAACAGTGCTCTTACCACTTAGACCCGCCCTGCAACCCTTTCCAATCAGGGAATCTAAAATTACCATATTTACAGCATCTGCAGCAGAGCCAAGTACAAAACAAGATGAATAGCTGTGACGCACGAGGCAGAGTGTGGAAGTATGCAGCTGGGTCTGCAAACAATATAGGCACTCGGCGCTGAAGTCCATCTAATGCTTTTCACAGACCAGAGTGACTAAAAGGGGAAGGAGGGGGAGGGAGGAGAAGAGAAATTCCAGGAAGATGAGTGAAAACACAGCAGAAATCCCAGGCTGCTTCACTAATGGGTAATTGAAATGACTCACAAAAGGTCTAGTAGGGAATTCAATTAATTAGGGACGTGACTGGGCAGAGAGGAGGAGGGAAAGAAAAGAATGCCGGTGATACAAGAAAATCACTCCTCTCCATTCACTTAGAAAAGGGTCTGGAAGAAAACCCCAAGGAAAGAACAAGCCAAGTTTTTCAAGACAGGGCCTCTACCCCTTCTTATGCACAGGAAAGGACAAAAAAGCACACCCCTATTGCTTGTCCTCCTTCCCCCAGATTTCTAATGAAAAGGAAGAAAAAAGAAATTTGTTATATTAAACACATCAAGACAACTGGTAAGAAGAAACCATGAGGACAAGACAGAAGAATGATGCAGAATAGATCAATGCAGTGCTGCTAATAGCCCCCCCCCTTGTCATAACACCACTGCTTATTCCATGTGACAATGAGGAGAGATAGGAAGCAGTAGGAAGATGAGTAAATTAAAAATACGTGGGGATGTATGAAGGAAAAAATATAATGCTGGAAAGGGAGAGTAGTAGGAATAGGGGCATGCAAGGGGACTGGAATAGACAAGAGCAGGGAGAGAAAAATGGAAAAGGAGTGGATAGAGGGAAGGTGAAGGGAAATGGCAAAGGTCATGGATGAGAGAAGCAGGAGGGGGAAAACCTGAAAAGGAGAAGAAGAGCGGATGCAGAAAGGATCAGGGAAAGAATGATAAGTTTCACAATCAGTCAGCAGTTAGGACTTGCTGTGATGGGTAATTCAGAACAGACATGTTGATTCAGCAACTATTTATTGACAAATACTGCTTCTGACCAAGCCTCAGAGACTAAATTTACACTAGTGCTAGTTTAGAAATTTTCAAGAATGTGTGACCTAAACTTTCCAGGCCCACAACTGGTCATTGCTGGTAGTGGAACAACAGGGAGAGATACAATGACCAGGGGTAAATGCTCACTCATGGGATGGAAAGTGGGATCTGCAGCCTTTCCAAATAAAGTTACCACAGTTTGAAACATAGCTCTTGTTAATTCTGACTCGGAGCTGTTACTGCCAGGCTGGCTGCTCACTAGCTTTACAAAGGAAACTCAGGGTCATTGTTTACCTTCGTGAATCACGAAGAGAGCTAACAAAAAGTACTTCTTAGGCCCTATCAGGTTCAGCACTGAATGCCTTCTTAAGGCTCAGATGTGCTCTCACGCTCAATGATCAAGATACTATCGCTGTGAAAGGTTGGCAAAGTTTGCAACATGCTGCATGTTTGGGCAATTAGCTGAGCATTTCTGTTCCCAGGGCTGTCAATCTGACATCTTAGCAAGAAAACATATAAATCAAACCATATACTTCTGCCAGTGAACTGACCATTAACGTCAGCTCCACTATCAAATAACTTTCAGAAAAGCAAAAGATTTTTTATAAGCTTTATCTTTTCTGTAATAGAGCAAAGAAGATGCAATATTGCCCAAGAAAACACTTTTTAGGCAGTTAAGATATACTGGACCAGAAGGAAAAATACACTATTTAGGTAACAAGAACCAGTATGAATGATACTAATATCTTTGTACTACTGTAAATATGCTAGTGTCTAGACACAGAGATCTAGACACTACTGTAACTAAATCCAGGCTTTCACAATGTTTTAGGTTACATTCATGCAAAAATGAGCATGCAGAAATCCCCTGCAGCTGATTCTGAACTGACCTTCCAACATGACACTGAGGAGCATTATGCTGCTGCAGGAATCATTTTTCAGACGGGGTATAAAGTGGGAAGTCATATTCCAGTGGGCTGGTCTAAAAAAATAGCCCCTAGAAATTTTGCAAAGACATTATTGTTGATGTTCTGGACAAATGTAAACATACTTCAACCAGCTGGACTGGTATTTTCTATGGAAAAGGACTACAAACTGTGGGCATTCAGTGCCTAGGTACCCGTGCAACAGTGTGATTGTCATACAATGCCAGTGAAGTCAGGCAGCCCCAAAAGCAAATTCGAGCTGGGCAGCCAGAGCACCACTTGACAGAGTACTTTTTCTGGCTTCGAAGCTCCATTCTTTCCAATTCCCCAGCATGTCTGATGAAACAGACAGTGCAATGTGCTCCCAAGGTCCTCAGTTTCTAACCGGAGGATCTCCAAAATTTATCAGGGCCTTGATTTCACTGCCAGTATAATTTTGTCTTTTTACTGAGTCTTCATCAAGTTAAATTAATGAGAATTGCAGGCTCGGTCAACATGTATCTTGAGGCTATCTGGATTCTGTTAAGCCAGGCTGACACATTCTCCCCAGACCCTCCTCTCCTTCTCTTCAAAACACTCAGCAGAAAATAAAAAAAAAAATGCCCTCTTTTGTGCAGAATTAAAATAATTAAAATAAATTCTTTTTATCTCTCTAATTAAGTACCATCCTGTTTTCAGTCAGTTGACAGCACCAAAGAATGATTTTTCTGTATTCCACAATGTCATCCCTCCTCCCTGGATCTATTCAAAGCCTCTTGTACATATTTAATCACTCCTAGCCAGGCCTAGCTAATGAAATGCAGGGCCTTGCCCTGACCTGACCTTGCTATTTCTATTTTGGCTCAGCACATCCTCTGCTAGTCGGGTAAAAAAAAAGTTGTTTCTTTCTCTTGCTCTTAAAGGTCCTGTTACTGGCAGGGGGTATGGTCAAGGACTGCTGAAAACAGAACAAATGACTGTGAACACTGCTTTGCAAAACTACTGCAAATCAAAAATGGACCAAACCGAAGTGCAAAGTTTTTTTTCCTCTTTTTCTTGGTTGGCAAACACTGGTGGGCACTGTTCATCTACTGGGAATAGCTCATGGCTAGATAACTCTGTAAGAAAAATGGACTGCTCAAACTGTTTGCAAATACCAGTCATAAAGCACTGGTATTTGTTTTGGGCACTTACTGCAACTAAATATATTGCTCTTGGTTTTCCCTATCTGTCCTTCCTATTTGCCAATATGGCAATTAAAAATATATATTTTCCCTTTCTGAGAGCTTGTAAAGAAGTGTGATCCCATTTATGAGCACTTAGGAATCCTGGATGTTAGGTTTGCCCTTTTGTCAAACCAAAAAAGATGATGTTGGTTGCAGGAATTTATCAGTGTGCCAACAGAAGTCAGAAATGTTTCCAGTGTAAAACAGGAGAACATTTACATGGTGATCCATGTGGACTTTTTAAGCTGCTGTTTGTTTTCAAGTGGTTTGTGATTTTGTTGACCATTACTTTTGGTGCTCAGTTTGACACACTGGATGAACCATAAACCATATTTGAAGTCAGCAAGGGCAAGGGCCATCATTTTATTCTTTGTGTGTACACACTGCCTTACATTGTGGAGCTCTGGATGCTGAATAGGGGTCTCAGATGCTATCACAAAACAACCAGCAACAGCACAAGGACCTTTAGGTACTCAGACTGTCAGAAAAATCAGGCCAAGTGGTTCAATTCACCATTGTTTCTCAATTACCTCTCAATGGAGGCACATCAGAGAAAATGGTGCTGAATAGGATGAAGATGCCTTAACTAGCTGCCCCAAACAAATGCCCTACATCCCATGGAGTACTCTCAGCCTTAAAAGCTGCCTAAGGACCACGGATGTAGACCATATTTCTAATGGCCAGAATCAGTTTAACACACCCTTATTAGTCCTTCCTCATGTGCTGAACAGATCTAAGAAGAGTTAAACTGGCACTTACAAGCCCAGTCTTTTCTCAGCTCAACTAAAATCAAACAGGTTCAAGTTGCAACCTTCAGATGAATTGAAGCAGTAGGACATTAGACCCTTCTTGAAGGAAGAAATGACAAAATCATGTTTGCAATCACTAAAGTCAAACAACATAGTTGTGTCATTTTCCTTCTAATACTGTTTTATCAAGTTCTTTTTTAGTCTGGTTTTCTACACAGACAACACTTCTGCAATCACATTCCATACCCCACTAGTTTTTATCCCTGTAACTTTTTCAACCAAGCCGGATAAAGGATAGGGGTACTCAAACATAAGTGAGGTTACAGAAATTCAGTGAAAAGTGACAACGAAGTAGAGGAGAGAGCGACTGTATCCCTGGCTGACTTATTAAGCTACCTGCTATTAGGTTCCATGAAATCCACAAAGAGGACTTCTGAGTACCAGCTACAGGAAAGACTTGTAGGTACAGTCAACCAACCACAAAGTACAGGTCTGTACCAAGCCACATTTTATTAGTTTTTACTACACTCATAGATTTGCCACAGTTTACAGAAAAACTTGAAGTTGTCTATTTAATAGGAAAAAGTGGAAACATACAGCTTTGTTGGGATTCTGCTATCGGTCTTTTCCCCCACTGCAATGCAACACCAGCAGCTGAGGGTAGGCTGACACAAGTAGCTTTACTTCATTGTCCCACATGGTTTGACACTGGAGCCAAATCGCTCTAACTGTGAATGGTTAACAGAAGACGTGGCCCTGTCTCTCTTTCCATGTCCTCCATCCCTCTTTCACCCAGCCTTACCTGATTGCCTTGCACTAGTGCTCATCTTACTCCACAAGAAATCAATTCAGGCAGCAAAGGCGGCAAAAGGCTAACCCACAAGTACAAAGTGAACAGATTACTTAGCTCCCACAGACGACTTACCAAGGGGTTTGATGAGTACCAGAAGTGATGCAGAAGTTGGCCTTGGTTTGAACACTTGTTGATGACCAGGAGTTGAGAGATCAGCATTACTACAACCTGAAACCTGGCTATGATCTTAGGTGGGTGGTCACAGTCAAACATCTGCATCTGGTGACCCTCATTCAGAATGGTTCCCTTGGGAAGACAGAGCAGGCAGTGCTACTCTGAGTGAAAAACAAACCTTTGTGAAGCTAAAGGCAAAGGCAACATTCAGCCACTTTTCTTCTCTCTCCAAGCAGGATTCTGACCCACCTGGAACACCAGCCCTGCTGCAGTTGTACAAAACAGAGTCAAACACTGCTGTGTAGAGCAAGCACATTCACACTGACTGTCCAAAGTCTGTGTCTTTGGTTTCTTTGTGTTACAGTCTTCTGCAGGGATTTTGTTGTAATTTTACACTACAGACATCAAGAGCATTGAGGGCTGAATCTCCCTTGCTTATGCTGTTCCTGATGTTTGGCCGAGCCGGAGAATGCTACCTTGGGGTGCTCCTTCCCTTGGAGATCTGGCGGGATGTTGCAGTTAAGCCACATCCCCACAGCTTAAACCACAAAATGTAAAAACAGCTGTGAAATCCAACTGTCTGAGCTGCCTCGGTGTTTTGCTGGCCTCTGTGTGGCCAAATTTTTTTGACTCAAAGTGAAAATATGATTTAGCATAATTCACGAGACTAGGCAAAAACATTTTTGGGAGGTTTGTTCCAACCTACTTGTAACAAACAAATTTGGGCAACTACCTATCATGCCAGAAAAAATGTTTATCCAGCTTAGCCAAAATTGAGCAAAATAGATTTGTTGGCAGCATGGACAAAGCTTTAGGCTTTTTTTAAGGTCCCTTCCTAATTTCAGTTTTCCATTCCCCACCCTTCGGAGTTTCTTAGATGATTCTTTCTCCTCAATGGCTTTTCAGTTTGAGCACTGTCCTTTAATTTTTTCAGCCTTATGGTTCTTTTCTTTCCTTCAGTCTTCTTTTGCATTTGTTTTCTTTCTGTTCTTTCTCATGGAAACATATTAAAAAACTTCCTATCTCTACCATTCCTACCTTTTCTTTGCCAAACTGTTTTTCCCTGGCCAAAGATATATTCTTTGAGACCTCTTGATTAAACTTCCAATGTATTAAATGATTGGGAAACAGGAATCTTAACAGTCGCCTAAGACCACTGTTCCAAAAAAGAGAAGGAATTTTTTATTTATATGTGTCTAACTAATGCAGATACTTATATATAGATACATATATGTTAATACTCTCATCAGTTCCTCAGAAACTAGCACAGAGAAGATACATGCAAGAAAAAATGGACTAAAGTAGGACTTTTGAGCAAGACAACTTCAGGAAGAGAGGAAAATAGACAAATTCAGTGGCTTAACAAGGAAAACTGGAGTCTACGATTTCCAGACACATCTGTAGTTTCCTTCTGAAACTACAAACTTCATATATTTCCCATGCAATGGACCTCAAAACTCCTATTTTTTTAGCATTAACTGCTTGAACCATTTATAAGATAGCTCACACTCCCAAGAATCAACAGGGAAATTCTCAGCATTCCAGTTAGAACTTCCTTAAATTTTATTTGAATTTTTAAAATTCTAAGTCAGACTCAGTCTCACACTGTTCACAGTAAGCACTGCATCGTTTTGTGTGCATTTCCAAGGTTACTCAGACTAACCTATAAAGGCGTGAGTATTTTCTGCTGGATATGTTTCCTAAAAATTGCCTCACTATTTCCAGAGACTTGAAATCACAGTGGTAACCAGTTATCTTGGGGATGACAAGAAGCAATTCAGCACAGGCGGTTGCTCAAAACAGCCTCCCCCATGGATTCGTCTAAGAGTTCATATCTTCATGTTTTAGTAAGAACCTCCAACCATTGCCTCAGACTCACTTTCTGGAATACATGAGCACTTGAAATTAGTTCATGCTAAACTTTCCAAGGGCTGATTTTATCACTTTTTAATTGAAAGCATTTCACGAAAAGAATAATTGCCCATGTCGAGGATGCAAAATATTTGGGATGGATATAACAAGTCAGTCAAGCAACAGTGAGGATTCAAATGATGTTTAAAAGATCAAAATACAATGCTGCCCAGAAGAAGAGGAACTCTGCTTAGGCAGCCTTTATGCATACTTCCCAATCACATCAGGACTGGCTCCCAAATACAAAATACATGCACATGCCATGCGAGTCACCTGTCAGTGTTCATCATTACTCATCACAGGCTTAGAAAATAAAATGAAAAGCCAAATTACAACTAAAACCTTTTCATTCTCATGATCAATTGATCAACAGTTCAAGAAAAAAGACATGGTTTTGTTTTGATTTTCAGGAGTCCCATTGGAATCACTAATAGCATCTTCAGCAACTGCAACACTATCATGGTGACACATATCCACAGCGGCTCTTGGCAGGTTCAGACAAGAAACAGGAAGATTTGTATCACTTTGTTGCTGCATATGTTACTGTGAGATCCAAGTCCTTGCTGGGTCAGAAATAACATGGTGTATTAAGGGTTTAAGATTAATTATGAAGATTTAAACTCCTGTTTTGACCGTAAGCCGTGAATGGAAATGGGCTACAGAAAAAATAAGTTTGATGATTCTGGATCATGGAGTAATAGAACTTCTTAATCATGGAAAAAAAAAATCATTTAGGTGACAGATGTGCTTTTAGCATCCTTGTCAAGTAAGTCACATCCTAACACATTACCTTGCTTTGGGAATCTGACAAAAAATGACAATATTAGGTAATTTATATTAGAGAGTCTTCGCAGGGGTCTGTGTATTCCATTCATGTTGACAACTTTTACATTAAAAGGCCAGGAATAATCTGCTCCATTAAAGAATGGAATGAAATAACTCTCTTCTGGTTGGTTAGCAGTCCCTTTTTCTTCTTTCTGATGTAGCCCAGATCTTAATGTAAACTGACTGCTAGGTGAGAACTTTGGTGTCCATTACCAATACCTGAGAACTTCCTCATGTTTTCATCTCTGTATAGCTAATACAAACATTTTTCTTCCACTGGGGATAAAAAGCAGTAAATACAAAAGTAATGTCCAAACCAATCCCCAGCCTTCAGAAAACTACACAACATGCAGATGACCTCCTATTCTCACATATATTTCTCTAGATTATAGACGAGGAGAGATTTCATATGTAGGGATGTAGGGACGTAACTTTAACATCAAATACATTCCAACTTCCTTATCTAATCTGACGAGCCATTTAACAGTTTATCTATCAGATCAAGTCTTTGAATCAGTTTTGTGCCATGGGAGTAAAAGATGCCTAATATTTAAATAATCATCTTTTTTGACAAAGGTGAACTTGATTGGTAATAAAGATTGTTTCCAATCAATGGTCTTCAAAAGATCTCTTCCATTTCTTTCCAGATGACTATACAAAACATCACAGCACATAAAATACCTTGGTCTAATCCACTGCCACCTATTTTCCTCTGTCATTATTTCTTAAGCTTTATGAAGTACTTTTGTAAACGTTTTGGGCCTAGAGAAAGCATGCTTTTGCTTTCATATGGGAGCTGTAAGCACTGTCATCCCTCCACTGCCAGAAGACACACACACGCACACAGCTGTCACATTCTTCTAATCACAAAAGTAAAGAAAAAAAAATCACAGCTGCAATATTAATAGCAAATATATTCTGGTTTGTGTCTGGTTACACTTAGGTGAACACTGGTAAGTCATGTGTGAGGTTCTCATACATAGCTCTGGCACTGCAACACCAAACCTAACATGCCTGCAGGCTCTTCCATACAACTCAGTCCTGAACGGCTTCTTGCTGATCCACTCCTCTCCAGTGGAGATTTATTAGAGTTGGCCATAGCTGGTCTTTGCTTTTTATAGAAAAATAAATATACGAGCCTTCATCTTCCCTCAGAATCTGAGACTTCAGATAGGCAGGTAGGCCAAATACTGCAGCAACACTTCCTCCAAATGACAATTTTCAGACATCATCCCTGAATGTTTACAGAATACATGATGAAAAAAATCTGTCCTAGTTAAGCTTGTTCATGTGTCCTTCCAAATGCTGAACAAGTGTTCCAACAACGTATATTAAAAATCAAATTAAATTACCATGTTAAAAAATCTTTCTATATCAAGCAAATGCATCCCAGATTAAAGCAGTGAGCTCTATAAGCACCATCTAGGCCATCTTAGGTCGTACATAACCTGCCTGATTTTTGGCTGATCTGTATTACACTTCTAGCACGGGGAAATTGCTGTGGAAGGAACCCTGGTGCCATTTTTCAAGAGCAGACAAGGTTTGCCCTTAATGCAATAATGCTGAGGCAAATTCCATCATGTTCCTGTCCAGCAGTCTTAGCACAGCAGTTCTTCACTACTTGCTACACTCAGTGTTTATGGAAAGTCACCGAATACCTTGAAGAAGCAGGTGTCTCACCTACCCACAGCACTCACCTCCAAGTGTGCAGTACTCCTAGCACAAAATTAAACGCTGGGGACTAGCATGCCATGGCACTCACAGCAGGGCTTTACAGCACACTCGGGTACTGTATGCCCAGCACAACATACCAAGAACAAAACAGTTTAGCAAGAAACACTGAAGAACACTGAGCGAATGGCATGGTTGGTATCTTTGGACTGCTGCCAAAGCATCAGGTCTTCATAATACAAAGTAATATGCAAAAATAGAGCTTAACATAGATAGGAGGAATGGAAAAGCATTGCCAGACATTAATGCAATGCTAACTTTCCTAGCTTGGGAAAATTCATTCATCACTACAAAGGCATTGCTCTGTAGCTTGATTCAATAGCAGAGAAGGATGCCTATAGAATTCCTTATAGGTAGTAAGAATTTATAGGTTCTTTCTTAAAAAAAAAAGTAATTTTTGAAATATGCCAGGTTCAAGTCTAATGTGCAATCCTATGAATGTCTAATCAGGTTTGCTTTCTTCCTCTTCTCCCTTTCAAATTCTGGTCTCCTGGACAACCGCACAGCGACAGAAGAAATTTCCAGTAGTTCAGGACATTTTTGCAATTACTTAAGCTGGCTTAAATGACATTATGGTAACATTATCACATATAATAATCAGCTACAGGGAAAAAGCTTTGGCCTGAACGATCAATACTCTTTCAAAAAGAATGATGGTGATTGCTGCCTTTAAATGTCGTCACTGTACAGACCTGTTTTAACTTTCCCCTCCCTGGCCTGAGAGGGACTACATGAGATAAAGGGGCATGGCACAGCAGAGCTGTGCTGTGAGATCTCATTCTTCCTTTAGGGTAATTAGGCTGCATCATGGTCTGTAACTCAGTTTCCACGTTCAGAGCTTACAAGGGAAACACACAAAGCGAGAAACAGACAGCACTGGGAATGCTATGCTATGCAACTCCTGATGTGTAAGTCAAATTGAATTATATAGATAGAATTGCAAACACTCGAGGGTCCCCCAAATCCAGGGTTCACTCTTCTTACAGTACACATTAACAACTTTAAAGAAAGCTGCTGCCTTTCCACATGCCACCATGGGCTAAAATAAGCTGCCCATCCCAACATGAGTGACCAAACTTAAGCACTTTGCCTCTGTTCCAGGCCCCTGTAACATGAGCAGTCTATGAGGGGATGGGGCACCACACTGGATGCTGTACTCAAAATGCCTGTCCTCTCCTTCTGGCACAGAGAACATCACTGCTCCTTTTCAAAAATCCCCTGCTCTTAGCAAGGTTTGTTTTTCTAACTGGTTCCCAGAAATCTCTTGGGCATTCCAAGCCCAGAAAAGTAATTACGGCATTACTTTGGCCACAGACACAATATCAACCTTGTTAGACTTGGCCTGTGGAGAGAGCCAAACACCTGCTGCTGCAACATTTATTTGATAAGCTTCATGGTTCACTAACATAAACCTGATCCTGCTGACCTGCAGGAGGATGAAAAGGAGTTGGGGAGAAAGGGTGGAGCAGGTAGGCAATCTCATGGCCCTCTGGCCCAGCAGTTTACAGCCCTCTCTCCCAGCAAGCTCCCATTTCTCTTTGCTTTCTTGTTTCCTGGTGAGAGCTTCAGAGAATTGGTTTTCCCCCTGCAGTTATGCAGGCAGATGTGGATAGGGCTAGGGTTCCCATGCCTTATGACGGATTAACTGACAAGTGCGGGATCAATACGGGAATTGTTCTAGCTCTGGCTGCATCTGTAGGCTTCCAAAGCAGACAGAATAGCTGCACACACTCTCGCTGGCATGGTGGTGTGTGCACTGAAAGGCTGGCTTAATACCAAAGTCCATTAGTTATCAGCAAGGAGGGAGGGGAAGAAGGGCGGCAAATCAGTCACATCAAGAGATAAAAGATTGGGGAGAAAATCAGATATAGAAATAGAAACTTGATTTTTATTCTTCAAATTACATAGTTTTCTTGTCTAGTATAAAAAAAAAGAAAAAAAAAAGAAATGAGATGGTGGGGAAATAAATAAGGTTTTATCCCAAACAGAGCCATCTCTTCCAGCTGATACTGCCAAGCAATATCTGAGGAAAAAAACACATGACAGGGGACCTAGCAGGAAGGAAAAAAATCACCTTCCCAACTACGGTGCCCAGTATCAGGAAAGAAACTTATTCTTGTCTGCTTCTCAGTCTCATCTTTTTCTAGGCAGACAGAATAAAAACCAGACAATCTAGAACCAGTAAAGGACATTTCCATGTATTTTCTTGTTGTCACTTACATGGAAAGGTTTGACCTCAGGGCAGTATGTTTTCTAGTGTACTTTGTTTATCATTCTTTACCTGAATGGCACCTCTGTCAGTGTATGTTGATAGTTTATCTTGGAGATATACAGTGTGATTCACCCTCTTGGGAGACACTGAGAAGCAGATGAATCACTGTGGATTACATCAGAGCCAGACCAAACTTTTATACGAAACTTGGCAAAAATCTGAAGACTAATCCTCTGAACAAATGTGAAGCTGTCTACATGAGCATCTTCTATCTTATTTCACCTTCTTTCACTGGCTCAGAACTTCAGGAAATTTATTTCCTGATGGATAAAAAAAACCTGCAAAAATTCAAATAATATACCACAAGACATTTTCTGGATAGATCCAACCCAAATCAAAGCAAAAACCTCAAAAGAAAACTTCTCTTGTGGACCATCAAGCACAGTTTTGCAGTTATGTGAAATTCAGGTAATGAATGATAAACAAAGTTTTGGACTAGCACCAACATTCTACTTTTGTATTCATCCTTCACAGGATGAAGTACAGGACTCACAGCATCAAAGCAAAATGCTAACTAGACTCAGAAAAGCAGCATGACTGGATTCTTAAAGCTCTTCTTAACACAGACAACTGTTCTTCAATTTCCGCTTTTATTGACTAGACTGTTTCTCCCTGAACAGTATGGGACAGATTTTTTAGAACTAGTAATTAAGGAAGAGAAACAAATAATCTGATACTATTAGAATACTTTTGTGGAAAGTGCTGCAAGAAAGAAGACAGAAAGTGTAAGAGAATTTGGCCTACACTGGGAAGTCTATATTGCTTGGAAGTCTGAGTGTACCAAAGATCCACAAAGTAAGATCTGCCTGGCACGAAAATCTTGAAATCAATGTACAATACGTCCAACTCCAGAAAAATGCACCAGACTGAGCCATCTTAGTTTTGCCAAAAACTGCTGATGACCGAAGCAAACAACTTCATTCTCCCTCCACCATTTTGCTTTAGGCTGTATGCCAATGTTCCCCAACACACTAAAAGCAAAATGAAAGAGTTCCAAATGCATTGTTCACCCACCAGGCAGAAGTGATAAGGAAGAACTCATGGCCTGTTCCTCAACAACTGCTAGAGAAACCAGCAGCAAAACTCCCAAGCTAAGAACAATTTTATTTCTTGGAGCTCTCTAAACAATAAAGCCATCTCATTTCAGGTACTATTAAAAAGCATCCCAGGCAAAGTATGGCAATGACTATAAATATCCTCCAAATATAATTTCTGTAAAACCCCTATGGTATTACAGGATGCTTATCTATATTATTCTGCCTTTTGTTCTTAAGCCTGGTTTCAGACTGTGAGCATCTGCACACCTTGTACAGCAGCATCTGTCCATAGCTTCCCCAGAGCATCACAGATGCAGAAGCTCCCCAAAGAATATGTTTCATGGTAAAATACTGGTAGACTGTTACACTAGCAGGAATAGTTTTGAAGAAAGTTGAACAGCTTGACAGCAGCCAGCGTGAACTACTCCTGGTTATCTGAGAAGTGGAACCCAAGGAGATTGACCTGACACATCAGCAAAGTACTCTGAAATCACACTAAGTTTGGAGCACAGCAGGGCAAATGAGAAACAACAGTGACAGCCACACAGTTCACACAGAGCATCCCCAAGAGAGCAGCTCTATGCTTACAATGAATACTGCAGCCAAAAGGAACCAAAATCATACAACAGCTTCTTAAAATAAGTCCTCCCAGCAGGCCCTGCTTCCTGTCCTGTAACAGGCACCAGAGCAGAGGAGTGAAACTGAGTCTGAGTCACGTAAGTGCACGTGTGCGCAGTGTGCAAGAGCACTGAGCTCTGGGTGCCTTGCACGTGTGGCTGCCCACACACTTGTGCAGCCAGCCACAGGACCATGAGAAGAACATGAAAGCAGGATGTCTCTCTCTCTCTCAACTTTCTTCATCTAGGCAGAGAACTTTATGTAGTTGAAAACTCAAAAAATGTGGAGATTTTTTCATCTCTACAGGTAAAACATGAGCAGATATTGCAGGCCCTTAACAGTGCACAGGTAACTAGAGCTCAACCTCATAAAAACACACCACTTCTGCTGTGCCAGACCCCTAGGAACCTCCAGGATCAACACCTTACCACTACACCATTTTGTATGACAGCAAAGGATCAAATTGGACACAGTCACAGGAGAACATGAAGATAAAACTTTTTTCACAGTAACTGAATATTGTGCTCTCAAATATTTTCTCTCTTTTTCAAAAGTGCATTTCTAGCTTTATGGTTGTGATGACAACTTTTATGTTGGGAACGAAGAGTAAGTAATATAAGTAGCCCAAGTCTGCAAACACACTAAAATAGGTTTCTCAAAATTATGTCACATCTTCATGCCTTGATTTCACTGAACCCCATCCTTCTCATTAGTTTTTTGTTTGAACTATCTGGTTTCTTCAGGTTGGAATCAATGAAAGAAAAAGACTGGCTTTTTGTTATGTCTTGGGTTAAAACCTATTGAAACTGGTTGCTCTAGCACTGCATTTCCTTTCAAGCTAAATAAGGCTACAGTCAAATACCCCCTTGTTTAGTAATTGCTAAAAACAAAAGACTACAAAAAGACACAGGCTGTGCAGGGTCTGGACCTCACCAGACAAAGGGAATCATGGGAACAGATGCCACAAATGTGGAGATTAGGGCAATGAGAAGTGCAGCTCTGCTTCTGAAAGTGTTGGGGATGAATATGGTACCTTTGTTGACAGAGGAAGCATAACTTAGCATGTGAAGCTTACTGTAAGCCAATGTTACACAATTTTTACTATATTGAACTATTGTAATTATTTCTTTGGTAATTTGCTAGCTGTCACTCAAAGCACATGGAACAGTAAAACCATACAACTGTTCATTTTACTTTTTGTTTTTGTTGGGGTGCATGTGTGTGTGTAAAGAATACCAAAAACAGGTTTCTTCTTACAAAAGTCATCCAAAACCATCCAAAATTAAGTTTACTCTCTCAGAATTCTATTAGGTTACTTTGAGCCTTAAAATAAATCTCTAGCCAAGTCCTAGATGGTTATTTCAGTGGTTCTTCCAGTTATTTCTGAATAAAGTTTTAACCACTTCTGTTGGAATCATCAGTATTCAACAGGTTGGGGTGAGGAGAGAAAGTGATCTGTCTGAGCATTAGACAAATAACAGACTTACTGACAGAATAAAAGCAGAAGAAAAAAAACAAAGTAACAAAAAAGGACAGCAAATCAGTTTGCTTCTGGCAGCATTTGAGGAACGCCAAAGGAAAAAGTGAAACACCTTACAGCATCCAAAAGCCTTCGGGTCACTTTATTTCAGCTACTTCATGCCTTAAGTTTTGGAAAGAAGAAATACAGGAACGAAATGCTAAAAAGATTTCCAATACATCAAGTCAAACTTGATTTATCCATAAAAAAACCCCAGTCTAATTCCTAAAAGCTTTGCAACAGCTCTGGCCTGTTTTCAGAGCACTGTGGCACACAGAAAGTGAACTGGGTGCTGATGGGAGAGGTACAGCATGTGCTTAGGAGAAGGAAGGACTACAGGAGAACCCCATGGAAAAACCATGTCCTGGTCAACCTAGTCTCCAGATGACCTGCTATAAATGTGAGAAATTATTTTTCAAGCAAAGTATAAGGGATTCTCTCTGTATTTGAACCTTTGCTCGAGCTGCCTCATAAAGGAAAGCCATGAAAAGGCAAAATTCACTTTGGAAAAAATATGCCCAGATAAGGATATATAAGGCTTCCTGGATAACTATGCAGTAACTGGATCATATGCATACAGAATTTAACATTTTAGAAATGGAGCATCCTTCATATAATGCTGAACATTTCAGTGTCTCTGTAAATTAGAAAAGAAGATGGAAAGCAGGACATGGTGAAATTCTTTTGTCCATTATTACACAAAACTGGCAAGAATTAGCAGTTGAAGCCAGATATTCCCAGACCTCAATCTTAAAACTGTATTTTCTTTGATGTTTCTCATTCCTAGAGCACATTTAATAGAGCAGCGAACAACTAGTGCTGATTGTTGTGGCTTATTAGCCAGTGATAGACATGGGGCAAGTGTATCCTCATTTCCCATAACAAACATTTGCCCATGGGACTGAAGCACTGGAAAGCCATACATGCACAGCTATTGTCTCAAGTCAACCCTTCCTTCCAAGGTCCAGTTCCACTCCCTCCTCCATCTCAGTCCCTTCATTAATCTCCCCGTTTGCCTTCTAGTTTTGTTACAAGTTGTAGTCTAGTTATTGTCACTAAGTACATGAAAACTGTAACCAAAGACAGTCTGTGCCTAACATAATTAATCAAGTAATTTCCAGCTAATGATTTACTGTTTGCTTCACTTCTCCACCCACTGTCTGGCTTTCTAAGGGCAAAGACATAACTTCTTGCATGCTGCTAGAGGACTACACACAGTAACGGGACTAAGAATGCAATAAAAAAGATTTAATGTCAAAGGGGATGAATAGAATCAATGAGTATTTTCCCTTCAGCAGAGAACAGTGCATTGCTACTTCGGTGGCAAAGGCCCCTATGCTCAGAAGAAGCTAAGAACTGCCTTCTGCAAGTGCCATGCCAGTGGAAGCACTTTTGGCTTGACTTGTTTTGGCCCATGTGTCTGCTATTCTGACTCTTCAATGAGACAATTCACTGTCTGTTTCTGGGGACAGAATGAATGGAGGAGTTAGATCAATTATCTGAGAGTCTTCAGGATACACTCTGACAGATGATGAAAGGACTCTAATATGTAATTGAAATACCCTGTACCAAAATACTCACATTAAACCTTGGCTGATTACACACAGGTCTGAGCTATCTCAGACCTTCAGAACAGGAATTGAGTTGTTTATCAGTGAAAGCCAAACTTCTAAAAGCTGGCTGCCCACTACAGAGCCTTTGTGTTGGGTAAATTAGCTTCAGGAAGAGAATCAGAATGAATTAAAACCACATGGAGATCCTCTCCCTTTACCCCCCTTTTCCCCTTTCCTCTTGCTGTATGAATCCCCTCACCACGAGACAGAGGCCAGTTCAGTATAATTTAGTCCAGTGTTTTTGTTTCCTAAAGTCCCAGTCTTGGGCTGAGTCCATTAATAGGCTGCAGCTGATTTTAATCTAGATGAACTCAAGACTTCTCTCTTCTTTGGTTTTAAGAAGATTACAAATTGTGTGTTATATAAATAGAGGGAAAAGGGAAAAAAGTACCAGAATGAGTAAAAAAATCTGCTCTCCATTAGCTGACCTGCTGAA
>NW_008239553.1:12704542-12722961 GCF_000691975.1 Corvus brachyrhynchos
CTGAACAAGACTGTGATTCAAATAAAGATGAGAAATGAGAGCTGTGGGGAGAAAAATACACAACTAAAAGCTCTAGTGATACTGCACCCAGACACAGCGGTAAGAGGAGATGCAGTAATGTCTGATAGCTACCATTACCATTGGAACAAAACAGAAGAGATATTAATGGGACTCCAAAAGCAACAAACCAGATGCCTCAAAGACTGTTCTGATAGTTTGCAGCAACCCCTCCCTGTTAAACATAAAATCACTTTGATTAGCAAAAATGACCTCTTTCTATCTCAGGTCTCTCTGGTAGCTAAGGTGGAATAAGTCGGTCTCAGATTAGCTCCTTGTAGATATTTTAGAGTGTGAAAGAATGCCATGATACTCACATGGACTGATTCAAGTGGGATTTCTAAATAGAGGTGCTGACCCTAGAGAGAGTTGCCTCAGATCAGTGCTGAGGTAATTTTGGGTGGGAAGGGGCTGGGCTTTTTTTTTTTTTTTTATGCCAACTTGAATTCTCTGTCTGCCTAATGTCACTCTGGAACTCTACACACTGGATGGCTCAAGAGTGCATGAATCCATGATCTTGAAAATAATTGCTATAGGCTGAAAATGTGACACTCATTTTTATTGATGCTCAACCTCAGTGCTGGTGCATTTAGAGTTTCCATTTAGAGGACTCTCATGAACAGCTCATACACAACTGCTCTATTTAAAAATGGCCACTGCAGCTGAGCAGCAAAGCCAAACATGAAGGGACAATGAACAGCACAGGAGCTGAATCTAACTACTCACAGTACCCTACAGGCAGGTGTCTCCTGCTGGAGAGCAACAGGATGGCTGCCATTTGGAAAAACAAGAGTTATAGAATTCTCTGTAACAGACTCCTGTTGTTTAACTCCAGCTGAAAAATATAGATAAAAAACTGCATTCAATCCATAAGAAAAACAAAATGTTTTTCATAGCCTATGAGCAAGATGTTAGGTGAGCTGTACTCACAAAAGAAAGGTCCCAAAGAAGCTGGAGTTTCAATGTCATTATAATAATTTAAAAATCTCAAAATAGCATTTGATTCCACAGATTCCATTTCAGAAGTCCAGAAATGTTTTTCCTCTGCTTGTTAATGCTCTCATTTTGGGAATTGCACACATCTATTTAACACAAAGAGAGTCTATACCTGTATAAAGTAAAAATCATAGCTTTGCCATAAGAAGGAAATAAAATAGATGTAGTAAAAGTGCTAGTGAATCAATAATAAACAGTAGATATGCAGAGAAACAGATGTACAGATGACATCAGTAAGAGGAATCACATGGTTCTATCAGATTTACCTGAATACAATCCCTCAATAAGTTTCAATTGCAATGATAAACCTGCCTGGATTAAACCCAGTAATTTTTCATTCCTTGCTAATGGGGCAAATGTAACTTAGAAGGAGTCTGTATGCAATCACTGGAGGTTTTATTTGTATAACTTTTCTGGAGTTTGACCATGACTATATTTGATTGCATGTGGGTGGCTGTGGGACAGGAGGACAGCTGGGTGAAAAACTATGACAAAAGGAATCTTGTCCCATTTCCTGCCTGTGCTTCATTCACTAATGAGCACTGCTCTGGGTCATTCTCAAGATTTCTTCATCTGTTGTTGTCTCGTCTGCAAAAGGGGCACCCTGGCAGTGGAGCTGTTGTCAGCTTGTCTTGAGAGTTTATTCTGCCGCCTCTCACCCTTGCAGCTGTGTGGGATTTTAAGTGCCTGGCTGTAAACAACTCCATATTTTGTGCTTCTTTTTGGATGACTTGTAGGCCAGTCTGAGGCCAGATGTGTTTGCTGGTGTAATCTGTTTCTCATTTCTTCTGATAAATGCATATCTCAACAACTAGTAATAAAGTGAAATCACGATATATCTGTTGTCTTCTTCAGTTTGATTTCTATTGGAAAGAAAATGTTAATAAAACATGGCTAAGTCCTCAGTCTCTCCTTTCGTCCTGGAGTGCTTGAAATGTTCATTGAATGTATCCCTACAAATAAACAACCAGGCTGGTGAATCTGATGCCATTAGACTCCTGCTGTAGCAACCAATATCCCTCTTGCTAGCTTGTGGAAGCAAAACCATTTTGCTTCTTTAAGAAACAGTTTTTCAGTAACACTGTGTCATCTATTCTTGTTTCTTTTGTCAGATCAGTTCACTTGATTTCATCCTGGTAACAGGTTTACTCCTTTTAACAGGATCCTTTTATAAAAGGCTTCTACTGGTGCACAGGCAGCATTCAGCCTTCTCCCGGTGCAAACTGTTATCAAGTCTAGTCCATTGGTGGGAAAACTCATTAGAGAAGGCACATAAGGACTGCACGTCTCTCCCTGTGCCCAGGGTTCAGTAAGTCTCCATGCAAGGAAAAGGAAGAAATCATACCAAATTTCATTTTATCAAAGAGTTGTCTTTTGATTTGTGCTGTAAAACGGAATTGTACTAGCTTTCCCCTTCCAAACAGATGTAAAGGTGAGGCAGTGGGAAGGGGAATGCTGCAACAGCTTAGCCTACCCTCTTCCACTAATGACCTGCAAGACGTGTACCACTGCAGTGCAACACAGAATTCTGCTGTCCATGATTCTCCTCTTCTTTCCAGTTAGATCATGGCCTTATCCACTGCCACTCCTCATATCTATTATAATGGGACCCTAACTCTTAATTAAAACCACTACTTAAGTCTGTCAAACAAACTGCTCCAACAAAAAGTAATTCCATGAGGCATGGCTTTGATAGCAGACTTCCCATCCTCTTGTAACTGCTACATGGTTTTTTACATCTTCAGCAAGTTGAAATTGTGGTAGATACATAGATAGATATGGATGGTCATAAAAACAGTTTCTATAAAGTCATAGGGTTGTCCTTTACCCAAGAAGCCTTTCAGACAAATGCTCTAGTTTCATCCCAAAGGAGATTTTGCCAAGCCCTCTAGCCCTAGGAGGGAAAGGAAACCCTTTTCCACAGTGCTAGGCAGTCCTAATTACAGATGCATCAAACCAGCACCTACTTTTATTGAAGATAATTGTTCCCTGACAGTACTCAGAAGCTCATCTATTGTCTTCAACTGCACTAATGAATGTTAGTTACTCACTCAGCCTTGCTTGTTCTGTTCAGCAAAGAGGACACCAAACCCCAAAGTAAATTCTATTTCTTCTGTGTCTCTTCAGATTTATTTTAACACCCAAATACAAAAACTCTAACTGTATACATAAGCCACCATGACTGGCATAACTGAAGACAACTGTTTAAACTGGCAAAGACACAATTTATTCTATTAAAACCACTCATGATGATACGTGAGAAGGAAAGAAGTCCTTTTAGCTTTTAAGAAACAAGTAATTTCTAGGGTTAGTAACTAGGAAAACAAAACAAACACAAAACATTTGTATTTGTAAACTGAGTGTACTTGCTGTGGCTTGACTAAAATGTGCTAAATCTAATCTTGGAATTTTTTTCTTCAAAGAACCACCACACTTCAAGATGCTAGTAATGTAAGAAAACTAAGTACAAGCAGAGTCATTCCCTCACTGGCCCATCTGGATTTTCAGCATTTTACTGAGCTTCCATATCTATTATGCGAAATAAAGACCAACCTGTTTTCAGAAGGCTACTTTGGTGGGTGGTCTGAATTAATTTTATTTCTTAATTTAATTTCCCAGGACATGCATAGTTTTCTTTCCATTTTCTGTGTTGAACTTAGTGGGTTTACAGAGCCACAGTACCAATAATGTAATATGGAGTATTCGTTTTATTTCTTCCTGTATCCAGCATGGTTTTACACACAAATTGATCATACCCAGAACCACAAGAAGCATATCTCATTTGAGCCTGGCCCTAATTCTTCTGCCTTCATTGGTATATAGGTGATGTACTATGACCCTTTAAAGAATATTTCTTACACTTGACCCTCTCTGTAGTTTCATGGGATTCTCCCCATTCTCCTTGCATTTTAACCAAACGCTTTCACTCTGACAAATCACCATGCCCTCAGATCACTTGCATTAAACAAAACAAGGCTATTTTATCTAATTAATGTTCTTGCTCTGTCTATGGTAATGTTGGTAGAACCTTCACAAAACATACTGTTGTGGGATTATGGAAATAGACTCTAACATAAATGTGTGATTTTGTACATCATGCACCATGGCAACCTGTGAATTAACAGGATATCAGTGCAGGGATGCACCTTGAATGGGAAACAAAGCTGACATGTATTTGTGGGCTGCTTTTATTTTCTGTCCAGAAATTTCAAAGTATCATATACAAGGAATGAACTCTGTATATCAGAATCAAAATATGCACTTATATTTTTCAAACATCCCAACACCACAGCATTGCCTCTAATGGGATGCAAATCTGTTTCTCCAGTGTCTCTTGGTATGTAGAAGTGGTACATGGACTAGACAAAGCTGGAGTAAGACTAACACACAGGCAAGCTAAGCAAAATTTCATAATTGCCAGGGGTATCTTTAAATTGTAACCTGAGCTTAGCTGATTGCCTGAGTCATCTGAAAATCTGAAACAATGGCTCTGAGCATGGTAAACTTTGTCACTAATCTGACAGTGTGTCATCCTCATGACTTGAAGGATGGGGAGAGGGACAGCAGGCATTCTGCCACTTCAGCAGACAACTCTATGGGTGGAGCAGGAACAGAAAAGTACAGTAAACCTGACTCAGTCTCTAGCAGATATGTTCAGCAACATGACTGAACTTTATACTCAGGACACTGGGTGCCTGTCACATTCCATAAGGAAGTGGCATCTCTTACTGCTCCTATGGTGAACAACAATGCAGAGGAGGAATCAAATGGCAGAGAAGCAGCAAAGCAGAAGAACCAGGGTTTAGAACCAGGTTTTTAAAACCTCACGTGACCTAAATAAATACTAGCACTGACATACCTGATTTGGGGCTGTCATGAAAGGGAAGCCTAGTCTTTAGATAAACAGTGTCCGCCCTTAACCTCCTGAACTATCAATTTTCCTCATCTAGTACTGCAGAAAGGTTATGTTGCAGTGCCCTGCGCTTCCTCACATTTAAAGTTAGGGTAGCCAAGGGCAACAAAGACTCCTTCCTCTCCAGCCTGATAGCAGAACTCTTCCTTCCTTTTGTTCACATGAAGAACAAACACTGAGTTGAACAATAACAGTGGATGCTTCATTATGATGCTCTCTTGGGCACCCAGCCCTGGTTAGCATTATCTTACCCCTTGGTTTTGTTTTAAAGGAAACTGTGAATGGTCTTTTCAGTTGCTGGTGTTTCAAGATCAACATTACCTCTACTTCCTCTGTTTGAAAGTTTCCTTATTTTACTAACAATATGTGGCACTATGAAAAAAAACCCCAACACCCAGCAAACAGAGAAAGCTTCCAGTCTGAGGCAAGCAGTAACAGAAGGCCAGCTAAACGAGCTTTCCCTGAACCAGTTAAGCTACTGATTCTGCGCACTATAAAAAAACCCAACAAAACACCAAACCAAAAACAAAGTAAGCCAAAACAACTTAATCCTTAGCAACTATTGAAGGAAGTGGACATGAGCAACACAGTTTAGGCCTGGAATATACTTTATTTGAAAACATCCAGGCATCTGCTCACACTTCTGAAACCTACTCAACAGCAGACCTCTCCCTGTCATATCTCCTACTTCATGAACTAAAAGACCTTTAGTTATTTAACAAAATCCATACCCTCTGATCTGTCACAGATAGATGGCAAACCTGATTTACCACAGTTACCACTTGTGCATTACTGCAGACTTTTACTCTTCCCAGAGAAGTAATTCTTTTGGACAAGTTACTAAATTATCTCTCACTTTTCACACTTCATTCACACAGGTGGACAAATTTAAGGACAATTGGGCAGTCCTCTCTGATGCAGGCATAGTCAAGCACCTACAATGAAAACAGGTGTTGGTGGACACAGTTCATGGGACCATAGAATTGTTAAGGTGGGAAAAGACCTTTAAGTCCACCAAATTCAATCACCAACATGTTCACCATTAAACCATGTCCTAAAGTATATGTTTTTTGAACACTTCCAGGGATGGTGATCCCACTACTTCCCTGGGCAGACTATTCCAATGCTTGGCAAACCTTTCCATGAAAAAAAAATTCCTAATATCTAATCTAAACCTCCCCTGTCACAACTTGAGGCCATTTCCTCTTGTCCTGTCATGCTGCCCGAGGGAAGAGACTAACACACACTTCCCTACAGCCTCCTTTCATGTAGTTTTAGAGAGTGATAAGGTCTTCCCTAAGTCTCCTTTTCTCCAGGCTAAACATACCCAGCTCCCGCAGCTGCTCCTCCCAGGATTTGTGCTCCAGATCCTTCACCAGCTCCATTGCAGTTCTCTGGACACGCTCCAGCACCTCAATGGCTTTTTTGTAGTGAGGGCCCCAAACTGGACACAGAATTTGAGGTGCGGCCTCACCAGTGCCAAGTACAGGGGGACACTCACTGCTGGTCCTGCTGGCCACACTGTTCCTGATACAGGCCAGGATGCCATTGGCCGTCTTGGCTGCCTGGGCACACGCTGGATAATATTCAGCTGTTGACCAACACTCCCAGATCCTTTCCTTCCAGGCAGCTTTTCAGCCATTTTTAAAGTGAGCAGTTGTGTATGAGCTGTTCCCCAAGCCCATAGGGTTGCATGCGTTGTTGTGATCCAAGTGCACGACCCAGAACTGTGCCTTATTAAACCTTATACAATTGGCCATGGTCCATGAATCCAGCCTGTCCAGATCACTCTGCAGAGCATTCCAGCCCTCCAGTAGATCAACACTTCCACCCAAGCTGGTGTCATCTGAGAACTTGCTGAGGGGGCACTTGATCCCCTTGTACAGGTTGTCGGCAAAGATATTAAACAGGGGAGCACCACCGGTGGCTGGTCACCTACTGGTTTTAGCACCACTCACCACCACTCTCTGGGCCCGGCCACCCACACAGTGTTCACCTAGCAACCAGTACACCCTTCTGCACCATGGGAAGCCAATTGCTCTATGAGAATGCTGTAGGAAACTGTCAAAAGCTCTACTAAAGTCTAGGTAGATGACATCCACAGACATTCCTTCATCCACTAAGCGGGTCACTTTGTCATAGAAGGAGATGAGGATGGTTAAGCAGGACCTGCTTTCATACACCTATGCTGGCTGGGCCCAATCCCCTGGTTGTCCTGTACATGTTCTATAATGGCACTCAAGATGATCTGCTTCATGACTTTTCTTGGCATCAAGGTCTGGCTGACAGCTCCCCAGATCCTCCTTCTGGTTCTTCTTATAGATGGGCATCACATTTGCCTATTTCCAGTCATCTGGGATGTGCCTATTGACCAGGACAGGTGGCAAATGATTGGAAGAGTCTCAGCGAGCTCTTCCACCAGCTCTCTCAGTATTCTTGGGCAAATCCCATCAGGCCTCATGGACTTGTGCAGGTCTAAGTTGCATAGCAGTTTGCTGACTATTCCCTCCTAGGTTATGGAGGCAAAAGTTGTTTCAGTGGTAAGTGGGAAGGGCAGCAATTCGGGCAGACAGCTTCATCCTCAGCCAAAGCTCTTTTTCCGCAAAGAAGTGGTCACAAAAAAACCCTACTCTTGAACTGAGTGTGAGGCAAGCTGGCCTAAATTAATGCCACACTGCTGGCTGCAGCCCTTGGTGGGCCAGCTCACTTACCCCTTCTGCCAGAAAAGGCCTTGAGTTTGCAAATTTAGTTTGTGTAATAAGTTTTCCTGTGCCCTTAAGTGATAGAGCAGTAAGTGGTGTCCTTCCTGAGATCAGACACAGCTGGGACCAGGACACCCTTCTCCTTTTGTGCTCAGATGTGACAGTGGAATTTAGTTCATTCTACACTAGAGTAATCAGGGCTTGCTCTGACTTTTATCCATTACTTAGGAACCTTTCCTAGGGCACGACAAGTCCTCCAAGTGAAAATCAAACTGTGACTCAGGTGGCTACCCATCCTTGCTGCTGCTGCCTTGTACTGCTAGCCAAATTGGCCCATTTGGCTATGGGTCAGTTCTGTGACCACTCATTCCCCTAATACACATTTGAGAGAAAAAGGGGGAGAAAACCTGTTTCTCAAGGAAAAGAAAGTATTCTGGATGAATAAAAGTGACCTCTGCTAAACTCTAATTAAGTCCTATCCAGTGTTACTCAGCTGGGAGGACTGCCGTGATGAAACAAGGCAACAAAACTGTAGAAGAAGGAAGGCTGAAAAGCAGAGAAGAAACAACATACCTCTGAGCTCTCCTGTGCTCTGCGTGAGGCCCTGCCTCATGAAGGTGGCCAGGATCACATAACAGAACTATCAAAGTTATGCTTTAACCATCCTGATTTAGTGCTTTTGGCTTTTGCTAACACATTAGAAATGTGCCAACACGATGGCTTGATTTTCAAAGGTAACAAGCACCTACAGGTCCCACTGCCTTTGGTGACAGCTGCAGCTCTAAAAATCAATTTAAGATAGCTTGCATATTGAGAAGAACTGAAGGAAAATAAAAGGTCTATTGTGTAGATATGAAGAGCTTAAACACTGCTGATTGGTGGTCTATGAGTCCCTTCCCTTTTCAAATGAATTTCACTTCATGTTTTGTTTGGTTTTCCTGTTGATGCATCCTGTACCCTCCGGTGCTAAGCTGGTGGGATCCCACATACTTTTCCTGGCATGTGGTGTTTAAAATAAGAGACCTCAGCAATCGGATATCCTCAGCATTTCCAGCTATTGAACACAATCATGAGTGCTGTGATCCAATTTCAGAGCAGAAGAGGAAAGATATAGAGTAATATTCTCCCTGGGCTGGTATGGGGCAGACAAAAGAAAACTAAGCAAACAGGATGTTCTGCTCCTCTGTGGACTTCAGCAAATGCCACAGCAGACAGGATATGGTCTAGCTCACAGCTGCAATGTATGTGCCTGGCTGCCCAATACCTTGTTTTGGTAATTCACTCACAGCACATATATAGCATGAGGAAAAGTAAAAGACATGGTGTGCAGTTCCCACCTGTCATGTCTCAGGACTGAAGTCCTTCATCAAGCATATGCAGCCTGAAGGAGGAATGTGATATTTATACATGCTACTAAGAAAGAATCTCATCCCTAAATCCACTCAGAACATTACCAATGCAACACTTGGCGTTCACAACTTTGAATATCAGCCTGCTTGTTCTCAGCCTGTTCACTGAGTAGTAAGGCATATCTCAGCTGAGGTCTCCACAATAGCACACAGCACTCAGTTCAGACTACTCAGACTAATATTCCCCAACATTTTCTAGAAATGTCACTCCTCACATCTCTGCTGCAGCTTCTGGAAAGTGCACCTTCACAGAGCATTGGACTATATTGGAGATTGCTTCTGCAGTTGAAAAACCAGGAAGTTTAAATGAAAAAGAGATTCAGTGGACAATAAAGTAAAATCTTTTCAACAACAAGATTTCTTGTTGAACTGGTAACTATAGCATCATTTTCATTTGCTTTCGCTTCAGCCCTGCAGGCATACATGCGCTGCCTTGCCAGTGTGCTGAGCCCTAAGGCAGACCCTCCAGGGTTATTCAGGTGGCAAACCAAGGAACAGCCTGGGCTGATACATCACACCCTAGCAAACTGCTGACTAACCTTGTTGCCTCTCTTATCTCTATAATGCTTCCTTAACTTAATCTGGCCCTGAAATTTAATCTCAAAAGTTTTTCAGGGGTCTTCACAGAACTGAATGACAAAGGATCAGATTTGGTTTCATTACAACATAAACACTGAGGATCAGTCCTAAAGTTCAAAGGAACATTGCAGAAAGTACTTTACAGTAACAGCCCAATATTATGAATTTTAGGGAATGACTGTAATGAGAAAAAGCATTTGAAGTAAACCACTGTTTGCTGAGAGGGTGCCTGTCACATGTGCCTTTTTCTAAGAAAGTACTATATATTCCTATTCCATTTTATCAAGATAGACTTAAGATCATATGAGCAGATAATTTAAATCTGTGACAGGGCAAGTCAACACATCAGATGCACGAGGTTGTTTGGGGTGTGTTAATTCTGGAAACATAGAGACAGTTTCAGAGAAAAACAGCACTGGGGTCGAAGCAGTGGAAGCCCTATTTCTAAAATGTTATCCCTGTGCTAGTAAGTCCCTCCTCAGGCAAAATTTTCTAGTTCAGACGAAGTGCTATTCAAGTGTGCTTGTCTACACAGAATTGCACTCCGGAGACTTCCAGAGTTTAGACTATAGGTAACTCTTGGATCGCCACAGCACCCTCCCTCCCCAGCAGAGGGAACAATAAAGTATCCAGCATTTCTCTTTGGAAAACAGGCTCTACACTTAAGAGATTTTACAAGATTTTAGTAATATATAAATTCCTATAGCTAAAAAGTTGCATGTGTTACCAAAGGTAAGTAATGTGGGTCATAGTCCTCTATTGCTAACTATCATTTCACAAGATCAAATAACGTCAGTGATGGCTTCACCAAACATGTTAGCGGTGAAGGCAGAACAGACACAACCTTTGAGGATAGCAAAAGAAACCTAGTTGCTCCTACATGAGAAAGAAAGAAATCACAGTGAGACTTAACTGTCTTTTACTTTCATAAGCGGCACACAAAAGCATGAGACTACTCTGGCTGAAAAACATGTTTTTGAACAGATATTTATTTGGCTTCCTACTCATAAATGTGTTCACTTAAGAACATTAAGTCCATTTTAGGTACATTTGACCTTATTTTACAAATCTGTAGCTTGAAAGATGTAACATCTACACTAAATCTGGGGAATTACTAGCAAAGTCTTAGTCTTCCATGACAATGTTCAGTTCCCAGAACAATATATTGTCACAAATCACAGATACTACCTCCAATCAATAGACAATTACACTCCTTATGTTCAAAGCCTTTTGGAAAAACCTCCATTTGCTTTAGCACTATGCTGAAAACCCAGGGGAGCAGCCCACTTTGATCAGGGATTCATTGCAGAGAGCCTGGTAAGGAGAAGATTTCTCTGAAGTGAGATAATTTTGTCCCAGGAAGCCTATGCCAGCCTTGAAAAGAGGGGAACAGACTTACACTCTTCAGCTCATTGTTTTAACAACACTGGATTAAAAGACATTAGTTTTGATTCATACTTGTGTAAATGAGAACAGATTTGGCACACAGCTTGCACTAAAGTTTTCTTTTTTATTACATTTAGCAGGACTTCAGACAAATTAAATGCTGGCACTTCAGCTGCAATCTAGTAAAGCATTTAGGGACATGTTTGGCTTTCAGTGCAAGACAGCAGTACTGTATCTTCAGTATCTTTACATGCATCTTCAGAAATAAGCAGGTAATTCAAAACATTGTGCTAAATTGGATTTACCCAGCATAACTCTCACAGAAAAAAGTATGGCCAGAAACTTTACCATCTACTGCCTATCTACTATGCCACTATGTGAAAGGTCATGTTTGCAGAGAGAGCATTTAATTTTATTGAAATGACAGTTTATTTGGTTTCTACTGGATCTAAACCCAAGATGCCTTAAGTCTTCCTTCACTATTAAACCCTTTTCCTTCCATTTCTCTTCATTAGCATTTTTAGTTGGTTTTGCATCTGTGTTCTGTTTCTCTGTCTTTTGACATTCATTTGACAGCTGTGGAGTTTGGCTACTCCAGCAAGGCTTTGCTAGTGCTGCTGCAGAGCAGTAGAGCAGGTCCCACAAACTCATCTAATGAGGACACCCTCCCCCAGGTGAACACCAGGCCAGGTTTAGTAACCCACTCCTCAAAACGCCATAAATTGCCTGAACAAAAGGACATTTTCATTGATGTCAGCTATATCTGTGTGGGTGATGTTGCTGGCATTGGGATGATGGCAGTCTTATTTTTTCTCATGCCTTACTGCCAGGATAGACTTAACCTACAAACTGATAGTGCTTCTTTGCTCTCATTATTACAAACCTGTTAGAAATAGCATGAGACTTTCAGTGTCCTGTGGGGAATACAGCAAAAATGGTTCCACCCCACAGAGATCCTAACAAAGATCAGCTCATCTTTATCCCTCCAATAGGGCTGGAAATCACCAGTGGCACTGCAAATCTTTTACCATCTCAATAGCAATGCACAACTCTATTCCCATTAATCTGTCTTCCACCCATTCACACATCAAGTACAACCCTGCTTCATTTTACAGATTATATCCATGTTGCTCCAGACAAAGGTCACTTTACAGTTACAGTTCTTCAATTGAATAAAAGCTTTTGATGCAGTAAATCATTGTATTTCACTGTTCAAACCCACACAATACAATACAAATAATGCTGCCCTTTCTTCCACAATTCCTTTTCTACCTCACTACTTGTTTCTTTACAAAATAAAATGAGGCACTTTTCACTTGCTTCAGCCACAGAAATTAGTTATAGCACTTTGGAGACAGTTTGCCATGCTGCACTACAAACCCAAATCCTATGCCATTTTGAGATCAAAATGAGCCTCTTTCTTTACTTTAGAGACAAATGAAACATAATGTACCAAGGTTTCCCTAGATTTAGCTGTTACTAGATCTTTTCCCGTACTACTGTGAAACTTAAGACACTCTCTTCCAAGAGCCACATTCTTTTGTTTCTACATATAATAAGCTACCAGCCTCAATAAGACATTACGTGCAAGGTGAGCACGTTTGTGTTCAGACAGGTTGTGTGCAGTGTAAA
Organism: Corvus brachyrhynchos; assembly: GCF_000691975.1. NCBI lineage: Eukaryota > Metazoa > Chordata > Aves > Passeriformes > Corvidae > Corvus > Corvus brachyrhynchos. The sequence continues at coordinate 12,717,217 of NW_008239553.1, forward strand.
AGAGGGCAGGAGTAAGGGTGGATTAATCAACTAATTATCCAGTCCTGTGGCACAACCCCCAAACTATTCCCTTTAGCAATACAAGGTATTCTATTCTTTCTTTGTGTAGTGAGGGGAGCCAGTCAGCAGGAGACACAAAAGTTTTGAGGTTAAATTTATAGACAGTTATAACTTTCTTTCAAAAGGAAGAGTAAAACATAGCAAGATAAATCATAATGCCAACTACACTCATGAAAAACGGCAACCATTTAACAGCAACAGCGCTTTTTTTAGCACTGAAGGTGATGACAAGAACTAAGGCCAAAAGCTGAAGGCATACAAATTCTAATCTGAAATACACAACAAGGGTTTAGCAGAAAGGCAGCTATAACTTGAAAACACTGTCAAGGCAAACCAGGGTTTAGCAGAAAGGCAGCTATAACTTGAAAACACTGTCAAGGCAAACCAGGAACTCACATTTCTTTATGTCTGCAAATAACATTGAATACTTTTCTAGAAGACATGATTCAGTGCAACAAACTTATCAGGTACCTGAAGGAAACATATATGATACATGGCAAGTCAGTTTGGATGAACTGATAATTCTATCCATCTTTAAACCCTATGAAGCTGAAAACATATCATTACTCAAAAGCAAGTCCTAGCTCATTAATACAATTTGCCTTATGTTTTCAGTGTTTCTGAGTTTTTTCAGTGAAGAGCAACATTGATCACTTAGTTAAAGCATTCAGTCCCAATAGAGACTCTTTGGCTGGCAAACAGCCACTGTGTCCCCTGTTTCCCTTTGCAGCACCACCCTCTTGGTAACAGAAGGCATTTGCTTAAGTAAGATGGAATGAGGCTTCCACAAACAGCTGAGTTATTGGTAGCTAACAACTAGGCTTGTTGCTAGCTTGTATTTATACCCTGCTGCTTTTAAAGTAGACTTGGATGATCACCCACAGAATACAGCTTAAAATCAGTTCATTCAGCCTATCTTTTTTGCATATGTGTGCACAAAGCTTAGTAGCATCTTCTAGTTCAGCTGACCTAACCCAGTATGTGCTACATTCAACTTCAATGAAACTACAATTAGGCAAGAGCAGCTCAAAACTTCTTCTGACTGTTATACCAGAACAAAATTACCAGCTAGTAATTTCCAATCAGAACAGAAATTATATCACTGCCAATGAGAAGAATCATTCCACTTAATCAAGTAGATCTGGAGCTCTTTTAATTTTATTCTTCTTTTTAACAGTATAACTTCATTCACTTCAACTGGTATATTGAAATAGGGAAGCGACAGCAAGTTCTTAAAACAGCAAATATAAGTTGACAGTAAAACTTCTGATATTTTGCAGTGCTTAGATCCAGGTTTCTGCCTTTTTGTCTAAGATCTCTACAAAATAGAGATCTGCTGTCGGACTGGATTCTGCATTCCCAATTCAGGTTCATCAAAGAGTGACACTGTACAGCATGGTAGAACATGACATGACATTGTATTGCAACATAAAGGCAACTGAGGGTACTTTTGGGCTTGCAGTCCACTCCCTCTACAGCACAGAGCAATCTGAAACAACGAAAGTAGGAGGCTGAAGACTTTTCTTGCTAAATTTCTGACTGTCCAATCTTGCTTTTCAATCAACACATTTCATTTCTCTAGTCTGACAGTGGAAGCAAAAGAGTGAGTGCATAAATGGATTCTCTTCATCCCTGAACACTTCAAGTTTATAAAAGCAAAGAAGGTTTCTCCAAGGGACCCTTAGGCAGCCTGGACATCTCCTCTGACAATAAAAGAGAAGCAGTTCTGCCTTCACTAGGGTCTCCTCCAAAAATTTCTGTGCTTGCACTGAGGCCATGAGATGCAAAGATACCAGGGAAACAGAGCAGCGATTTACATTGACAAAGAGGATTTTGATACACTCCTCCAAATGGGGCAGCATTACCATCTTAATAGCCTTTTGCTCTCAGCCCTCTTCCTGAGGACGCTGGAGATTTTTGCAAATGGAGAACAGTTCCGCTTCCCATTTTAACTGCAACAATAGCAGAAGGGCTCCTTAAACTGCATCAAATAGCAGTCTGTGAAATCCCTAACTAGTCGCACTGCCTCTCCTGCCGTTTTATTATCCTCCAGCCCACAGAACAAAGCGGGGGGAGCCCCTCCTCTTTTTTTTTTTAGCCTATTCCACACATCCTAATCCCTCAGAGGTGGCAATGGAAATTGCTTGTGGAACTGTTAAATCACACTTTCACTTTGTCTTTCATTCCCCATTCACCCTCGCTAATCAGGGAGCTTCCAGCCACATTTTCCGATATCAATTTGTTTATGGCCTATTGGTTAATGGTCCTGGGATAGGACCCCCTGAGTAAAAAGAAAGAATCTTGGGCACTTCAGCCAGCTGCTGCTTCTCACCAGTTCCCACATCCATCCACTTGTTCCCATCAGCCACCCTGAATGTGCTCACCTCCTGACACCAAGGGAATTAAACAACAAAGCCTGAATGGGAGAGTTGCCTTTGCAATCAGGCTGTGGGACAGATTCCACTTGTTAGTGCTATGTGATGTCCCTCAAGCAGTCACCGGCTAGCCTGTGGCTGGTTGCCTTACTGTCACCTTACCTTGCACCCAGCTTCCCTTTGGAAAGAAGCATCAGGTACAACTCTCAGAAAAACTCTAGCCTCTCTTGAACAAGGCAGCCTGGTGCCACTTTCTGCATCTTATCCAAACCAGACATTTCCTGGTGATTTGCTCACTTCCTCTTTCCACAGAAATAATGATCACTGAAATATGGGATGAGACCATGCAATATTTACTTTTAAAAATCAGTGAGATGGCTCATATGTAAGTGCTTACAAGTCTCTGTAAAAGAGTCTGGGGCACATTATCATGCCCTTCCTTGCTACCTATCTTGGAGAAAAATATCTAAAATAGAAACACAATGATGTAGTCAAAAAATAATAAAAGGTTGACAAAAAGAAGACATTCTAGTTGCCTTTCAAAATGCACAAAGAATGCCTGATATCAAGACATCTATTACTTAAAGAAATCCGTGCTGATATCTTATTTGTTTGTAGAAAAATGGTGAATGGTGTTTTAAATGTACACCCCAGAAACATATGGGTATAGGGAAAAGAGCAATTGCCACACTTCTGATACAGTGATATCCTCCTATCAGTGCTGCTCCATCGTCATTATGTGTAACCAGGCCCATTTACTCTTTAAAGGTATGGTTCAATCCTGGGAAAGTTATATTCATGGCTCACAGAAAAGAACTGAAAAAACTAAGATCGCCTCTGAACAAACGCTCCCTGTTTCTGAAATGGGAAAACTTTCTTTCCCGAAGTTTCACTACATTAGTGCCTGAGGACAGAGCAGGAAATTGTCTCCCTTTTTAAATAATGACCAGAAACATCTATGTAACTCAAGATATCCAAGATAGAAAAGTAGCTTGTCATCTGCCCTATAGCGAAACAAAACATGTCAAGACCAACTCTTGCAAGTAACCTCAGTTTAAACTAATGAAAACTGTTTCTAGTTCCTGTAGACTTTTAGAATTACTGGTACCAAATAAAGCAGATCAAGTGCCCAAAATGCTACCTAAGAATATATTGAAAATAATATCCAAAGGCTTAGGAAACACTGTGTGGACACTCCCCTCCATCATAATTATGTAGATGTATCAAACGGAAGCAAAAATACACCATAAAACATTTTCATTTCTTTTGTTTTCTGACATTTTGCATCACCTGAGACATAAGCATATTGAGTCACTAAGAAGTATAAATATGTCATTAGTCTGGTACAACCTGTTTGAATGTGAAAAATGTGCAATCAGAAGGAGGAGAACTGTTCACATCCCTTAAAATGTTCATAGTGCCTCATGGGATCAGTGATTCTCAATCAGTGGAACCTGAGAACCAGCGATATTCACTTGCATTATTGCCATGGCTGCATATCACAGTGTCTTCCCTGAACAGGAAGTGACAGGCACTGACTAGTTTTATTCAGTCCGTTAAACTGTTGCAGTGATAAGGAGCCAGGCTGCATATCAAAATACATCAACTCAACAAAACTGACCTATGAATGTTTGTCAAAAAGTAAGGATGTTTGTTAGGATAAATGGGGAAAAGAAGGGAAGAGTTGAACTTCCCTCTTTACCGTGTCTAAAAGTACATGATTTAGGACACAGCCACGAGGAATCCTAGCTCCCCATCAGCATGGTACTAATATCCAGCTTTTCAGAATACCACTTCATATCCTAGAGAATCTGAGGATATTTAAGACCACAGGGCATTAGTATTAAAAGAATCACAAAAATACAAAACAGATATTAATTTCCTGTATTTTTACTGATGTCAAGCCATTTGCTAAAGAAGAACCATTTTAGAGCAGGTTATTAATGATAGATGGGTATGTTTCTTCTGAAGAAGCCTATCCCATAGGACCCATGTTACCCAGACCATTCCGCTTTACCTTGGAGCCCTGGTTAATAATTTCAGGGCCCACTCCTAGATCCATGGCAATATGCAAGAACTAATTTAGTGTAATCCAAGAAAAACCAGTGAATTCAGCAGAATGCTGCCCTTGTCAACCATAATGTTTAAATGTGTGGGATTTTAATTCTGTATAAACAGCACCATTTTCAACAGTAGTTGTTATCTACATTCAGTCTGCTTAAAATACTAATTGAAAAGGCAAAACAACCAATGTTCTGGTCTTACCCTGAAGAACCAAGCCTGATTTCTCAATGGTGTAGAAAAAAGCAGAGAATGGAGCAACAGGGGATTTAGCAACCAGGAGCTGCAAAACAAACATATGATGTAAGTATGCATCTTTATAACATACTGATCAAAGCTCAAATCTGCAAAACAAACTCACCAGATTTAACTTACAGAAGTAGTAAAGCACACTTCAGAAATAACATGTAGTTATTGATCTAGTCTTGTCACTTCTAAGTAGTTGAGGTCTTTTCATACACATATATAGATTATGCTGCAATTTTAAAAGGATTCACAGTTCCTAAAAAACACCATTGTGGGAACCCAGAATGCAGAGAATATTTCTCTGCCTGTTTTGAAGGGTTTTACCCCCCTGGACAGTACTGGTTTTGGCCTTTGTCCATGGGAAAATTTGCCTAGCCTCTGGGAAGAATTTGAATTTACAATGGTGTGAATTAGGTCATAGAATACTATGTGAGATTATCATAGGGTGAAAAATTTAGAGTTTTTAGGTCTATTTGCATAGCAAATAGATAAAAGCAAAAAACTTCAAAATGGAGGATTGTTGTTGTTCTCCAGATCTTCTTCTTCTTCTACTAATTAGAAGAAGTAGAAGTAGTTTGGGATGAAAGTAGAAGTAGAAGTAGTTTGGGATGACCCAAATTACGCAGTTCCTGTCTACGTGATTTAGGAACTTGTTGGACATTAGTAAAAACGTGAAAATATCTTGCATTCTAAGTTTTCATTGGGTAATTTACTTTTAAAAAGGCTGTGAAAACTTGATAAGTTGTCTTCTTGCTGCACTCTCTGCTCTGTGCTATGTCTAGGCCATGCCAGTGGCTTGTACTCCTTAGATAAGAATTAATAAACACCTCTCTGGGGACTGAGAAGCATGAAGTCCCATTCGCCTCCTTTTTCCTCCTGGCAAAAATCTGAACGCCTCCCCCATCAGGGAAGACAACAATTAATAACGAGGACAGCGTTAACCATCATGAAAGCAGTAATGAAAGCAGTAAGCTTTGCTTGTCTTACTGGCATCCTGTTAAGC
>NW_008239553.1:12722974-12740931 GCF_000691975.1 Corvus brachyrhynchos
TTCACGGTGTTGCACTCAGAGACAATTTTGAACAAAACTGCCACAGTGCATGGCAATTTTTAACTGCCATTAGCCATTCCACAGATATGCCCCCTTGCCTTCTCCAAGAACTCCATCCACTGTCCTCCTCCAGCCCCTGGAAGCAGCACATCCACTCATGGGTCATCACACTGGGGATGGTAACATGCCATTGCAAGTATCTGGATGCCCTCTTTTGCAAAAGGGGTAATGACCATGTTAAGCTTTATTCAAGGGTCTTGTCCTTGAAATATCAAAATAGGAACTGGAATCCCCTCAGGGTGAATAGTGCAATTGAATTTAGCTTGGTGTTAGGGTGACGCCAGAAATAGACCCAGCTCCCTGGCTCCACTATGGAAGAACCATCCTCTGTGGAAGATGAGCTGCAGCAGAGCTGCGGAGACAGAAATGGGCTTGTTAGCAGGGTAGGGAATGTGGGACCTGCAGGTGGCAAACTCACACAAACGTGCCAAGCTTTATTGCTTGTCTGTTTGGTTTTTGCTCATTGCCAAGGACTGCTCCTCCACAGCTTGCCTCAAAATAACCCTCATTCTGTCACCTACATGAAAGTGACATTTTAATGACAAATTTAATACGCTCTGCCCAAAATGTGATCAGCACAAACACTGATCTCATGGTGCCCATGTGGCCCTGCTTCAGTCACTGACAGCAGTGACTGAAGCAGAGATTTTTCTGTAGCACTTTCAATGCTAAGGGTGTCTGTAGAGTAGGTAGTTTCATTTGTATTTGCATGTAATCTGCAGACAGGACCATGCTTAGGTGCTTTGTCTTCCAACTCTTTCTCATCTGATTCTGATCCAGGCTGAATTAAAAATATCCCCATATCTGGTTCTTCAAACATAACCATTATTACCCACAGCTAGCTAACATTTATGGGCTTCAGCATTTAAACCAAACATAATCTCCCTTCTTCTTTGAAAGCAAAAAATAAAGGCAGGCACAAAGACCACAAATACAGTCAGAGAATATCAGACCAGTCCAAATGACAATGTTTTCCTTTCTGTTTTATGAAGCTGGCAAAACCACCTCAGGATATGATACCATGAATACTTTGTGAACACTCCAACTAGGAAAACCGCTGTAGTAGCACTTTCCCCTTTTCCATGTTAATTACCATTCTCTCTGGGATTATCTTCTGGAGGAAAGAGGGGCAAGTCACATCCCATGTGCCTCATGTACTCTAACAAAACCTGAATTCCCTTGCCTGTCATTATCCCAGAATCACAGAATACGCTGAGTTGCAAGGGATTATTGAATCCAACTCCCGGCTCTGCACAGGACCATCCCCAAGAGTCACACCATGTGCCTGATGGCATTGTCCAAATGCTTCTTGAACTCTGTCAGGCTTGGTGCTGTGACCACTTCCCTGGGGAGCCTGTTCCAGTGCCCAGCCACCCTCCACATGAAGAACCTTATTCCAGTAGCTAACCTAAACCTCTCCGACAGAACTTCAGGCCATCTCCTCAGGTCCTGTCATTGGTTACCACAGAGACAGCACTTCCCACTGGCACAGCAGGAGGAAGATTCTGCCAGGAAGAAAGTAGAATGAAGAGGAGTTGCCTCCAGGTGCTTCGCACACTCCCTCAGCTCTAAAAAACACAAGGGAGAGGATGGGGTGGAAGAACTGTGCAAACACTCAGGTAGACTCTCCCACAACAGCTGGATGTTTAACTGGAAAGGCCTGAAGTGAAACAGTTACAATTCTGACATCTGAGGTCAAATTTTAGGCATTCCATGCACTACCATGCACATAAATGCTAACCTACGTATGCATGTGCACAAGGCACAGTTATACGTGCACATGGATAGACATTCAAATAACTCTATGTACATTCTGTTAGTGCATTTTTATGCAGTTACAATATGTGCATAACTAAGTATAGCAATGAAAAAATATAATAAATCACATCCTTTCAGCAGCACATCACAGGGTCCCTCTGAAAGGTGGCTGTTGCACAGCTACATCTGAGCTCTGAATTAGCTTCCTTTTTGAAATGAAATGGAAACAGCTCAGAATATTCAAAGGTATTGCTTTATTTTGAATGTTTGCTTAGTGAGAAAAAGAACCTTTAAAGTACAACTGTATATTTCACAACCAGATAGAGTACATAGAATTCATTCTTATAACATCAAACTGTAATATTTAACATAACACACAGACAAAAAAAAAGAAGCAAATATGTATTTAGATTTGTTTTTCAAGCAAAACCAAGAAACTGTAAAAGGTTATTGCAAACCATCCTCTAGCTGGAACAGACAATACAGAGTACGTTCTTACATATAGACAAGGAACTTATAAAATATAGAAAGAAATACATATCAAAAAAAGAAAACAATGTTTTGAAGGCCAGGAAGTAGAAGTATAAACCAAGGATTACCAAAAATCAAGGTAATGTTGACTCTGGAAAGATTATTAATAATAGCAAAAAGGAAATAAAAGTCGGATTTATAATGAAATGACATTGGGATAATGATTAAATATATTCTAGATAGCAGTGAAAAAATAATCAGTTTTCCACAGGTAGGACAATACTGAAAAAGAAGAAAAGGCAGGTAATAGGAATTATCCATATCACATTGATAGAGAAATAACTGAGTGGAACGAAAACTCCAGGAATTTAGCACATTCAGCAGAAGTAAATAATCTCTATTGGAAAACCATTGTAAGAACCAGCATGTGAATTTAGGTCTGATAGCTAGTATTTGTCACTTTGCTATGAATTTGAAGATGACACAACATAACTGAGAAGCAGCAAACTTAGTCCCCCTAAAGGAAGAGAAAAAAATAAGTAAACTAGTGAGTAGAGGCCTGTAACCGGACAGTATCATGCAGGGCTTTAGAAGGAATTTTGAAGTGAGGAATAACACAACTTGGATGCAGGACTCAAAGGCCTAATAACTGAATTTGCTGATGATACTAAATTGGGAGGAGCTGTTGACTCCCTCAGAGACAGGGAGGCCCTGCAGAGAAACCGTGAAAATTTAGGGGACTGAGCAATCACCAACCACATGAAGTTCAACAATGGAAAGCGCCGGATGCTGCAACTGGGATGGGGCAACCCTGGATCTATGGACAGACTGGGGAATGAGGGGCTGGACAGCAGCACTGCAGAAAGGGACCTGAGGGCCCTGGTCGATGGCAAGTTGAACATGAGTCAGCAGTGCCCTGGCAGCCAGGAGGGCCAACCCTGTCCTGGGGGGCATCGGCACAGCATCGCCAGCCTGGCAAGGGAGGGGATTGTCCCTCTCTGCTCTGCACTGGGGACCCCTCACCTCGAGTGCTGGGGGCATTTTTGGGTCCCACAATATAAGAAGGATATAAAGCTGTTAGAGAGCATCCAAAGGAGGGCTACAGAGACTGTGAAGCATCTTGAGGGGAAGCCGTATGAGGAGCAGCTAAGGTCACTTGGTCTGTTCAGCCTGGAGGAGACTGAGGGGAGACTTCGTTGCAGTCTACAACTTTCTTGTGAGTGGAAGAGGAGAGGCAGGCACCAATCTCTTCCCTCTGGTGACTAGTGACAGGACCTGATGGAATGGCTGAAGTTGTGTCAGGAGAGGTTTAGGTTGGATATGATAAAAAAGTTCTTCACCCAGAGGGTGGTTGGGCACTGGAACATGGTCCCTGGTGAAGTGGTCATAGTATGAACCCTGACAGAGTTCAAGAGGCATTTGGACAACATTCTCAGGCTCATGGTGTGATCCTCGGGCTGTCTTGTGCAGGGCCAGGAGCTGGACTCTGCGATCCTTGTGAGTCACTTCCAGCTCTGGATATTCTATGATTCTATGAACTAAAGTCTTGGAAAATGGGGTAAAAGAAAACACGGATGTCATTCCAGACATACCAGACATCCCTATTTGATTTTTTTTTTTAGAACTCTGACATAAATTTGAACTCATCTCTTTGGATCTCTGTAAAGCTTTTAACACTGCTAAATGAGCACTGGTAATGAAGTAAACAAGGATAAGCACAGAAGCTGTAAGACAAAAGGGGAAACAGTCAGTTATTGGACAGAAGACACTTCCTGGGTGTATCAGAGATACCAGTATCTCACTTAGATTGACCCGTAAGGTGACGTAGCCAAGACAGTGGCAGATCCAGTCGTATGGTGCACTGTACCTGGTAAAACCAGGGATATGTGGGTTTCTGTACAAGACACCAGCAAGCTTTAATCTGAGAGACCGTGTACTGTACAGGTCACTTACGAACTCAAACTGCAAGAGATGGGCTGTATGCTGGCAAGGAGACTGGAGTGCTCATCTGAGATGCCACTAAGAAAAACATCAGCTCAGTGAATCTGGCAAAAATGAAGGCTGACAGTGTCTGTGTGTGTAAATGGATGGGGAGAGAGGAAATGAGAGAATGAAGCAGGAAGAAAGAGAAGAGCTTCTCAAACTGACAAGACTGGCAGAAGAACAGATGTGCAGCCATGAAGACATTTTGGCTGGCAATTTGAAACTATCATAACTATCAGTAAAGTGAGACTCTGGAAGAGCCTTCAACTCAAGGAGGCAAAGCTAAAAAAGTTAATCTTTGTTTTTAGGATTCAGATAAAAATATTTATGAAAGGGATATGAAGCAGTGCCTAGGGAGCACTTCATGACCTATTAAGTCTCTTCAAGTCCTATGGGAATCCTGACAACATCGAAGCCCTGCCAACCCATGTTTCATGCTGACAGAACTGACAGAGTTGGAACAATACAGACTAACAATGTCCTTTGATGGCCCATGTGCCACTAAGGATCTTTGTGGTGAATAAACCAAGAAAAAGTTGCTGGTTTTCAAATACAGAATCTGTAATTTAAAGTCTTCTCATCTCTATCTTCTGGTGAGCATCTGCTCCTCACCATAAGATTACAAACAGCCATCTGAGGATGTGGAGAACACATGAGATGGATCTTCCAGAATAACTCAGAAGCAGGCAGCACAGGCAGAACAGGAATTTATAAAATTCACATATATTCAGCTATATGTCTTGTTTCAGTTCTAAATCACTCCTGGCTGAAAACTGGGGAGGACAGAGAGACGTATTATCTGAATCTGGATATAAATCAGAATAATTTAATAACAAGCTGAAATGCAGACCTCTTTCCACAATCTTACTTTACAAAACTTAAGATCATGAACCTAAATTTTCAGTCCAACATAAAATATTTCCTCGGTTCCTTTTTTACTTCAGGAAAAGAAAGGAAAATAGAACTCCACTAATGTTCTTGATGTATGTAAAGGAATTTATTGCACTGTTTCCTAGCCAGATAAGTGAAAAACACACCTCTAGTGATATGCACTATTTAATCATGGAATCAAAAATTAATCCAGGCCCCAACAATTTTTTTTTCCTATTAACACTTCAGTGCAGTTAAAGTTGCACCAAAAGTAGTACACATTTTGAGGTGAGTAAACAGTAATGGCAAGTAATAGCCTAAAAAAATTAACAGGCATTTTGATTACAAAAATTATTTTTTAAATAGTGAAATTAATAGAAAATAGATACAGAAAAATGATGAAACAGTACTTAGTCTTTCTAATTCATCCTATGATACTTCTGAAATGTTCTCCATGAGCTACCCATGAACTTCTGGAATTGAACCTAAAATCCAGTTGCAGTTATTCTTATGCTGCTGTTCCAGCAAAATGCGAATCACAGAGATGGATGAGGGAAGTAAAAATGAAAGCAATTTCAAGTTTTGCCAAGTCCAACCTCTACAAAATGGTCAAATCTTAGTTTCCTTTCTTTCCTTTCTAGCATCACATTTCCCTGTCAAGAGGTTTGTAATAATTATTTATTATTTGACAACAACATAGAATAAATATTAAATTACTGAAAAATAATTTCTGCCATGAGGCATGCTAAGAACACAAAGGTACTAGGGAAGAAGAAATATATCACCTTGATGAAAAGGGAATAGAAATTGGATAGATGCCATTAGATTAGATAAAGGAAGATAAATGTGAGACAGGCAGAGCAGTTGAGAAACAAAAGGCTTGGAGAGAATTGATGATGACAGCAGAAATACTGTACATTAAAGTTTGTTTTAATTAGGGAAAGCATTTTTATTAATACATTTTATTGTTTATAAGCTTTATGGAAGAGATGAATCACAGAATTGATTGCAGAAGCCCAGCAATTATTGGGACAACACCTCCTGTCAATAGCAAGAAAAGTGATGAATTGGAAAATGTATTGGATGAGCTTTCAGAAAGATTCTGATAACCAGAAATCAAGCCAATGTCCTGCCAAAAAAAAGTAAAGATGATGAAGGGGACAGAGTCTTATATCAAATTAGTTATCAAAAATGCCAGGATGATAAACTACCAAACAGTGAAATAACATGATGATTTTGACTGAGCTATCAGCTCTCACATGATTAAAAATTTATGATTTTATAGTGGAAAACTAATGATTTTAACAAAACTAATGGACTAAGATATTTCAATGAAATACTTGAGGAAATCACTGTATTAACATTTAATGCATCATTTTCATTTAGACTAGCAAGACAACTAGTTTTGTCCCTATTTTTTAATGGAAACTATTACAAGAAACTGGTTTTTAGCAACGACAGAGGAACATAAATAAAACCATTTGAAGCCTCCTTTAAAGTATGTCAGTTTCTTAACCAGTGAACAGATTCTTCTCTTTTTATTGTGTTAAGCTTTTTCTTACACTATCTTGTCTCCTAGACTTACATTATTCTTGTCTATTGTACTGACAAAATGCATATACATGCACTAAGGACTGAATGAAAAACAAATCCACATTTACAGTCAATAAATATCTTGGAATTCAGGTCTACTGACTGGATACCAGAGACCTGTGAAAGGAGTCTGGCTCTCACTATGCTTGTGGCCCTAACTGAAACAATGCTGGCTTGCTGGGATATTTTGCTAATTCATGTTGTTCTAGTGCAGTAAACAAGCCTTGCTAACAGCTGGTGCATTTCAGGAGAACTCTTCAGTAACACCACATTCGCTTGAAAGAGCATGAGAATTAAGAAGGAAGCCTACACCACTGACAGGGTCACTCAACAGGTAGAATACTATCTCTCAAGGTTTGATTAGACTCATGTACTAATAAAATCAGTGCTAAACTAAACAAATCTTTCCCACAATTGTGCCAAATTGACCGGGTGGACAATCTTCATGCCAGAATTTCCCTTCTTATTGTAGATCAGAAGGGTTGTTTTTTCAGCTGCAATAGAGCCCAGGAAAAAGCCAGTAAGGAAAACAACAAAGTTGATTTTGCATCAGATATCCCAGCAGACTTCGTAACTGTTTTTTCTGCCCTCCCTTCTGCTTCTTCTAGGCCCAGTGTGCCGGAATTTGATACATTCTAGAAATGAAAGCAGCAGTCCTTATTCTGCGGATCATTTACTTCTGAGCAGGAACTGCAACCCAGTTCCCAGGGCCAGCTCTATTTCTCAATTCCACAGTTTACACTGCCTCCAGCCCACCAGAAAGGTACCCAAGGAGAGAACCAAAAGTTCCCTAAAGGGCACCAACACCGTAGTGGCATCAAGGCTTCACAGAGCAATATGCCGTTGTTCCCCACTCCCTCTTCACATTGAAGCATCCTTTAGAGCAATGGGATGGCTTTTTACAAAATAAGAGAAAAAATGGTTGTGTTCCCTGCCAAGCCTTACCAAATACTAATGCTCCTTAGACCTTGGAGCTCTCTGAGGCATCAGTCCTGTCATGGGTTCTGATTTGACTTGGAAGATAACTGCCCCTTGTTGCAGAAACAAAAAGTGACCCTAACGCCTTTCCAGTGTTATGGTGGAAAAAAAGTACTTTAGATCACTTGCAATCATTTACTAAGCTCACAAGATATACCTATAAACAATTAACTGATCTCTGATGGCAAATGACTCTCTGGATAACAACATTTTGCTTATACATGGTACTTAATCTATAGATTTCAAAAAGGCCTTAAAAGGGTGGGGAAAAAATAACCCCATTATGCACATGGGTAAATTGAAGCTCAGAAATTAAATACAGTCCTAAAGATTTTATAGCTGATACCAGCACCAAAATCTGAATAACATGTTATTAAATCATATTGCCTTCATAAGCAAATCACTGCAGAGTTTGACTTTATCTGGGCCTAGTGTTTTCTTATGGAAACAATTATCCCCTCTGCTTTGCATCTTCCTCCAAATCCCACTGCAAGCAAAACTCTCTATGCACAAATTTTCCCCTTTCAAGCAGAAGAAAGCTCAGCTACTCCAGCTGTACTGTCTGCACCCATACCCTTGTCAGTAAAAAAGGCTACAGGTTGGGCAGACTGTGCAATTATTGGGAATAAAGAGGTAAAACAGACAAGCTGAGGAAAAAGAGGTATATGCAGTCATTCTTCAGTCTTCCCAAACATCCAGACCCCACACATGTACTTCCTTGTTATAAAAAAAAGAATTGGTGGACTGAAACGGGGCATGCTTAAGATGTCTTGAGCACTAGAGAGGAAACTGTGAGAAGTAGGGCTACTAACATGCCCCAGTACTGAGAGTAGATGTGGAGTCCCTACTGCTTTCATACATGAAAAAAAAATTAAAAAACAATCATCATTTGGATTAAAATGATTTCTTAGGAAACTATAGTTTAATTTGTGCCATGCATAGCACCTGCAAGATGTGGTTCTCTGAAGTCCAGCAGTTTGAAAAAGCTTTCATCAAGGCCAGGTTAATGGGCCACAGCTCCATGCAATTCTTTATAGAGCAGTTTAAATGGATTGTATCTCCCCTTTCCCCACAAGAAAATCCCACCCAGAGGAAACTGTTTAGGAACAAGTTTCCTTTCTAGTACTTTATAGAAAAGCAACAATGGCAGCTAGAGACACTTTATGAGAGGCATTCCATAAATCCAAACCAATTAGTGCAGAAAAGTAGGCAAGCAGAGTTTGTGTACATCCTAAAAATGTCCATTAACACACATCTGGAAAAAACAGCAAAGTGAATGGACTCAAAAGGCAACTGACCATCCTGCTGTTGTCTCAATCCCTCAAAATGCAGCAGCACATCTGTTTATTTTCTTTTAGTGCAATACATACAAATTTCATATATTAAAAACATTGCTAATACTGCAAAGCCAAGAAGTCCCTGTTTATCATCTACAGAAAAAGTGACGGAGGAGAAATGCAGATGCACTTAAGACATTTTTACAGGGAAAACAGCAACCCTGGGTGCTGATTTGAGTAAGAAAATTAATGAAGAGAAAGTCTTCAAAAGCCCAAGGAAAAACATGAAATGGATTCAGCATGGGAGAAAATTCAAAGAAATCTCTATCCTGAAATATCAGCATGACACTTATATTAACAAATGTAAATTAATATCAAAGAGATCAAACTTTCTCACCCAAATTATGACAGATTACCTTTAATTAGAAGAGTCAGTGCTAGTGTGAAGCAGAGCTTTTGAAATATTTAAAACAAATCTCTAGAAATAATGAATCTATGTAAGAATAGCCAAATTTCAGATAAATAACTTCTTGTCTTTTTATTCCTTCCTAGCAATAACTTCTAGGATATGATCATATATTCTTTTGTGTAAGCCTAGGCAGACCACTTGACTTTCCTCTCTGTGCTCCACTCTCAGATGGCTAATTAATAAAAACTAATTCTACATCTCTGTATTTCTTCTGTGAAATTATGTAGGCTGCTTACATACCTAAATTCTAGCATACATTTATGTTAAGCATATGTTCCTAATTCAACTACCAATAGTTTTATTATTTATGCTGATATTCATCTTAAAGAAGTACCAGGAATTCCTCTCATGACCTTAAAGATGGGACACCACAGTCTCGCCCATGGTGACACAGAATATGTGATAACTTGAAATAAAAGTGAGGATTACTTATCTAGTGAAGGCTAGAAGTGCAAGTGAGATAGAAGCACTTTATAGTACTTTTTACTTGCCTTTTCTGAATCAGCATTTCATCTCAGGCAGACCTGGCTTGGTGATGTTCTGGCTGTACACGTTATTATCCTAAGAGTATAATAGTAGCCAGTGACTCTGTTTGCACTTTGTGCAACCACAAATTCTTCCCCAAGCAGAGGTCAGTTGAGTTGCTTAGGTGGCAGAGAGGTAGACAGATTGTTGAAAAGCTGACCTAAAGAGACACCCTGCAAAGAAGCTGAGATGTACTGAGATTCTGCTTTGCAAAACCAGACACAACAGGACATTCAGGAGGGAGTGTCTGAGCTCCAAACTCTCAAAGTCTTAATGATGGTAGTAGATACTCTCAAAAGCTATGGACAAAACAGGACTTTTTACAACAGAAAAAAAAGCTCTCAGAGCAGTTTGTTAGTGAAGTTCTTCCTATAGTAATGAATAACAGTCACAAGCAATGACTCCAATAAAAATAAACCATCATTGCACACACATGTGGCTGGGCTTACTCCCACAGGAGACATTCAATACTTGCAAAGGAAAGAAATGGAAGGAAAACAAACAAAAGAAGGAGATAGAAATGAAAACCAATAATCTTTTAAGAATAGAGGAGAAACAGAGAGGACAAGCCCAGGAAAGAGGACACTGCAAATCTCAAGCCTGCTATACCTAGCTGGCTTCAGGTGTTCCTTATAAAAAGCAATATACGTATAGATCACTTATTCACAGTGCACAATGCCAGGAACTGGGAATCAGGATTCATGAGTATTCTTCCTAACTTTGTCACTGTTTTATTGAGCAACTACATGAAAACTGTATATGGAGATAAGACATCTGGAGCAACTTTACTGTATAAATGTTCTGCCAGGTAGGCACAGCTCCAGAGGTACCCTATTTTCCTGTACCCAGAGGGTACGATCCAGAAGGACTAATAAGCAACAGCTCTGCTACTTCTTTTCAGTGGGGTCAATTCTCCCTCCCCCCTCCCCCATAAAACTAGAACAAAGGCATGTGTTTTGGCTGGGCCTATCCAGGCAGTTGCTAGCAACAGATGACCAGTCTGCAAATTGTTTCAGTTTTTGTGGTGTGCCAAACATTGGATTTCAAGTGAGAGAGGTCAGCATGAAATATGTAGTGCCATTCAAGCATGGTTTTAGCATCAGGCACTATAATGAGGAGCTCTGAATATCCTTGGACTGAGTAAACATAACTTCGGTAGAAGAAAACCATCAAAACCCTCAAATGAGTATCTAAGACAATCATAGACAGCAAAACCAAAACTTTCCAAGGTGAGCTGCCCTGATGTACTTCAGAGCAACGACTGTCCTGAATGCAATAGGCCAAATCTAACAAAATGCTGCTTTTCCTTAGCTGTCCTTTCCCAGACTGCCAGCACATTCCTGAGCCCTTGTACCCAGAGAGCCTTTCTTGCCTGATGTACGTAACAGTAACTTCAGTGGCAGGGAACTGCACTACCCAGGCAAACAGCATATGACTTCAAGTTTTAATTGGAAAAGAAAATGAAATCCCACGTGAGTATTCAAATGGTGTCTGAACTGCAGCAGCATTGCCAGGGAACTGCACAAAAACAGGCTGCCTCTAGTTTACTTCGCTGAAGTCAGACTTCTGGTGAAAGATCCCCAGGGTGAAATATAGGGCGGGTATGCAGGGTAGTCAGCTCCCTTCAGCTCATGAAACACCAGATCCTATGAAATTCCTCTCCCCAGAAGCATTTTCTGTCTCCCTGACACGTCTTATTGCCTAGTTTGTAAAATGAATTTTGTCCCCTTTTCTGTTTCTGAGTTTCTCCTAATTTTCCCAATGGAGAGTCCTCTGTAGGCCAGGAAACTTCATAAGAACTTGGCCATGATTATTTCCTACGTTACAATACTTTTGAGGCTCAAAGCCCCAGTAATTGTCCAGTGAGAAGTGTAATTCAGGAGAAAATGCAGGAAAGCAGCCAGCCAGCAAGAGCGTCCTGCTTACCACTATAAAACAGTGCCAAGAAAAGAGATCTGAGGATGGTGTTGTGGCTGGATAAAGTACTTGGGCAACATAAACACAGCCCCCTATGGGAATTCACCTACGTGGGAACTTGTGGTCACTCATGAGATGTACAGTACACCAACAGTAAGAACAGAAAATAGTTTATGTAGCTTTTCAGAGCCTTCCACACTGTTCCATTTCAATCTAGTTCTGCAAATAAGAAAAAAGCTGAAGGATACAATACTTATTTATGAGACATATTGGAACACTGCTTTATCCCAGAGAACTTGTGTCCCAAATTGTGAAGGACTCCTAAGGGAGTAACCAGTACAATAGCACCAGAGCAGCTCTTCTCAGAACACATGGCTGCTTCCACCAGCCTGCCAGACATGACTGGAAGAGATGGGACCAGCAGGGAGCACAGCTCAGCAGCCTAGCAGCTGCACACTTTCTCCTCCGGAGAGCCACATGCTCAGACAGAGATGCCATTGGCTCCTCTGCCCATGCCACTGCATGGAGTAAATCAGCTCGGTGTAATTCAGCAGCACCACGTGAGGAATAGACATTCTTAAGTATGCAATTAGCATGTTTATTGCCATCATGATTTATTGCTTTTATTATTCTTCAAATATCTATAATAACTTTAGTAACATACTTATCCTCTACAGAAAAAAAAGTATCCTCTGTAGATTCAACTTCAATGCTTGTTTCTAATGTGTCTCAAGTCTTTATTTAAATAATACTCATTCCTTCTTTAACTTTCTTTTGGTTTTCTAAATGATGAAAAACACCAACATTATTATTTACAAATTGAAAGAAAATTAATCCACTGAAAAACAGCATCAGAAGTGGGCTCTTCCTGGTCTCCACTCATAGGTCTTGAACATCAGTAAAAACAAGTGTCCTTGTTTGGTGCAAAGGCATAATCTTAAAATCCCAGACCTGGGCCAAAAAGCTTGGGATTCAACCAAGCTGAAGTCCTAGATCATAGCATAAATATTTTTCACCCACACTAGTGGCTGCAAAATGCCTTCTACATGAAACAAACAAAACCCCTTTCCAACTCTTTTTGTGTGTTCACTTTGTTCCGTTCCTAAAAGCAAAGTCCCTGGAGATAAGCTAACAAAACACTGCTAAGTTCACATGTGAAAGACAGCAATATTATCTTATGTAAAGCCTCAGCAGAGTGTATGTTAGAGTCCACTGGGCATCAAGCAACAAGGACAAGGAAAAAAGTCATGCTCACAGATCTGCGAGCTAATATATACAAATGCAGTATGTGTGCTTTTGGAGTACTGTCATGCTCTACTGATGTTAAGAAAAAGGTGATAGAGTTAATTTAATTTCAATCTTTCTACAAGAGTCAGATTTTCTCTAGCAAGAACATTATTGGGAGAGGTTTTACCAATGAATTGGAAACCAATGGCCTTATAGACATCATCTGTATTGCTGAATATACAACCACTGAATAACAAAATTCTAGAAAAACTTTTCTCTGACAAACATGAACTGTTCTAGAAGGCCTCATTTACATTTCTACAGGGTAGTGGATCCCCAACAAGCCCTGGCTTGTTCCAGTGCATGGCACAGGTTCACTAAAGACTGGTCAGCCCTTTAAGACCTGAAATACTCCTTTATAACTGATCAGGTCTGAAATTCTTGATGACAACATGCCCCAAACAACAATCAGTATGTTAATAAACCTTTTTATGTTTGGAGAAAAAACAGAAGCAAAGATCACATGTAATGATCATTCTTTTCAGAAAATTACTGCAAGCAGCATTTATAGCTCTTAGATATTCTCTTGCATGGGGATTATGCTTAAGAAATTCAGACTTTGGGGATCCTAACTACCCGTGAACTTCAGGAAAGTTTAGTTATGTTCAAAGGACAAAAATGTAGCCATTACAAAGAAAATGCAAAACTGTAGGGGAAAAAAAAAAATCTCAACCTCTTCTTTCCTGCAGTGGCACCGAAATGGCAACCTCTAGTACATGTCTTACAGCAAGTTGTTTACCTTTCTTTTATGTATTTAATACCAATTAAGTATATCTGGTATTAGTTTAGTAGGATTAGTTAGAAACTCTTTGATTTTTTTGTGCTTATTTACACTTTTATTTTCTCTTTTCAGCTTGCTCAGTTATTTGAAATGAAGACTGAGATGGCCATTTTAAGATCACAAGCGAGAAGCAAGACAAAACATATGAAAACGGAGAAAAAAGTAGTTTCCTTTGTTTTTGATATGAAATCTTCCACATCCAGCGGTAAATATCAACACAACTTAAGAGAGAATTTGGTGATTTTTTATCTGTAGCTGGAGATGACTGTGGGTACAGAATTTTATATTATTATTAGATAGATAAATAAAGGCTGATGCTAAAAGAAACAAGTCCAGTGACGTACAGTGAAGAACAAACATATAACTTGGACCAGAACCATCAATTTGCTGAAAAAAATGACAGTGCTGGCTCAGACATGATAAAGTTTTATTGGCTCAGTCTCCAAACTAAACCTTCTCAACCACTGTCAGCTCTGCACAAGGCCAGCTCAAGTGTTCTGAAGTCCGTAACTTCCACTTCAATGCTGTGCAGTATATAAACACCCTGAACTGCAGAAGATATCTGCACAGACAAATTAAATCAAATGGCAAAGAAAATAAGACTGATTGTTCACTCAGGACTAGTGCAAGAACTTCTGCCAGAGATTCCAGACTCACTTGTAGGAAATGACTGATAAGAGAGACCATGAACCATCACTGTTACGCAAATGTGAAAGGGCCTTGCAAACCCAAGATAAGTCTAATGAGCTCCTTCCAGTGGAGAACTTCAGGAGTGACTCACACACTACTCTGCAACCTAAGTTTATCACTTTCTTTGATGAGATAGGGGGATTTATTGACAAGTGACCTCATTAGTAATTTCCAAGTTGGTGTTGCTCCAATATGAATACTCAAGGAAGAAGTAATTCATTAACTGAGCTGTACTTTACAATACTTCTTACCAGTATTTGAAAAGTTGAAGCTACTCATCAATCACAAGTGTGTCAGAAACACTGAACTTCAACATGGATTGAGGAATTTATGGCTTTCTGTTAATATGTATCCAAAGCACGTATCTCTCCCTAATCAATGTACCTGTGAGAGCTGGATGCAGGATGGCTCAGGTAGCTATTTATAACGCCTTTTACCTTTTAGTCCCAAGTATCTTCCAACGTTTCCACCATGTGGGTAGAATACACTACCACCTGCTGCACACATGCTTTCCACACTGCTTGAGCAGATGTCCTAAAATCCCATGATATTTTCCCAACAGTTAAAACAATCAGTCCAAGGGAAGGTAATGTTGTGAAAACTATGTATTTCATTATCTTCTTGATGCATTATGATGGGTAGATATGATAAAGTCGGCTAGGCAGCTCCCATGAAGTCTGCAGCATTGGAGATAATCAAAACCTCAGTCCATCTCAGGCAGTGGTATGTCAAAATGAGTTTTGTTCCTTAAAGTGGGTAAGTAGTCTGCATTTGGTTCCTAAGCAGTTAAGGGAGTTTCTTCTTTTTCAGCCTGTTTTTACATCACAGCTAAAGGCATGGGAATTACAGAGATCAAAGATTAAAAAGTCTGCGCAGAGCAAACTCCTCTAGATGAATTGATCCTACCCAGGGTAGATATAATGATAAAACTGAACCGAAAAACCCCACATTGTTCTCTCTACAGTAGATTTTAAAAATCACTTATATTGTGATTATACTGGCTGCCACTCTCCTGTGTTGTCAATCTAGAACAGGTAAATGACTTTAGATTCATAAAACAAGCAAAAATTCAAGTTCACAGTACAATACCATAAATATACAAACTCCTGATATGATTCTCCCTTAATATGCTTACAGAATCATAAAAGTTGTAATGCCTGAACATGAGAATCATGTCTGTCCCTACCTTTTCACACAAGATGCCATGAATTTTGCCCACTGAAGTCAATATGTCAAAGTTTGTCTGGTTTTAAAACTTTATCTGAGGTTTACTTTTTTTTTACCAGTGACAGCTCAAACTTGTTACTATGTCAATGAATATGTTCTATCTAGCACAGACCTTGGCTGGGAAGAAAGTAGATAAAGAAGAAAGCAGAAAGAAACTTGAACAACCATTTCCAG
Source organism: Corvus brachyrhynchos (assembly GCF_000691975.1). Lineage (NCBI taxonomy): Eukaryota > Metazoa > Chordata > Aves > Passeriformes > Corvidae > Corvus > Corvus brachyrhynchos. The sequence goes on from NW_008239553.1 coordinate 12,739,035, forward strand.
GCCATACACAGTATTCCAGAGATGTCTCCAGTGCCTTTCCACAATGGTACGAACAATTTTCAGTTGAAAACACCTTGCCTGATCTATTCTAGGATAGCCCAGACCCTTTTCATGGTTACATTACAGTGTTGAATTAGTCTTTCTATGATAAACTAAACTACTCCAGTACTAGCTTTACTTGTATGCTCCTTAAGTAAAATAGAAACTCATTTGTAATGCCCAATATAATTTTGCAAATTATTTCTATTAGCAATCTTATATTCCACTATATTTTCATTACTTGAGGTTGTCCAGTTCATTCACAGTGATTTTTCTGGTATTTTTCACTACTAAGAATGTCTTTAAGTATACTATATTCCAAGAAAGACTTAGCAGAACTTCTCTGAATAATTAATACTTAAAGTTGAGCTAGGCATTGCTGCCCTTTGTTTTCAAATTTAAAAAGTAAAAAAAAGAAAAAAAAGAGGAGAATCTGGTAGAAGACAGGAGGCAAGTGGATTTGCCAAGTTATTCCAAGGATAAACAACTTTGGTCACTGCCACTCTTTAGGAGCGATGACATTTCAGTTATTGATGAGAGAATCTGACCTAGGTTAATCCCTCTCTGTTTTGAGGAGAAAACTCACACTGAAGTCAAATCACAGAAAAGTGATTCTGTATAAACAGGATGGGAGTTTGCATTCATTCCCTCTGTGCAAAGGGACTTAAGTTTACAAACAGAGCATTCTTCAAACAATTCAGACCAGAGCCTAAAAGTTATACCTGGTTCTTTCTCTCCCATTTTCATGCCGTTTTACTTAACTGTAAGTACAGCATTTGTAAAGGGTGTTGGATTAACAGCATCACAAACAGAAGTTCTCTGTTTGTATTCAAACAGATTTTGTTACCCTGTAATCTTACCCCTCCCATTCTGACCTTTAAGTGGCTCCCAATAAAGAACAGGAGGTATAGCCCAAATTTCTGAAAATTGCTATCTGATTAATATGAAAGTGCACAATTATCAATTAGACCAAGGCAAAAGGCCATTTCCTCAGTTACAGAGCTGAGAAAATATGCAAAAACTAAACCAGTAGCATCACTCTGACTAAGTAGGTCTCATCAAGGTAACAATTCTGTTTTCTGTGGTGTGTTTGAAAGAGGGAAAAAAGGGTATTGATAATACTAGAAATGTTGCATTAACCAATCCTGGAGATAAGAGGTGGGACAAGCATTTTAAGAATCCAAAAATTTAAGTGTCTTTGCTGGGTACTTGCAGTTTGGAACAGTTTTGATGCCTGCAAAGAGAAGAGACATAGGAATGAAAACTGACTTTTAGAGCTGAGGCTTAGAAAAATCACCTCTGGTATCAAGAGAACCTGGAAACAAGGAATTTGAGAAAAAGTTCTGCCATAAAGCTCCAGTCACAGTCCCAGTTTCATTAACCTTCACTGATGAAGAAAAGTTTATGGCATTCTAAGGACAGAGATTCAAGACCGAAGTCAGTGACCACACTGAAAATCAGTTCAGTGGGTGAATTAATCTACAGAGCAAGTTGGAGCAGGAAGCAGGAGTACCTTCACTACATAGTACCAGGAGATATAAAGACTTGTAAGTGCCTGAAACAAAGGCTGTAAAGGCTAAGCAAGATCAAGCTTATTGGCACTCAATGGCAGTGAAGAGACTCCAGCTCTGCTCCCAGCTGCAGAGGATTTACTCTGGCCAGTCACTTAGCTATGATTCAGTTTCCTTGGTTATGAGCACCTGGCAAGGGTACTGCAGAGATCAGTCTGCAAATACTTTTGCACAGTAATTTGAAAATATAACATAATATGAGATGGTTAACTTGTAACTGGTGTAGGTTACCAGCAACTAGGGAGGAGTCTCTTCTGAGAGCTGACTGGTCTGTCAGTCAAAGATAT
>NW_008239553.1:12740972-12762421 GCF_000691975.1 Corvus brachyrhynchos
CTCAGAGATGTCCCTGCTCCTCTGTTTAGGATGCTTTGAACTACAGGTGAACGAGTTTGAAGTTTGTACAGCAGCTCCTACATTTTGTCTATCTGACAGTAGAATAATCCTCATTAAGAAAACTTGCAGTGGTTATTAAAGAAAAGACAGAGAAGAGAACAAGATGAACTATTTCAAGGTTTTCTTCTGTTCTTTTCTATTGGACCTAGGGTCTTTTCATTTCTATTTAGATTCCTAGATAACAAATTGATTAGTGTTCTGTAAGCACCTGAGTAAATTAATTCTTGTTCAAGAATGATGGAAACGTTACTCTCTAAAAGTGTCCGGTTAAGAGGAGAGGGCCATAAATCCAGACCCATTTAATGTAGACAGGGCTCCAGTGATGGCTATATGACCATGCCCCAAAAGTTCATTAAGAAGGAGGCTTGCTGCAAAGAGAGACATGAACAAACACTTAAGGCAGGAAAATAAGTCACCTGGTGATGTTTGAGCTCCAAACACTTGTTAATGTACCATCGTTATTTTCCTGGCATCCTTTCATTTGGCACTTTGCTGGATTAAGTCAGTATCATACTATGTTGATAACCATCTGTTTATGCTACAGTTGTGCCTTGTTTCATACTGTTCTCATGCTGCTCAATTATATTGCTGCTTATGCTTGTATATGATCCATGGATAAGCAAAAGATTTCTGTCATAGGGGTTATTAGTTGACAGCCTTTTTAATCAGAAAAAAACCCATAATCTTATTTATGCATTTTTAAGGATGTGGTTTGTAAACATGCATAGAAATTTGAAGCCATAATGACATTGTGTCCTGATTCAAAATATTCAATTGCTAGTTGAGGTGAGGCAAAAGTCTCTGATGTGCATCCTAGGAAAAAACCCTTTCTTTAAATGGAAGGGTTTGCAGAATTTGAGTAGGTGCTTCTGCAGTCTTTTCATAGCTATTTTTTCAAAAGAAGCATAATGGAGAACCATAAAAAATTAATCTCACCTGAAAAAAACCTACCTTCCTGTAAAATATCCTATTATATTTTTCCTTGCATGACTCCGTACCATCACTCTTCTCTAAAAACAATTATAAATATATCTCTGTGTTTTTACAGAACTGACTTTCCATATGATAAGCATATTATATAAGAAGATGGCCCAGAACAGATACACACTTTACAACACTTTCAATGGCCATCTCCTGGTGAAGTTACAGCCAAATATCTGCACATTTTGAAAGAACTGCTTTACTAATACGATAAAGAATATAAGGTAAAGAATTGCAAATCACACAAATGTAAAACATCACCCTCACTCCTCTTGGCTTTCTTCCAGCCCTTCCCCCATCCAGAAAGTACCAGCGTTACTTCACCATTGTAATTTTGGAATGCTTATCCAGGGCTTATTCATATGATAGTAGGCAGAGCAAGATGAAACAGCTGGTCTGAAACCAAGGACACAACAAAAGTTATGTCTGGCATTAGTCTGAATGAGATAAGGGGGTTTTGTTCTGTTTTGTTTTATTAAGAATGAGTCACCATTTACTTATGCATTTGAAACACTTTACCTGAATGCTTTACCATTTTACCAGGAAAATTCCTGCCCAACAGCTCACTTAGCACAGCTTGAAAGCCCATAATCCTAAATAAAACCAGTTGCTCTCCAGGTACTCAGACCCCTGATCTGGAAGAACTGGATGGAGAGCAGAATGAAGCCCCCATAACCCAAGGGGAAATGCCCAGTGACCTGCTTGGCCACTTAGACACACACACAAGTCTGCGGGGCCAGGTGGGATCCACCCGAGGGCACTGAGGGAGCTGTCAGAAGAGCTCACTGAGCCACTGCCCATCAGCTACCTGCAGCTCTGGTCAGCCAGGGAGGTCCCAGGTGACAGGAACCTGGCAAATGTGACACCAGCTACAAGGGCCAGAGGAGAATCTGGGCAGCTACAGGCCTGTCATCCTGACCTTGGTGCTGGGGAAGGTCATGGAGCAGACCATCCTGAGTTCCATCACAGGCACATGCGGGACAACCAGGGGATCGGGCCCAGCCAGCATAGGTATATGAAAGCAGGTCCTGCTTAACCATCCTCATCTCCTTCTATGACAAAGTGACCCGCTTAGTGGATGAAGGAATGTCTGTGGATGTCATCTACCTAGACTTTAGTAGAGCTTTTGACAGTTTCCTACAGCATTCTCATAGAGCAATTGGCTTCCCATGGTGCAGAAGGGTGTACTGGTTGCTAGGTGAACACTGTGTGGGTGGCCGGGCCCAGAGAGTGGTGGTGAGTGGTGCTAAAACCAGTAGGTGACCAGCCACCAGTGGTGCTCCCCAGGGTTCAGTATTGGGGCCAGACCTATTTAATGTCTTCATCGATTGTCTGGACAAGAGGATCAAGTGCACCACCATTCAATTTGCAGGCGACAGCAAGTTGGGCAGGAGTGTTGATCTACTGGAGGGTAGGAATGCTCTGCAGAGGGATCTGGACTGGCTGGATTGATGGGCCAATTATATGGGATTCAGTAAGGTGAAGTGCTGGGTTCTGCACTTGCATCTCAACAACCCAGGTAATGATACAGGCTGGGGGAAGAGTTGCTGGGGGTGCTGGGTGACAGCCAGCTGAACATGATCCAGAAGTCCAGGTGGCCAAGAAGGCCAATGGCATCCCAGCCTGTATCAGGAACATTGTCGCCAGCAGGACCAGGAAAGTGATTGTCCCCCCTGTACTCAGCACTGGTGAAGCCACACCTTGAATCCTGTGTCCTTTTCTGGGCTCCTCCATACAAGAAGGACACTGAGACACTGGAGCACGCCCAGAGAAGGGCAACAAGGCTGGTGAAGGGTCTGGAGCACAAGTCTGATGACGAGTGTCTGAGGGAGCTGGACTTGTTTAGCCTGGAGAAAAGAAAATTCAGAACAGACTTCATTGCTCTCTACAGCTCCCTGAAAGGAGGCTGTAGGTGGGTAGAGACTGGTCTCTTCTCGCAGGTAACAAGTGACAGAACAAGAGGAAATGGCCTCAAGTAGTGCCAAGGGAGGTTTAGACTGGGTATCAGGAAAAAATGTCATCACAGAAAGGGTTGTCAAGCATTGGGACAGGCTGCTCAGGGAAGTGATGGAGTTTCCACCCCTGGAGGTATTTAGAAGACATGTAGATGTGGTACTTGTGGACATGGTTTAGTGGTGGACTTGGCAGTGCTGGGTTAATGGTTGCACTCGATGATCTTAAAGGTGTGTTCCAATCTAAATGATTCTGGGATTCTAAATGCTCTTCCTTGAAAATAGCACAGGAAAACACTGATTTGTTATAACATAACACTTCTACATGCATTTCCCATCCGGTAATTTCAAAACGTGTTACAGAGATTAACACAATGCTATGAGTCTCACAAATCCCTTGAAAATTATAAAATAAACCAGGCCCATATAAGTTGCCATACCAGATCTGGCCAGTGTCTCATTTAATCCAGCACCCTGCCTCCAATGGACAAGAACAAAATGTTAAATATAGCATGGCAATGTATTTAACCCTACCATGCTGACCCCCAAAGACAGCTGAGGACACATGAAAAACAAGTATGCTGACTCCAGTTCAGGAAAAGATAATGATACACATAGGGGTAACTGAGGAGTCTGATAGTTGCTAGGGCAGCCCCATTGGTTTTGGCCGAAACTCAAAGGGTCTGCATGTTTATGTATGCGTTTCAGGAAAATAAATGTCATGGTTAACTACTTATAAGAATGCTTAGGGAGAACCATGTATCAGTATCCATAAAGATAATTCCCTTCAGGAAGGCACTTGTGCGAAACAATTAACTTTTCCCATGTTCTCACATGTTCTTATGCCACTGTGCTGCTGCTAAAATTGTACAGCTCAGTCCCACCTCAGCAGCTAAAAGATTCCTGCTATTGTCCACGCTTGTGGGTTTTGGTGACATAATGAATTTAAATGCAGACTGGAAATCTCTTTCAGCCCTCCCCCAGGAGTGTTGCTTCTGTCCTGGAGAAAATAAAAACCAGAACCCTGGAGGCTAGAAGGAAGCAAATGAGCAAAGTTCATCTGTTTGTTCAGAAAGCTGTTCCTATCCTAGCAATAAAGCAAACCTAACTGATTTTCAGGCAGGCAGGACATCCCAGAAAGTTCATTACTTTGCGGAACTGGCTGCTGTCTTATTAATGTTCACCAGACACAGGAAGGGTGGGGTGGAAATAGGGATAGTTGGCTGGAAAATATCTACTGGACAAACAAAATAAAGGCATTTTTTACTTAATATATAAAAAAATCCCAGCTGTGTAGGAACTCTATGTTCAATTTCCTAAGGTTTGTTACATACTTGTTCTGCCACCTGCTGCCCTGGCATTCCCCAAGGTTTCAGGCACAGGGACTATGTCCATGAGTTTTCCCAGAAACAAATACTGCATGAGCAAGAACAAGCATCTGGCAGCCCAGTGGGCTGTCCAGGAGATACCATAGCTCTGGAAAGCAGCTTGCTTGAATCCTCCTGAAAGATCACATCATCACTCCATGTTTTGAAGAATACCACCCTTGGCCCAGTGCTTCTCAAGGGGTGCTTTTTCTCTTGATGGGTGGGATTCTGCAGCAAGGATTAGCACACTGGCTTTACTACCTTGGAAGTCAGATATAACGAGGGAAAGTCCCTCAGGCTGTCACCACTGCTCCAGCTCCTCCAGGGAAAGAAAGAGGGAAAGTAGATCTAGAAAGAGAATATTCTGGAGATCAAGTGAGTGACTAAAGAATGAATTCCACCTTTTGAAAGAACAAATTGTATCCACTGTGGAAGGGAAAGGGAGGTGTATGTCCGGTGGAAGCAAGGTCAGGTGACATTGGAAAGAAGAATACAGAAATGCTGCTCGCCATGGTAGGGGGAAAATTCATGTGGTCAAAGCTCAACTGGAGATGAAGCAGGCCAGAACTGTGGGGGACAATAAAAAGAGTATTTTCAAATACATTAATGGCAAAAGGCAGTGTAGAAATAACATCATCCCATTCCAGAATGAAGATTGTCACCTCGCAAAAAGGGATGTGGACAAGGCAGAGGTGTTTAAATGCATTCTTCGCCTCTGTCTTCAACATGGATGATGTGCCACAGGGGCCTCTAGCCCTGAGCTGAATGATCAATGATGAATGATCAATCTCCCAATTGTGTGGGATCTGCTGCTCCAGCTGGATCCCTACAAATCTATGGGGCCTGATGGGACTCATCTGAGGAGCCAGCTGATGTCATCACAAAGCCCCTCTCAATGATTTTCAGCAGTCTTGGGAATCCTGAGAGGTCCCAGCTGATAGAAGGCTGGTGAACATTATGCTGATTTTCAAGAAGGGCAAGAAGGAAGACCCCAGAAACTACAGGCCTGTCAGTCTTAATTCAGTGCCAGGTAAAATCATGGAAAAGATTATTCTGGGAAGTACCGAAAAACACCTGGAAAACAATGCAGTCATTGACCACAGCCAGCACGGCTCCATAAGGGGGAAGTCCTGCTTGTCAAACCTGATTTCCTTCTACAACAGGGTAACCCACCTAAATGACCTAGGAAAGCCAGCAGATGTAATCTTCTTGGACTTCAGCAAAGCTTTCAGTATCTTGTTGGACAAATTGTCCAGGCCACAGATGGATAAACACATCACGCGCTGGGTGAGCAACGGGCTCACAGGTCAGGCGCACAGTTATAGGTAATGGGGTGACACCAGAGTGGGGTTCTGCAGGGCTCCATCCTCGGCCCTGTGCTCTTCAACATCTTCATTAATGACTTGGCCACAGGATTCAAAGGAATACTAAGTAAGTTTGCCAGTGGCACTAAATTGTGAGGAGCTGCTGACTCCCTCGAAAGCACAGAGGCCCTGCAGAGAGACCTCAACAAATTAGAGAGATGGGAAATCACCAACTGTATGAAGTTTCTACAATTCTATGAAAACACAGCTTATTCCCTGTCCAGTATTGATTCTGTAAGGTTAAAAACATGAAAAAGCAGGAAAAACTAGGTTTTGAAATGACTTTTCACACAAATCTCTGGACCAACTGTGTGCTTTCAGTAATTTCCTGGGGCAAAATTTCACTTTAAAACCAAGACTACAGATAATCACAGGTTTCTGGTTCTTTTTTATTTTTGGTTGGTTTTGGTTTTTTCTTTTAAATACAGTCACATGAGAATTTGTAAATGTGATTACTGATTTGGTCATTTTTGAATCTTCATGTTAAGCTTCCTTAAAAAGTGCTGGCTTTCAAAGCACTGATATCTAATACCTCCTGGCAGAACCACTTTACGATGACTGAAATAGCATCTCAAGATCTGAGGCACCTTTATTCACAGTCCATTTCTGAAAGTGGGTATAAAGCAGTTATAAAGGAGCATATGTGTGTAAAACTATAGTAATTTGATCAATACAGTGCTGCGACAGGTAGGGTAACTCTAGATGCCTTCCTCTAACTGGAAACTGCATGTCTAGTTGAAAGATTTCTATGAGTTTAAGAAAAGGGAATTTATCTGAAAAAAGGACGCAGGTATCAGCAACAGGAAAATACCTACAGGACATCATGGACATATCACATTTCAGTCATGGACTTCACAGGGGCATCACTATGTCACACTTTGCTTCAAATTACTTTGGTTTTAATAACATATGCTAACATTTACTTTAAGGTTGTTTTTCTTCACTGTAGCTTTAGTTCCTTTGCTTAATTGAAACAGAATGAGCCCATAGCTTCACTTGTAAGCAAGGTGGTGCACCTGATAAATTCAGTCAGGAAGAGAGGAAAACTCTACTAAGCAGACCATAATTTTAAAGGCTTGAACACAACTTTTCATATACCTACGATCTATTACTTCTCAAACAAAATCAGGAAAAACTACACGTAATATCTGAATGTTCTTTAGGAAAACTGCTCCCTTTTTCCACCACCAGAGGAATGTTCTTAATCCATTTTAGCTGACATTGTGCATCATGAAGTAGCACAGAGCCCAGTTTCTGCCCTTTACCCTCTGCCAACTCCACTTCTCATGTAACTCCAAAGTGATCCAGGAAATTTATGAACAGCTTTGTATTTTGCAGAACTTAGTATTTCTGTAAAAAAGGACATTACAGACTAGAATAAGAAGCAGTACGTAAGAAAATTTCTAAGACCAGCAGCAGTAAGAGTATCTTTCTATGCATAGCCTTTAGAAGTAAGTACAGAAGATGCATTTTCTACCTGCATTTGACCCATTTAACCTTCTACCTCAAAGTCCAGAGGACTACTGCTGCTTCAAAGTGCCCGCTACTTGAAGAAACAGGAGTGCTATCATTATAATTTTACTTCTAATAAATAAATTTCTAATAAAACAGGATGGCTTCCTCTCCTCTGGCTCTAAAGACTGCAATCTAAAAGCGAGAAACCTTGTGTTGTGGCAGCAAACGCAGAAGCACCAATTTGGATGCACGTGGGTAGTAATGGTACAGGAGTAAAATGGTACAAATACCGTGTAGCAATTTTTCTGACAGCTCTCTAACTGGCAGAAAATCAATAACATTAAGACTGAGGGTCACAGCCTTTGGAAAGAGTTACATCAACGCAAAAACAGAACAGACAAAGCCAAAAGAGAGCATAACCACAGATATCCTAAGGGAGAGATGAAATCATGCATTATGATGTTTTTGAAAACAAAAAAAATGTCATTCCCTCAATCATATCCCAAATGTCTTGTCTCCTAGTTTTTCATTTTTTAAATTAAGAGGTGGAGACTGCAGTAAAAGATGTTACTATATTTCACTTAAAAGCATAAAGTCTCTCAGTGAAAAGGGTAACTATTCTCATATTCACAGGCATACCTCTGGGAAATTGGTACCATACTTACCGCTCAAAGTTAAGCTTGCTGGTGCAGGCAGCAAACTTCTACTCACAAACAGCAGTCACAGAAAACAGAGTGCTCCCTATCCTAACAGTCACAGCTGGAACTGGGCACGAAGAGTGGATGGCATGACAGCAAAACAACCATGGCAGTGAAAAGACTATGTTTCTACTCCTCTCCTAAATAAAATTCCTGTGCAGGAAAGCACTTTAAGGATTACCTTTCATCTCTACAATGTAGAATGCTCTAAAGGCTCAAGAAACTTGTATGCCTGTACCAACTGTGACTCAGAAAAGCCCATCCTAACACACAGAGGCACTGGAGTGCTGGTCATCCCTTAAAAACAAAGGACGCTGACTGATCCGCACCCTAATAAGCAACTGGGCTCTCGAGTGCCAAGTTTTTCAACACACAGTTTTCAACATAACCAGAGAGGCTGAAGGACACAGCCCATCTGACTGCTGCTGTACCTTTATTTAAATTCTCTATTTTGTTAAGTTCTCACCTGTCTTGTCGGCAAGTCATGGTATTGTAGAATGAGCCTGGTGTTGACGCTGTGACTCCACGTGTTGCCAAGGGCTGCTGTCACACAACCAGAATCCCTCTTCCCACTTACAGAAGACCCTGAAGATAAATATGACAGAAACTGCATCAAGACTGTGGCACAGAAAAGGGTTCAGCATTGAAACTTCATCAGTCATCTCTGATTATCCTAAGCTTGGTAATTACAAATGGCACATTAATAGATGGCACTGCTGCATTTATTTCCTACCTTTCTGATTTATTTATACAACTGTAGTGTGAGTTCTCCATCTTAACCTCTGATATCAATGAAAAGTGCCAAGAATTAAGGAGATGTTGCAAAGTATTACCTACCTTCTTGGAGAGACCAGTATATTTTCTAAATATGTAGGGGTGCATGATGCATGTGGGACACTTGCCTATTCCTCTTTAACTACTCTATCCCCATGCAAACCAGCTTTCTCTGGGCACAGATGAGAGGGAAGCAGGCCAGCAGAGTCACAGTGTATAATGACATAACAAAAAGGGAATCTAAAGGAGCAGAATGTGCTACCACAATACTCTGACCTAAAAATCAGAATACTGATTCATGCCCTCAGACATCTACACTTCTCCTAAGATTTGCAAAGAAGAGAGGCCCTTAGCTGTAATTACCATTCTGCTGTCCCTGAAATAATTTGAACTTTATACAACCCTGAAGGAAAATGGACTTTGCTGGAATCAGCAATGACAACATAAAGAAGTGTTTCCAATAATGCCACATGATGCAGATTGCTTAACTGCCATTGCACCTGAGCTTTCTCAGACTGAAACCAGAGAACCACACATGTAGGCAGGTAGGTGCCTAAGACCTTCATCTTTACTTATTGTAAATTCTGTGTAAGGTGAACAAATTGATGGGTAACTTGTTTGCACTTCAAATAATACTTCAAGAACAAAGAAAGACAGACAAACCCCTGAAACTGAGAAACAAGATCCTAGTTGTTATGTGGGTATAAATGATCATGTGCAGTTTGAAAACTTAACTGTTTGAGGTAGACAGTCCATACTGTTAAAAAGCCATGAGTGAATGAGACACAGATTTAAAGTCAGGTAACTTCCTGTCATCTATCAGGCAACAAACAAAATTGCTTTCCCGGGGCAGTTGCGAAAACCTTGTCAACTAAGTCAGTGAAAGACCAGACACTGCAATAAAGTGGTCTTATGTTTCTATCAAAATGATCTGTAATGCAACAGTTAATGTTGAAATCTAAATTATAAGTACTAGCAAAACTGTACTGAGATAACAAAGTCACCTTGTAGCCCAGAAGAGCTTCTGGAAGATTCAGGTTTAAAACACTTCATTACTTTTACATTTGCAAGGAAGTGGGCTTTGTTACTTCCCTCCCACCTGCCCTTCTAACTATTCAGAGCAAAAGCATAATTTCTTGATTCACTAAAGATTTTATTTTGGAAAAATACTCAGTAAAGAATAAGACCAAAAGTGTTGACATGTAATGATAATCATTATTTATATCACTGCTGGTAGTTGCAAGCAATGAGGACACTATTAGATTGCACTAGGTAGAGGAGAGCAGCAAGATGGAGAGAAGGGCCTGGGATGATTGCAGTGCACTACAGGATTCAGCTGAAGGCCTCAAGCCTTCCCCAAGTAATAAAAGGTTCAATTAACATCAACTGGATTTGGATTAGGTCTTTAAATGTTTAAGGTCTACGAAAGAAATGAGTGGAGCGCCTGGTTCAAGCCAATAGTTTGACAAGAGTCTGGACTCTGAAACTATCTGAATTACTTCCCACATCACAGGAGTTCACTGGGACAAACACAATACCTGCCTCTCTGGAACACTTGTTCTAGTCTGAAAACAGGCTACAGTTGTGCCATCCAGCAAGGATGACTGCTTTTTTTGTACTTTAAAAAAATATCTTGATAAGCAGCAAACTTCCACCTGAATAACTCAGCAGAGAAGCATCTAACTGGAACCTTCAGTATTAGGAATGCTATTCTGTTAATTAGTCTAGCCCATCTGTATTGGGAAGGTGGATATGCTAACAAGAATAATTTAGCTTCATCTGTGTTTTGGATTTTATTTTCCAGCTGGAGGAGTGAACACGCTCAAGTGTTAAAACAGAGTGCTGGGAGGTTTGTGTTCCATTCCCTTAAAATGACTCAAAGCAAGTTAATTAAGTTCATTAAGTTCTACAAATTTTTGGGTTTGTGCTAACACCACAAAAGTAAAATGCTATTACTGTACAAACAGGATAATGGAGAATACAAGACACTGAAGCAGCTTTAAAGTCTTGCAAACCTTTCATGGGGAATAAGTTGCAGTCAACACAGACCCTCCCTCCCTACCCTGTTAGAAATCGGTAAGAATCACAAAATTCAAGTGAGGCTGCTAAGTGTGAGTTCTGGTGGGTGCAGAGGTGCTTCCCTCACAGCTGATGTAACTGCACCCCTGTTTAAAGCTAGGAGCCACCATTCCAAACGACCAAGAAGCAATTCACGCACCCCTGCTTGTGGGCCCCTCACTACAGAGGGCCCAGACATTGCAGAAGTAGCTAGTGTTGGCATAAAACAGTCACAAAATTCACACCCAAACTTCCCTCAAATCATGTGTCTTTGCTATTAGGTAACAGAAGGGGGAACATCTCACTGTTGCAATCCTGGGCCAGGCATTTAAGTGGTTAAAAGTCTGGGACCTGCTGCTATTACACTATGGAGATATCACTCCATAGCAATTCCTAATTCTGCATTCCTTCAGGCCTAAAACCTGTCCCAAAGTGAACAGAAATGCTATATGTGTAAGGTTTGTGGCAGAACAAGCTAATTGCTGTAATTTATTTTATTTTCATATACAGGAGAAAGTATACGGTACCATACTGTGTCAGCCCCTATCTGAAGGGGGCAAATCCTCTTCTGTGAAGTTATTAAAATTTATGACTTTGGTGCAAAGTAGTTAGTAAATCTGGAGCAAATTTACAGCAAAGACTTTTTACAGGGTGGAAAGGAATGCCTCTCTGGAAAGGTTTCCATTTTATAAGGGATCCTCCTGCAAACTGATGCATTAGACAGATAGAGAGGTAAAACAAGAAGCGAAGCAAACAGAGGAGGAAGCAGCGCCAGCTTTGCAAAGAAGTTCAAGGGCAGTGACAACACATGCTGCATTCCTTCTTCTTGCTCTAAACATAAAAAGATAGTAAATGTCTCAGAGGAAGGAAAGAGGATATGTTAAGAAAACAGATTTATGTTGAAACATGGCCTTAAAAAAACCTTGGACTTATCTTTTCTGTTATTTCAACCACTACTTAGACATTAATGAACTGGACAAAGGAAGTGGATAAATAACACTGTTCAGAGAGAGTGATTTTTTTTTTCAGCATGCATTGCCTTGTGCTTCCAAACCCTGGTATTTTCACACTTAGAGATGGGAGTATCAGACCAACAGTCGCCCAAGAAGAAAACAGGATTATAAGACTTTGCTCTCTGCTCAGAGGTCCCCAAATTCTCCAACCTGAACCACTTCAGAGTGGTATGGAATGCTTCCACAGCACCTGCAGTGTGCAGTCAGCTGATGTGCAGCAGTTCCAGTCTCTCCAGTCTGCTTAAAGCCAGTCCTTACTCCAGACACTGCTGGCATGATGATTTCTGTTCAGGACACAGGTGATACAGGGAGTGCAGGGACTAGGGAAAGTAAGAAAATAGAGCTGACATACAGATGAGAGAAAGGTGACAGATCTCAGTATATGGATGCAGTAAGGCAGTGGGTGTCCAGAAGCACAGAGATGGGATCCTAGCATGGGGAGGTGAAGGTGAATGTTATAAGGCTGGAAGAAGATGTCTGAACAACTCTCTGCTTTCTGTATCAGGTCCACCGCTAGTAAAATGGGTGATTTCAATTCCTGTAAACACTCCCTCCTTCCTCACACAAAAAAAAGTAGCATGAAACTAATCTTCAAAGGGCACATCAGCAGGCAGGCCAAGGAATGCATGAGATGCGTATTCTACTGCCTCCTGTGAAAGTGAACTTTTCAGAGCGCTGGCAGAGACACCAGCAGACATCGTATCTGTTCTGGACTGCAAGCACAGAGGAGGAACTGGCTGCTTCACTCTCACTGAACAGCTGTCACAAGTGAAAATAAAGCTGCTTGTGGTCTGAGTCAAATGCAAAGTAAATGCCTCTCCACAACCAGGGGAAAAACAAAGAAGAAAGCGTGACTTCAACTGAGGCCCACAGTGCTGCTTCCAAGCACAAGAGGCTTCTTGCACTGGGCTCCAATGCCCAGGAAGGAGCTGTCAGTAAAACTAGGCCACCACACTTGGCCCTGCTTATACATGAGAGCTAGATTAAATTTGTTTCTCCCTATCAACGCAATCAAAACAAACTTTCTATAAGTAACTTCCCTGTCACTGAGAGGAATGACATCTATAGCCAGGATGTGGAAAGTGGTTTTATTTCACCTTCCATTTTTCACTGGAGGGAACAGCAGGATTAAAGCTATTCTGCTCAATACTGCTTCTGGGATTATCCTGTTGTGTCCAACCAGAGCACTGCAAGTACAGACCTGGCCTCAAAGACCTTCTTGTCCTCTGCATATAAGGTGGTACATTTTAGAGACTAAATCCTCATGTAACCAAGTCCCAGTTGTTGCAAGTATGTTGGAAGGCAATTTAACCATAAAGAGACTTTAGTTCCATTAGTTTCTTATCCTATGAAAATTTGGATAACCACACCAGTATCTTGAATCAAATGAAACAAGCTTCTTAAAACAGATTTTTTAAATGCAAGAAGTCCTTGCAGGCAGAATGTGACTATACCTTGATTAAAAAAACCCAACATGCTCCTTGTTGGTATAACTGCATAGAACAATTAGTTCCACCTTGTCCACATTCTCACATATTGATTTTTTTTCTTTCCAGATGGACATATCATTGCCTGTCAGCTTCATCCCCAACACTGGGCCCCTTGCAATCTCTATCAACTGGTAATTTAAAAATACTTTCTCATCAGATCTTAAAAATGGATCAATGCACTAAATGACAGTGAAATAACAAAACAGTGAAGCAACAAGTCCTCAAATCTTTCAAATCTTAACATCAAACCATCTTGATAAAAGCCTGACCTATCAAAAAGAAGGAAAAAAACTCTCTGGAAGTACAAGGAATATATTTATGAAGAATTAAATGACTGAGCTCAACAAAAACGGCACACCATGCAATAAGAATGAAAGTACTTTGCCTCTCGCTCAGGCTGTGCAGCTTTCCGGTTCACTGGCAGAGCTCAAAGACCACTACTTTTCACCTGCATTGCATTTAGTCTGTATTTTTGGTGCAGATCTCTAACAATGAGACCAGAAGAAGAAAAAAAAATCCCCTTCAACCCCTAATCTATTTTTCCATCATCACCTACTCAGAAAGTACAAGTATAAAAATATGCAATGGTGGAAAAACCCATCACACAATAAAAAACAACCCACAGGACAAACTTATCTGTGAAGCAACTAACCACAGCACTCTGCAAACTTCCACTGCTGGCTTCTGTCATTTTCAGGCCTTCTCCACAGCTTTATCAAGTCAAAAAGTGATTCTGATTCTCTTATCCTGCAGTGGTGACCATCTCACTCTCTGACTAGTCAGCCAAGGTATGTCTCAAAGACTTCCTACAGTCTTTTATTATTTAGGACATACGGCAGGAAAAACAGTTGCTGCTGTAAGAAATTGAGCTTGGCCACAACACTAGCCATGTGAAAATTCTAACTCTTAAAATGCTTATGCTCTTCCATTTATTAAGAGAAGGAATCTGGCAGTTTTACTTCTAAAACCCTCCTAGTTCTAAATCTGTACAAACTACACACACATCCCACCACCACCCCACATTACTTTCAATTTTAATTAAAATTAGGTAGAAATATTTTATCTGCAAGTTGGAATTGTTTAGTAATCAATAACATGTAATTTAGTTTTCCTCTTTTTTCCATAGCATTGTCATCAAAATATACTTAGCAAACAAAGCAATTAAGCGTAAATAATCCCCCAGTTAAAAAAACCCAAACGTGTATCCATGGAAATTGTTTTGATCACCCCTACTTGAGATTGCACTAAACAGGCTCTTTGATTCAGTTGTCATCATCAAGAAACCAAAAATTGCCAGTTATATTGCAAAGTTCTGATGGAGTCAGCAGTGAATGTGATAGAAAGGGAAGGAGCTCACTCCTCATCTCAGACAACAGAGTTTATCTATCTCATATGCCCCAAACAGGTGAGTTTTCACACTTTTTTGTTTACCATATTTATGTATTTATGTGTACACACTCTGGGTGATTTTTGCATGGTTAATCTCATATTAGATCAAGACTAAGGTCCTTTCTGCTGCCTTTTTTTCCAGTCGTTCATTATTTCTGTTGTGACAGCTCCTAGATCTCTTGTCTTCAAGATGCAAACCACTAGACAAACAGAGAACAAAAAGATACTTCCTGACCTAAAGATCTTCTTTTTATGAGAATTGCAGATTACAAGTCTCTTAGCTGCTGATGATTATTCCCCACTTACAAACAGTCTTCCCTAAGGGATGACAGAAAATACACCAAAATATGTGACAGGCCAGAAGAACTGTGTATAAATAAGGACTTTGAGTATGCTCCATGAAACATTAGAAGCCTTTTCAAATACGTAACATTAACCAAAAATTAGGTCTTTCTACCCCCAAAAATCAGCTGGGACCTTCAGACAGCTCAAAATTTAGGAAGGGTCCACCAGAGAACTGGAGAGGTGCTGGTTTACTTTTAATCCCACACCAGCATGCCTGCTGTTACCAGTGTGTTTTACACCAGAAGATCTCATTCCCTCATTGAACTCATTGGTGAGTTCATGCCGATCCTCTTCTGAATTAAGAAACACACATATGCTAGTACTGAGACTCCTGCCTGCTGACCTAAAAAAGGAATTGACATTAAGAAATGAAAAAATCCAGCTGGTCTGATTTCTTGCCAGACAATCTACCAGCCATGACCAAAATGATCAGGTCCCAGGAGATCTGTGGAGGTGGGAAAACAGCTGGTGGTTTACAGCACCTGAAACAGGGCCCAAATCAAGGAATTGTGGAGTTGAGATCCTTGGGAACAAATATTTCTTTTTACTAGTGAAAATGTTCTGCCTCTGTGGCCAGACACCACACCACAAAGTGATGAGTTTCCAGCTCTCAATCATTGCTGCAGTGCTACTGCAAATGACAGAACAAGCAGTGATTTGGTGGGAGGGATGGTGAAAAACAAGTAGAAGAAAGCAGTTAAGTCAATTCCTTTCTGTAACTGAGTATGAATTCTTTACCCCTCAGCTAAACTTTCTTCCCCTTCTAATGGCGGTCTTTGAGAAATTCCCTCCTTTTCTAAAATCTAAAATTATACAAATTTACACCACCTCTCATAGTATCCACAGTTCTCTACCACATTGCTCTCCATTAAAACTTAAAGCAGCTTCTTCTTTTGAACCTCTCCTCTGCAGTCACTTCTTCCTGTCTCCCCAAGACTGGAAAATAAAATCTCAAACCATTAAGCTAAGGGAGGAAAAAAAAAAAAACCAAACCAAACAACCCAGATCCGGAATTTTGCCTGCCTGCACATATAAAGGATGCATAGGTTGAAAAACAAATCTTGCCCAATCATGGCATCTGGCAATGCTAGGGCCCTATGATCCAGAAAATGCTTTTAATTATCACCTCACCAATCATGCTACAAGTTATTGCTGTAATTTTTTTGCTTAAGTTCCCCCAGGGAATAAAACAGATCATGATATTAATCAGAAGGTACGTAGGAGGGAGGGGGCAGAATGCTAGAATTACATGTATGTAGGTCCCTTAAGGCCTGAATAAAGAAATGAGATTTAGAATCCTTCTATCAGAGCAACTGAAGCCTGGCATGGTGCAAGCCTCAGCCCTCTGACCTACACAGCCATGGCATTATCACATCTGATTTTCCCAGGATGGTTAATCTCAGCTGCTAAACTTCATCAGTCTCTGCTAGTGTTTACCCATCATCTGGATTTGCCACTTCCAAACTTTCCAGACTAGAACCAAATAAGCCAGCTGTCACACTCACCCCTCCAACATAACAGCCTGAAGCCTGGAAGCCTAAATGGCTGAATCCCAGAAAGGCAGAACAAAAGCTAATACAGCCGGGGGAGGAGAGTGAGATACAGCTCTGAAACCGCAGTGAGTTTCAGAATGCAGTTCACAGCAATATGGTCATGTTAGAATGCTGTGGTCTGAGATGCAGATTTTACTCCCGCAGTCTGTATTTTTTTACCATAAAATATGTCTTGGTAAAGAAACAGTGCCACGGCAGTTTAGCTTTCATGCCCAGGAAACTGTCACAGTGCAGACAAAAGCAGCAGTACTCCAGGCAAGGCAGGAGCCAGTCTGCAAACCAACCCTAAAATCAGAATCAGGGTGTGGAAGGGTGATGGGGGTAGGAGGGAGAGAGTTTAGTTTCTGTCGCACAATGAGTTCTCCAGCAAAGTGGCAATAAAAGCTCCAATTAGTACAAATTTACCCAGGGTGTTTCTGACACGGCTGCTCATCTCCCGAGGAGCAGGCTGATGGTGTGTGCCTACGTGGCGGACGGAAAAGGACAGTAGGTGTATGCAAGCTGGTTTTCAGTGAGCACTAAGGTCTTCCTTGGTAAAAATATTCTGCTAAGAAGCCACAGAGAGCATTGTGCTGCTACAGTCGGGTCACTGCCAGCACCTGAGTTTGCTCAATTAACACTAGCACTGACAGTCAGCCTACACTGGGGTGGATTTTCTCTATATACCAGTATAAAATGTCTAAATGAATAACAATTTCTGATCACAGCCTAGTTACATGGCTTTGAACTAGTGAATTAACTTATATCTTCTTTTCACTCTGGAGTACAAGAGTATTTTAGTAGTATCTTTTACTTTTAGTAGTATCTTTTCAAATAATTTTCAAATTTAGTGAGTCACAACTTCTTTATACAGAGGGTTGAAACGTGCAATAGTTAAAACTCCACAGGGGGGCTGATAGCCATAAGGACTATGTTTAAAAATCAGTTTTAAATAGTACTTCAGGTTGAGACTGTAATTCAAACTGAGAAAACTGCTTTATTTTGCATGATGACCATCATAATTTCTTGGAAAATTTAGCCTTTAGCGTTCTTAATACTGGTCCCATACATTACAGTTGCAAGAATTCCCTCTAGGTGTAAATAAAAACAACAATCTTAGAGCTGTAAAGCTTGCATCATGAGCCAGAGTTATCAAAACTGAAATTCCAGAAGGAAACAATCCTCTTTCAGCCTGCAACATGGAAACAGAGGTCAGCCAAACATTTAGGGGCTAGAGATGACTGTTTGCAAATTACAGCTGTTGACATCTGGAGTTCAGATTTGGCCAAATGCTTAATAGTATCCATCACAAAAGCTGAACTGGAAGAATGTTTTGGTTGCATGACTAAGAACATAAAAGTTAGAAAACATTAAATGTAAAAAGCCGCTATGTGCAATTTCATCTCTGCCTATCAACCACAGAACAATGGACTCAATTATTTCTCACAATGAGTATCATCACGGTTGACTGTGGCATTTCTTAACTGGCATTTAACCACAAGTCTGCACTTGCCAGTACAGGTTTCTCTGGCTATATCTATTTCTCAGCACAGAGTGGTCTGTGGCACAAGATGAAGGATGCAAACTCTTCTCTGACCAACTATCTTTTGGGCTGGCCCAGCAAACCCTACACACAGACCAAGCAGATGCACCTGAGTACTCAGAGCACCTTCAAAACATGGCTTGGAGTAGCTTCTGAACATGCATTAATTGGGCACTTGCACATTTTTTTAATTACACAGCCAATATACCCATGTATAGAAAATGTGTTCCCTCTCACTATAACATGTATGACAAAACATTTTAGTACATGCAGACACCACAGGGCTCGCTGTTCAGAACTGACTCATCTACAAAGCTGAAAATACATATATATTTATATACTTAGGCACACACACACAGAGGCAGTATAAAACATGTAGGATGTTAAAATGACTGAGGATTACGGGGGTCTGGCTTCACTCTCTGACTGACGCAGACTTTCCAGGAGTTTCTCAGATAGTCAGTCCCTCTCTTCATGGCACAGTCACCCACCCTGAAGCAGAGGAGGTATATGCTTTTTTTCTTCATCTCATTCTCAAAAAAGAATGACTTACTTTCTCTGAATTAAGCAAAAAAAAAAATCAATTTTGGATCACAACCAAGACTGGAAAATTTCATCCCAATAAGCTTTTCTGACTGAAGACAGAGGGTTAGAAGGGAAACAGTTATACAGCCTTAACTATAGGAGGTTCCTTCCGTTCCTGCTACAATGCAAAATATTCCAAGATGTGCCAAATTTTCACGGTAATCTGCATCAGGTAGTGACAGGACATTGAAGTGCTCTGGGGAAGCTAATGCATAAATCCAAAATGAACTTTTGACTGCAGTGACTCTTCTCTCCTGAGATGTATTATATTTTTTAAAGTCAGTGAAAAATAAAAAATTGCAAAATACCACTTTTAATCCTTGGACTACAAAATGGTTGAAACCTCCAGAGGCCAGTCAGGGCCAGAAACAATTTTTTTCCCAGATTTGGGGGGACAGGGAGAGGGCAAAGGGAAAGGGAGAGAGCAAAGAGTGGCTGGTTTCAAATAGCAACATTGTCCAAAAGGGTGAAAGGGAACAGATGGCCATGGAGAATGCAGCCTCAAAGCTCTAAAGAAAAGGGCTATTTTGACAGATCTTGCTGTTTCCTATTCAAGCATGAACACACTGGCATGGAGAGTTAAGATGATACAAGGAACAACCTCTGTTCCCAGCAACTGACTATGGGCAACTGGCCTCTGAAGCTCTCTGAGAAAAACAACATGAGACAGACAGACAAACAGATATGGCAGCAAGCCCAGATCCCAGCCACCAGGAAAGGGAAAAAAAAACAAAAACCAAGAACCAAAAACACCCCGCAAACATCAGAAAGGCTAGAAACAGCTGCCTTTTCCTGGCTCCAGCACAGAGCATTAGAAAGAGCCTGTCCAGCCTTTCTCATCTTCCTTTTTGGTGAAAACTTCTTGAAGGGGTCACCCTCAAGCTGTTGGTCTTTGCCCTGAGGGGAGGTGAAAAAGAGGACAGACCAGAGCTCAAGTCTGGCTCAATGAAACCTGCTTCCTTTAATCACAAAGACCTCCCTCCAGCAAACTATGGCAAACTCTAAACATAAAAACGCATCATTAATGCTGGATTTTTGCATGCAAAAAGGTGGAGAAATTTAAAGTTGTGGCTCCCACAGTATGTGCAATTTTTTTGCATAGAATATAGCAGAAAGCCATTATATCTGACGGCAGAGAAAATTGTACCCGCTGTGGGAAACAATGCTAATGTGTGTCCTGACTTTTCTACTACTCTTACCAAGAGAGTGCATCAACAGCTGTTTCATTCACCAACTCTGGGTATGTGCTATCAGATAGAGATTTCAGTTTTGAAGGACAGCTTCAAATCCATACCCAAAATTTAAAGAGGAACCTGAGCCATTAATTGTAACCAGACTTCACTGTTTCCAAAGTCCATAGAAAAAGAGATGAATCTCAATTTCTGAATTTCTCTCTGATTTCTGTATCATTTTCATGTTTAAGGCAGAGCCTGATGTACTGCCTGTTTCCCAGCCAAAGCTTGCCTATGGGCAGAAGCACGGAGCAATACCTTCCCTTTTCACTGTAGTGATGGCAGTTTCACACAACAGTTACAGGGAGGAAAAGAGGGGGTATATGGTATAAACATTAACTACCTTCACAACCCTTCCCTGAGGCAGGGAAGTGGCTATCATCTCAATTTTAATATTGTCCTTTTTAAAAATCATTGAAGGAAAAAGATAATAAAGAACTATGGGTGCTCACATGCCAAAACTCCAAATGAAGAAATGCAAATGCTACATACTGATCCTATCTGCACCTTTGTTCCCTCATCTGTGAAATAGCATTTGTCTACTTTAGTCAATAAGTAGTAAAAGTGTAGAAAAATAGATACCAGGAACAAACCACCTCAACATCCTTAGCAATCCAAATTATTATTAAAACCATAGTTTTCTACAATATGTAAATAATTGGTAGGGTTTTGTTCGTTTCATGAAGGACAGCCAATGTAGTCATTACTAGTTGTAATTGTTAATTAGTAACTAAATAGATAGGATCTGACTAGTGGAAGTAGTCAAACAATAAATAAAATACCTTATTTTAGGCTAAATCAGATAAATTCTGTTTCTTTTCTTCTTAACCACGAGCTTCCTAAGACTGAGTAACTGCTCCAGGCTATATTTATTAAGGGAAACTCAAATGCAGATTATTGGCTAAGTATCCATAAGTATTGAATTCGTGTATTCAACTTTCTTCCCCATGTTTTCTTGAGTAAAGTCAAGCTAGTACCCCACAGTTTTCATTCTGCTTTACTTTTAATATATGAGTCCTTCTGTTCACTGCAACAGCAACCAATAGTGCTCACAAACCCATTCTGTCTTTCACGTTGCAGGACAGGTGGCCCCTCAGTATATTCCCACACATTCCAAATATTTTAAGTGTTCCACATCTGTTGTCTAAAACATTTTTACTTCCCTGCAAGAACAGTAGGAGATGAAAACAAGAAGTTATATATAACATAGCAACTGAGCTTGTATGCCACATGAGCTCTCTGTCATTTCAACAAGATTATAAATTTCATAAAAGAGCTCAATCTTAATTCGTTATACTACACAGCTATCTTGCAGAGAAGATAACCTGAGAATTAACTTATGACAGCTGTAATAGCCCAGACAATAAAACTGAATCTAGATGTGACTTTTTTCCCCCCAGGTATCTGCTGATTGACAGGAAATTTTTAAAAATTAGAGAATTAAGGTGATTCACACATTTTCTCACCCTACAAACCCCACTATCTGTTTTAAAAAAATAATCAAAACATTTCCCATGTATGTATAAGCAATCTTGGTGGGATTTTTGTAAGCGTTTAGTGTTGGCCTACAGCAGGTATGGAAACACTAAATGTTTGGGGTTTTTTTCCCTA
>NW_008239553.1:12762721-12765921 GCF_000691975.1 Corvus brachyrhynchos
CCTACAAGAATTAACCTAATCAATATGCTTTAAAAACATATGGCTGCAAGTAATTCTTCTCACTAATGAAACAGAGCTACTGGTCAAGATCTGAGACCAGGAAATTCAAAGCACTGATTGCATCTCAACTAGTAAGCTGCTCATAGAAGGCAGAAAATACAGCCTGGGCTGTACTTGGGAGAGGTGGCAAGGGTTGGCATTTCTGCTCTTGCTCAAAGTGTTGCGAGATGGCAGCAGCTACCCACAGCTGAGAGTCTGGTTTGCATCCTGGGCAGAAGCTGGCACGTCTTGCTGAACCAGCACTGCAGCTCCACTGGGCACTGGCTTGTTACGGACTGTAAGAGGAGACTGGCCCCTGCTGCATGACCAATGTCATTTCCAACAACATTCAGAATTCCTTCATGTACTTTACCAGCAAAACCACACACGTCAGCTAGAAAAGCTAATGTCTCATCATGCAAGATACCAGCAGTACTAACATCATCTCCAAAACCATGCAATAGAAACAAGTGCACAGTCTTCTGTTGCTGTTGTTTTGTTTTATTTTTTCAATTAAAAAGAAACCTTCTAGTCTGAGCTGCACTGAAATGTTATAGGGGATCCCTGTGTGACAGACCCCAAGACCATGTCTCATGGCAAAGGATGCCACTGTGTGACCATGTTCAAATAAAGCACAACTAGAACACACAGCAAATATCTTAGAACTTCGCATGGAGCCAGGACTGAACTTAGGACTGAAACTGAACATCCAAAGATATGGAGCATGTGGCTGTTTTCCAGCATAACCTAATTGCCAGAAAGTAAAGCAACTTCAGTCATTGACCAATTAGGTAATTTCAGGCATTTCTACTTCATATATACCCTTCAGCCAGCCTCTCCATAAAGCAGCACTGTGATTTCATTATCTATCTTGGCATCAATAAAGCCAACTGACTTCTGCTTCTGGAAGGCAACACCATGGGCAAGTTCTTTCAGCCTGATGAGACAAAAGAGACATACAATGGGAAGACCATCTATTCCACACAGCAAAACCAAGTAACTGCTGTTTTTCCATCTCTTCTGGAGCTGACTATCCTACCTTTGGCATAAACTCCATGATTTGATTACATTACACTTTGAAACAATTCAAATTTCTTCACACTTGGACTAGGAGTATGTAAAACAAATAACTTGAGCACTGTGATGGAATACAATCCCTGGGGAATGCCGCATGTGTTTCTCAAGCAAAACTCGTACCATGGAGCCCTTGACTTTGAAAAACAAATGAACAAGAACAGTAATTAAAATGCAAATGAACAAGAACAGTAATTTAAAAGTAGAATATTTATGAGATCAACTTTGTTACCAAGTAACAATACAATTAAAGATCATATACTTGGCATACAAAAGAAAGGACTAAATATGGACTAAGCAGTGTGTTAGTGAATGTGGTTAAACAACTTGACCTTCTTGTGAAGCCAACTTTGAATTTTGCCCTAACATAAGCTCTCATAAAAGCTCTCCACTGGTAGAAAATTTCTGTAACTGACAGAAGGCTACAGGTGGCCTAGGTGAATTGAATGTGAAATTCAGAGCTAACCCACAATAGCACACAGTCATCTCACAGAGCCTTACATCCAAACTCATGCATGAAGTAAAGTGTCAACAAAAAGCTGGAGGCACAAATAATGTGGAAAGATTGATTTCCTCCATAAAACAGTGTTTGGGGAAATGGAAACATCTATTTATTGTCTGCAATTTTCAAGACAGGCAAAAAGGACAAAAGCATATGTAGAGTTGCTCTTTGAGGATGCTGCATGAAGAAATACAACTAGCTTGCCATCAAGGCACAGCAGACCTGGAAAGCACATAGTGACAGTGACACTGGATTTTCTCAGAAGAAAGCAGGCATTCTTTTCTGAAGGGCAGTGCCCACAGCCATTTTATAGATGCTGGATGAATGCAAGTTAATGACAGTTTAGGTAGCCTAGTTTGGTATCACTCAGATATGACACAAATGTGCTCTACATATTCATTTGCCATATATATTACGCTTTCAATGACTCTAAACTGAACAAGAATCTTCATTTAACTATCATGCTATAATAATGATAAAAAGAAAACTGTTTAGATAGTAGTTAGGAAAGTGCCTCCTGGATACTGGATCACAGCACTCTATAACCTCCACTACTGTCAGTGGGGGCGCACATGATGTGAGGCATCTTGCATATTACTATCTACTTAGACAGGCAAAGCTTTCAGCCAGAAATAAGTAATGTCTGGATGTTTGGTACCTGCTGGAGACCAACCATTCCTCAAAGTCTTTTATGTTGGTTCTAACAAGCGTGCCTTAGTTCCTCCAGCAAAGTAATTACTGGAAGAGATTTACGATTGCTCGAACTAGATAACCAGAACAGACTGTTCTTTCCATAACTTCTAACAACTTTTTTTTTCAGTAAGGAAAACTAATCCTCAAAAATTTGTAAAAAATCCTGAATGAAAATGAATCACATCAAATTAAATAACTGGTTCTGTAAATGAGTAATAGGATTTCCGTAATTTATTTTGGAACAATATGCAGGTATAAATCTTGATCTTGCTAATATCGACTTAGATAAAATAAAGTTTATAGTACGTGGTCAGTTCAAAAATGAGGCCCCATAACTATATCACCATGTACTTCTGAAGTCAGTCAACAATATCAAGCTACTTTGGAAACACAGCAGAATTTGGTAAGAGGTTCACCTTTAAGGTATTCACCTTTCCAATTTAGTGAAACATTATTTGTTGTTAAAATGGCAGCTCATGCACCAAAAACTGGAAAATGGAAGTGCTCTGCTGTATTTGCTCACTTTACAGAAGAGGGGTACTTGGATTCAAAGCTTTGCTACCAGCTGCAGACTTGTATCACAGCTTTCAAGTTTCCCCCTGTGGATAGGTACATGCACTCAGCTGCTCCACCAGGCAGTAGGATTTGTAGGAAACCTTTGGTGGCAAATTTGGGCCTAGTTTTATATCTGTAGTTTCCAGCCATTGCTGGTGAACAGAAGCATATCAACAGCTTGCAGCCATGGCTAGCCTACATTTATACCCACTGAATCAAATGAACAACTTGTATATTCTACACTCCAACACTGACTATGCTGGCAATATTTCCTAACCACAGCAAGTAAAAAAAAAAAAAAAAAAAGAGAAAAAGCTTTTTTAAAAACTGCACCTGA
>NW_008239553.1:12765938-12816901 GCF_000691975.1 Corvus brachyrhynchos
CTGCCCAAATGACAGTTTTGGACCAAGGACCTAGGACTTCCAAGGAAACAGCTTAGGCAGTGTAAGAATAGGGGAGGGCATCCACACTCACATCTTTTTCAAAAAATATGTTGTAACTCTGAGTAGACACTAAAACATTTGTCTTTCCATTCCAATTAAAAGTATTTTCTGAAAACTCAGGAGTTATTGCACAACAAGAAATATCAATTACGAACAACAGTCTTAATCCCTTATTGGCAAGCAGATCAACTGCCTCTCAATTGCCCTTCCCTTTTCCCTCCCTTCACCCCACTGCAAAATTTTCGTTCTTACCTGGAGTCGTACTGTAATCTAGGCCATCTGGCCAGTCTCCTACTCTAACATCTGATCATTGTTGGCTAAGACAGTGCACAAAGACTGTTCATACTATAACCAAATGATTTTCAAGAAGAAAGAGGCAATTTGCAAGACCAATTTACATTATCAACGGTCTGACAGAAATTGTGGAACAGGGGTGTCACATCTTTGATAAATTATCAACCCTTACCTTTATTTATATGCAGACATAACGTACCTCTGGAGTACCTTATAGAAAACTGGTAATTACTGCTGATGAACTGGTACCTACTTCCATGATACTTGACCCTCAATGTGGACGTATTTTGTACATGATATATGGGGACAGCTATGGCTCAAACACATTTGTTGCCGTTCAGTGGTTACAGTGGCAGAAACAGCATAAAGCTTGGGAAGAGGTGCCCAAATTTGTAGGGATACTAATAAACTTTACCACTTTTCCTGGTATGTCCCTTGTCAATGTTAATATAATCCTTCTTTTAAAGGCAAGCATTGCCAAAGAAAAACAAATTACTTGGCTGGGCTTGCATGATCAGGTTTTTGAATTTAGCCAAGACATGTTATATCCTATTGCTTGTAAGAAGTGCCACAGGAATTTCAATGAGTTCAAATGGTGAAAATAACAGACTTGTACTTCATGTGAAAGTGTTTCAGCAAAGAGAGTGCCTCTTTACATCACTCCCAGTGACTGTCTCAATTCTAATCTAGCAGAAAATAAGATGCTTACTGAACAACCAGTATTATTATTCTGTGCCCGACAAAAGCTTACCACAATCATTTCAACCCAATCCTACTTTATTTACAAGACACTGCAAGATAAGAGCCAGAGGCAGCACAGTCATTTGCCAGTTAACACTCACAGCTGACTATAGCAAGAACACATTCATGAAAAATTGAAATTAGTCGTTCTCCATTGGCTTCTCTAGACCTTCTCTTCAGATGCAGTGACTTATTTAAGCAATAACCATTGCAACTTCGGTGAAATTACAGAAGGTACAGAAAGTTTTCAAACACCAGTAACATTTGATTGTATTAGTATGCTCTCCAAAGGCATTACTATGGGGTTAAACTTACAATGATACAACATATTTTGCTTTGAGTTTATAAGTGGCAGTCTCTTCACAGAATGGAGACTGGAATTGAAAGCCATGGTCAGTGGCAGGAGGCTGCCAATAGTGCAAGACACCCCAGGTCTAGTCTTCCCCTTAATAACCAACATACAGAAGTAGTGCTGAGTTTGGCTAACACTTGGTATCTTGTCAGTTCAAACAGAGACAGAAGAGTAAATAAGGCACTGTAAAGGAATTTGCCAGACCATAAGTGTTTTCTCATATCCAAAGCAAAATGCATGTAGTGTATGAATCAATTTGGAACACAGTGTTAAAAACTAAGGTATATATTGGCTGCAAAACAGCCAGATTGTTCTCATTCTAGCCATTACACTGTCTGAGCTTTTATTCCCTAGAGAAAAGCATCCATGGAAAAAAGAAAGAGAACGAAGAGGCAGAGTGTTTCTAGCGCTACCCTCGTGCTCTCAGGTGATATTTTCATTGCCTACAACTGCAAGTTCACCACCTTCAGGAACAGGCAAGGAGAAATGAACTCATGTTCACTTACTGCACAGAACTCTGCAGTGAAATCTGAATGTAGAAACTTACTCATTCTCTTGTATAACTGAGTGCTTTCTGGGCCAAACACAGCAACATATCAAACTCAGAACACATCAAACAGTTAGTGCTAATATTTATATCAGTGTTGATAATGACTTCAGAATGGAAGAATTCAGCTCCTTTCCATCCTAAATTTGGTGTTGGCTTCTAAACCATATACATAAATGAGATACATCAATGGAAAATATCAAGTCTTGTTTGCTCCCACAACATAGCACTGGTATTTCCATCAGTGTTCTTGAATCTTAGTAATTATTTTCTAAAAATAATCAGCCAAAAACTATGTTTTTCTGTGTGTTAATGTTTTACTGCTTTAAACATTAAGGTTTTTTCAAATCAATGTCTTTCACAGCTTCATCCTTAATATCATCTGTAAGCAGACAAATATTTCAGATTTTATGTACCCTGACTCAAACTTTATTTGATAAAAAGAATTATGAACATAAAGGAAAACTGACCATATCTGCTAGAACAGTCCTTGCATAAAGTTCTTTGCACTCTCTATAGCACACAGTTCACTTCTTATAATTGCTGTACTTGAGGCTGTAACTCAATACCTGCTTAGGAGCTCTACAGCTGTACTGTTCAGCAGCTTGGGGTAAGAAGTGAATCAAACTGTATTCAACGACTCAGATCTACAAGGCAGAAAAAACCCAGAATATGTATATATATGTGCAGAACAATGCAGTGAACTCTGTCTCAAGGGTGACTTACTACCTTGAGAACCTATCCTAAAAATCAGCAAAAACTTTGTTATAGCAGGACATTTACAACAATACAGAGCAATTATTAGACATCTGCCATAACAGTCAGAAGCTTGGAGGGTTTGGGGGGTCAGTTAGGTTTGGGTTGGTATTTCGGGGGGGGAAGGGATTTAGGGGTTTTTTTTCTTGGTTTTTGTTTGTTTCTTTGGGGTTGGGGGGGTTGTTTTTGTTTTCCTTTTTGTTTTTTATTAAGTGTGTAACTACAAGGCAGGCACTCACCCACATTGCTGCTGTTTCTGGATTTCTCTTTAAAGTTACAGATACAAAAACATCCTGGAAAACCTAAAC
The DNA here is from genome assembly GCF_000691975.1 of Corvus brachyrhynchos. Classification (NCBI taxonomy): domain Eukaryota; kingdom Metazoa; phylum Chordata; class Aves; order Passeriformes; family Corvidae; genus Corvus; species Corvus brachyrhynchos. The sequence goes on from NW_008239553.1 coordinate 12,768,997, forward strand.
CAAAGCTCTTTTGAAAAATGGTTTCATTCAAATAGAATCATACCAAATAAAGCCATAAAATCAGAGACTGCTCTAAGTACACTGTAATGAGCCCTCACATTAACCAAGTTTGCAATGAATTCTAACACACGAATAAATTCTGCTTACCTTTTGGGTTTTCTGGCAACCACATTGCACAGTCTTGGCTATTACCCATATGGGAGTGTTGCCACATTAATGGAATTAACATGCTGCTTTTCTTTCGCTAGCATGAGTTCTTAAATTATTTTTAAGGTTCTTGTATCTCAGTTCTGCTTTCCATGTTAAAGCTGGCATATCTAGCAGCAGTGACTCACCGTGGAGGACATGCATCATTTCAGCATTGGCTCAGAAGAATGCATTGCTTGGGATGCACAAGTTCTCCATTTGAGCAACCACCAAAATAAGTAACACTGAAATAAATATTTATCAACTCAGCTATAACTATTTCCCTTTCATACTGGACAGTGCTGGCAACAGACAGAATGTTAATGACTTGACTATTCATTCTTTTTATATGCCTCTTTTAATTGATTAAAATCACATCAAACATATGTGTGTGGGACTTGCAAAGTCCCACCTGCTCTAGTACAGTAAGGAAATCTGTTGCATGTGTTAATTTTCCCAGCAGAACATTACATCCCACTCTTTCTACAAGATAAAGATCTATGTTTCTTTCAAAAATTATGATTTTGGTTCTTCTTATGTAGCTGATTCCCAGAGGTGAAGAAACTGCAGTCTCAAGGGATCTGAAGCGTGACTCTGAATTTTATGACATTTGTAGCAGTATTTTTACTTTTTGTTTTTTCCCCTCTTCTTCATTTCTCCCACTCTCACGCAGGACAAGTCTACTTTTTATTAGCTTCAGTGAGATTCCACAACAAAGTAACACTTCTCAGCATCTACTTGTGCCCTCTGCTTTGTCCAATTGAACTTCCGATAAATTGTCTTCACTATTGCCCAAGAGCAAAAGTTCTCTATGACATGGAAACTAATAATGTGGTGGATGTTGCCCTTAAAAGATTTTATCAGTGATGCAGTTCCCTAGTACAAAACTGCTTCACATATTTGGGGGGGGAAGAGGGGGAGGGCGGGGTGCAAGGGGAGATAAATTGTCTGAGATCAGCACCAAACCTTGCCTCATCTCCCAAGGGTGATGAATCATGCACCCTGCTCAGAATAAACACGTCCTCATTGAAGGGGACTGTTGGATGGCTTAAATAGAAACACCCTAATGGGAGGATTTTGTTTGTCTGTAGATGCCACTCCAACGCATAAAGGGAAAAAGAAATTAAGTTGCTGTCCTGTGTTTAAGTTCTTGTCCCAGCTATATCTCTGGCCCTCTCATTAAAAGCGGGTTCATTTTTCCCCCTTTGTAATCCAGTTTTTAAAGCATCCACATTACCATTTAACTTTGCACTGTGAACATTTCATTGCTCTCGGAAGTATAGCTAATAGCCAGTTACTACCTAGGAATGAGTATTTTACACAATAATCCTCTTACTTTACTTTTGCATGTCTTAAGGAAGAAGATATGCCAGTGGAAAGGGAAGGGAGGAGAGAGAACAAAAATTAGAGAGGGGAGCCAAGGCTGAAATGGGGTCAGTGGCAGGAAATGGAGCTGGGTGGGGATGGCTGAGCCTGTGACTGCAGGGAATGGTTAACTGTCTGAAGCTGGCAAAGCATCATGAGAAGGAGACAGGGCAGCATAAAGCAATGAGCATACTGCACTCCAGGTAATGTAAGGAAGCCACAGGAAAGACTTTCTAGAGCTATTAAAACAGTGTATTTTAAATATGAGAAAATTGGACTCAGATAGAATAACAATATCACAAAAAAATGAATCGAGTACTGATCCAGAAGGCATCATATCTCTTACCTCTCATCTACTCAAAGTCCAGAGGTCTCTCAGGTGAGACCACATAATTTATAGACAGCTCTAAGCAATTCTAATGGTTTCCTTATGCTAGCATGTCAGCTGAAAAGCACAATAGGTAAAGACTCCACAAGATTCTCTTTCAAGGCTCCTTGAAACTTCACAGAGCAAAGGTATCTTTATGTACTGCACCTGTACTCCATGAACTATACTAATTTTAAAAAAGTTTCTGATAGTTTTTTATTACATTGTGTTGATCATATTTTGTAAAATTCACTGTGGAGGTTTTTGTAGTCTTCCTTTATCAGCTCTGAATTCTTCAGGAGGATGTTTTCATGCTTTAACAGGGCTGTGGAGATCAGCTGGAAACTCTAGTACATTGTCACTAAATACCTCTTCATATTCTCAGAAATACCTCTTAATACTCATGGGAGATCCTCAAGTTTCAAGACTTTTCTCCACTTCACCTTAAAAGCAAACAATAACCTGTGTTCTCAGATGGAGTGCACAAAGACTTGCCGAATCTTTACACTGAAAGAAAGATAGTATAGCCATAGCAATTTAAAATCCCTGTTAGCTGAGCTCTGTAACCCCAGCTATTAATGAAATTAAAATAACTGTGGCTTATTGCCCTTTTTTCCACTTCTCTTTACTTCTGTTAGAGAGGTATGTGCTTCATATCAACAAGCAGTTTAATTAATTCACAGTTTAATTGATTTCACAAGTAGTGAAATAACTAGATCCTTGCCGTGGAAGCATCCCCCGAAAAGAAGTGCATTTGGTGTTCTTCTGCTCAGGCAAGTAAAAAGGTTAAGTGATATATTCCATAAGACAATACCTGTTGCAAGAAGTTATGCAACATCATTTGAGCAGAAGAAAGGGACATATTTACAGATATCATGGTGAAATTAGACCACAAGTTACAATTCCATTACTGTGGCATCTTCCTTGCAAGTCCAGGGAAGATGAAAGTATAAATGTTTGAAGAACTCAGAAAAGTTTTATTTGTCTTAGACATACCACTTCTCCTCCAGAGCAAACATTCAACTGTTGCACATCATCTACCAAAACTGAAGACAAGCAAACACATTTATGCTTAATGCTTCATGCTACCTTCATGTATCCATCAGTGTTCTGTATCTGTCTGAAACTAATGATGGACACTCATTTTTATGAGCCAGCAGGAAGACACCCTTTCTCCAAAGACTGTCCATTTCTCCCTTTACAACAAAGTTTAACCTGTATTTTTCCCTAAAATTCCCACTATCTCAGAGACCAAACTGCTGTATTACTGTGGAGTGTCTTCCAGTTGCCAAAGCAATGCACTGGCCACTAAAATCAACTAAACATTGTTCTGAAGACAATTTAACACTTGCTCTATCTCATGTATTTGGAAGTTCCAAAAAAGTGGTTCATTTTCATATGGATAGTGCTAGGAAATGGGTCTGCATACTGATCCCTCAGCTGTCCAGCTTATAAATGCCAAGGAGTCTCTAAAAGGCCTGGAATCATCTGATTTACTGTTTCTTCGTCTCACATTTTTGAGAAATTGGTCTTGAATTTTGCTCAAAATTGTTCAGAGTCAGACTCAGTGAAATACCTGTTGTAATATAAAATACTTGTTCTGTGGAGAAAACCATGAAGTAGTATATAGCTGAAATCTGAGTCTGTCAGTTTTGCCTGTTTCTTAGTGTACTTTGATGTCTTTTCCAGGCTGTGCTATACTAAACAGATAACCTGTGTAAGCTAAGGAAAGAGAGGCCAGGTCTCAAGGTTGATACTAGGACCATTACACCATTCAGGGATGCTGGGGTGAAAACATGAGGCCGAATGATGTTAAGTAGCCAAGAAGTGCAACAGCCAAACAGACAAGTGAGAAGATGGACTTTCTTTCTCTTGGCCAAAGCAATACTGTATTCAAAAGACACAAAGCCTTAGCAGGCCTGGACTACCAAAGCCCTTTCCTAAGATAAGCCTGCACTGAATTTGAATAGGGCTTCACAGAGAGCCCTTTGAATCAACTGTAGTAAGAGGCTGTCCAGGCTAAGCAAGGGGACAAAGTAGGAAAAACTTCATGACCAGCATGAACCTACTTTCCTAGTCCAAGAATCCAGGCTTAGACAGAGGAGAACCACTGGAGCACAAACTTTCTGCTGCACGGAAGGCAGCTAAAAATTTCCTACTTCATGTAGCCAGGAAAGTTCTCCAGACTGAAGAGTGTGGCTCAAAGAGTGGGATTTCAAAGGATCAGGCAGAAGACATGGTAAAAATGGTATCTCAGACTAGAAGAACCACTGCTCCAAACTCTTGGTCCTTAAAATTTCATCATACTGTTTGTGCCCTTTCCTTTTCTACTCATTATGGCAGGATAATGGAGAAGAAAAAGGTCTCAAATTTCCCCTCTGCTTGCAGATTCTGTGATGGGACAGTCTGTTGCTTTGCCAGGGTTCTCACAGAGCTCTCGTGACATGGTCAGTCAGCAACCATGCCCAAGCACAGCAATAGGCAGAGCTTGTGGTCGGCACAGGGGAGCTAAGGACAGTTGCTCCGCTCCTTTCCTTCTTTCGGAGTTCAGTCTTTCTGATGACCGATGTTGACCAGATGGGCCCTGGATTTTAAAAGTTATGTGAAAAGAAGGAGGGGTGTCTCCTGATGAGCTTGCACTGAACAGAAAACCCACCTCAGACTGTAACATGCCGAAGTTGTCCATTTGAAAAACAAAACAAAAAGCCTGGTTGCTTTATATCAGCGGAAGCTGCAAAGTAGTTCACACTGGAACTGTGCACGCACACAAACACACAACAGGCCTCACAGTGCAAATGAAGGGGCTTATTAGAGATGAAAGAAGGCCTCACATCATCCCTTGTAAGGGACCATTGTCTCCCTTTCTGCTACAGTAATCTGTGAAGCTGTGGGAAACAAATGACCTCCGCGCCACAGCGCTGTGTGCAACTGCAAAAGAAAAGGAAGGGGGAGAGGGAGGGGGTTCCATGGGAGGGCCAGCATCCTCACTCTCTGGTTTTCCAACAACATCCCCACCCAGCATCCCAGTGCACAGCATGGAGGTGTTTCACATGCCTCCATGCAGCTCCTGCTGCAGCCCAGTCAGCAACAAAACTGGAATCTCAGCAGAGAGAGCAAGACACCCTTCCCCACCAGCACAAGGGGTTTTTCCACCTGGCTGGTTACTCAAGCTTAAGGGTTGAAGGTATGGTTCAGACCTTCTGCTTTTCATTTGTACTTTTTCATACCATTAATAAGGAACAAAAAATATCCTGCTTCACTTGGAAAAAGGGTGGACAGGAACAAACAAAAGAGAAACAAACAAGTAAATGAAACACTGGGAAAAAGGGACAGAAAAGATTGGTGTAGAAGAAAAGTATCTGTAGCCAGTCAATGCTTATCCCATGTCCTTTACTGAGTTTCTGGTTATGAGAAATACTGGGAGATGCAAAGGTGAGTTACACAGTACACAAGTACATGCACTCCCCATAGTACTTTGAATACAAAACACCCTCATTTATTCTTTCTGGTCTCTTCTTTTTTTGCTTGCTTCTCATAACCTTCCTTCCAGTCATCAGATCAATCTTCAGTCTTTTATACATAAATAGAACACCATCCTCTATTATATTCAACTCTGCTGTAAAGAACAAGGCTAGTATTTTTGATCAGGCTAAATTCTACCAAGATGTGAAGTCCAGCACCTTTGGGAAGTCCATTAGTTCAGGAATCTAAATTTCTCCTAACTCAGTTTTCCACTCAGCATCTGATTCAAGACTTCTGCCTCGATATTTTGGATATCAGTCAACACTGTGGGAGTAATCATCTCTGTGCAGTGCCAAAAGCCAGACCAGGCTGCCAGAGCTAAAGAGGATGCTCCTGGCTGCACCAAGGAGGAAACTGTCTCTTGGACACAGAGAATAGCATGGATATAACTAATCTCAGAACTATAGACAACATTCAACTTAGTTTTCACTGAATTTCTTCAAAACCTCTAATGACAACACCTGAAAGTTCATGCAGCAAATCACCTTTAAAATAACCATCTTCTTTACAGGCTGAAAAAGAAAAGAGTATTATCACTAACTTTATTTCTGTATTTAAAGATTTAGGACATGCTCAGACACTTGAGTAGTGCATGGAGAAAATTGCATATGCAAGGATTTTTTTTCATAGACAACTCTAAAATACATGATATTTGCAATTAAAAAGTATATTGCTGCTTTATTAACACCAACACTAACTGTAACATACTTTTAAAAAAATGTTAATATCCTTTTCCATGAAAAATTCTCTTTGGCTATTTTGTTTAATACAGCTCAAGCTGAAGACAGGCTTTTAAGCCCAGCACTACACTGTCTGACTGTTTACAGGCTGAAAAAGAAAAGAGTATTATCACTAACTTTATTTCTGTATTTAAAGATTTAGGACATGCTCAGACACTTGAGTAGTGCATGGAGAAAATTGCATATGCAAGGATTTTTTTTTCATAGACAACTCTAAAATACATGATATTTGCAATTAAAAAGTATATCGCTGCTTTATTAACACCAACACTAACTGTAACATACTTTTAAAAAAATGTTAATATCCTTTTCCATGAAAAATTCTCTTTGGCTATTTTGTTTAATACAGCTCAAGCTGAAGACAGGCTTTTAAGCCCAGCACTACACTGTCTGACTGCAAAGGCATTCAGGAAATACCCAGGGCTAAACAAAACTGTTCTTAATTATTTTAAATTCATAAAAACAGCTCTGTATAAGGTTCTGAATCCCTTTTTAGTTAATAGAAATCCCCCTACAGCTGGAACCCGGACTATAGCTCTAGCCACCTCTCTTCCCAATGTCAACAAAATTTTCCGCTTCTGTCACAAGATTTTGACAGTTCTTACAACAGCAATGAATCAAGTATTGCGGTCTCTCTAGAAAAGCTGCATTATCCACAGTGCACATAAAAGGGGAATCAGCAGAAAGACAGCTTTGGGGTAGTTATAACCCACAGGTTACACTGTGGAGGGAAAAATAGAGATGGGAGAGAAGCACTGCCCTTATAGCTGGTCAACAGCTAAACACATTCAAACTAACAAAACTTGGATTAAAGGTAGTAAAATGTATCCAGGACACAGAGTCATGTAGCAAGGAAAGTGAAAAGCTGGAAGAGCCCTCAACAGCCCTAGTTCACAATCCATCAGGGGAGAGCAAAGTCCACAAAGCAGCACAGATTTGTACTGACATTTGTTATTCCCCAGAACAGGATTATGCACTATCCAATGTAATTGTATAAAAAACCCCACTTTCAAACTTTGCTTAAGTCCTTCAGGAAGTTGATGGTAAAGCCATGTACAGAAGCCAGGTCTCCAGATGCCTAGTCCTGTAATGTCAAAATACTTCTGAAAAAGACTTGTGTGCATTTGAAAGCAATGTCAATATATAATAAATGCGTAAGTGTCACAGGGACTGTATCTGAGAGCTTAGGAAACTAACCACAGTACAGAGGTATTAGTTAGCATCTGAGAAATGGGAAGTTAAATCTCTGTAATAAAACTGGGCTTTACATACTGCTTTTCATGTTCCCTATTCTTGGCAAACAACAATTACACAAGTGGTTTTCACTATCCATTCAGAGTGAAAGGAAAAAAAATAACATGAACAGAAAGTAATGAACTAATAAACAGGATTATACACAGCCTTTAGTAGTCTCAGATAGAGAATTGTCTAATGTTTTATATTTACCTTGCTGATAGTCATTTCAATAAGCACCTACACACAGCAAAGTTAATCAAAATGATTGCACAATCTATGGAATAATATTTGCTAAGCACAGTAGCTACACAGTGACATGGGAAAGACAGTCCATAACCTTCAGATTAACTAGTGCCAAAGAACACTAAAACAGATTAAATATAAACATTGGAACCCAGGAGACCACATCCCCAAGTACAGTTATACACTACTTATGTACTCTGCAGGTAGAAAAGCATGATCATAAAAATCAACAAAACCAGTATAAGGAGAATCATTTAAGTGAAGTGAGGCCAGCATAAGGTCCCCAGTAACGTCTTCCTCCTTCCCCAGCCCAATGCAAAGTCATGACAAAACACAAAATAGGCAGCATTGACTGTTCCTGCAAGGTTTTTCCTTTTAATTGTATTTTCAAGTTCCTGGAACAAACTAGGACTCTTTTGTTCTGCTCTAAGATTGATCAGCTTGCATTAAAAATAATCAGGGCAGAGTGAAGGTGAGCTAAATACATACATGTTATATTCAGCATTTAACATAGACTCCAATTATTTTCCCAAAGAAAATATTCCCAGATAGCTAGTGAGTTGTTTAGAACTCTGTCCTACAGCAGAAGTACCAATCTGGCTCTCATTTTTGTGTTTCAGAAAACAGCTGTTTGTGTTTACAGTTACCAGCAAACAATTCAGCTTTTTAATCAAACAAGAGCTGCTTGGGCGCCTTTGCCCATGGCTATGGGAATCAAATCACTCTGGAAAACAGATTTTTTACGACATTACTAAGAGGCCCTCAGCGGATGCAGGGGATTTGAGAGGCATGCTTTTTGAGGAAACCAGATTTATAGTTTGCAGAATTCTCCATCCTGGGTCAATATACTGAGCTCAGTAACAAATTTCAAACTCTCAAAATGGCCCGGGGGTCAGTTTTCTTTCTTCTTCTCTCTCCAAATGATGTTCTTTCCGTCTCATGTGCCTACATCCTCTAGCTTTTTTCCCCACTGCATATGCAGAGACATAACAAAATATTAGTTCAGATCTACTATTAAAAAAAAAAAAAGCTAGGGAATCCAGAGAGGATGATGTTCTTTTTCTGGCAATAGACTACATTTTTCCAGAATTAACATTTTTTAACCATATTTAACCATTTTTCCTGTCTGAACACTTGTGTGATGGCACTTGCTTAGAGGCTGAAGAGAACATGTGAGCTCCTCTCCATATTTCACTTTAGCTTTTTAGCAACTTTTCCCTGCTGTTGGCCTGCCTGGAGCTGTTCCTCACAACTACAAGGCATGTACGTATGCAATACATGCAATTGTTAGTTCGTCACAAAACAAGACTGGTTGCTCATTTCTCTAGAATTGAGTTAAACACAAATATATCAGTGGTGTGCCCCATAAGGAGTCCAAATGAAATGTATACTGGCCAAGATTTCTGTTTCTTGCACTGCTATGTACATCAGCCATCAAATGAGATGCAGGTGAGTTTAGACTTGGAAAGGCAAAAAACTATTATCTCAGTGAGAAGCAACTAACTAGTTGTTCCTCCTCCTGATCATTGCCTAGCACCATACTCACCTGTTGTATTTTGAAACACAAACCTCTGAGCCAGTTCAGCTTCTTTCCTTTACAGAAAGAAACACTTATGATACACTGTGCAATCTTTGCCATTCCTGTCCACAAAGCTTCCCTAAGAAATGGCTATGTGATCTATGAAAACAGAATTCTGCCAGGAAGTTTTTTCTCTTCTAGGAAAAAAACAGAGCTTAAAAGAGCTAATATACTAGAAAAACCCACTAGAAGTGACACAGCAGCAGGCACGGGAGGCTTTTACTTGACTTGAAAGGAGCACAGCCTTTTCTCTGAAGCCAGGTAACATGAGGCAGTTTAGTTAATGAAGTCTTCCTCATTCCACCAGAAATTCCAGGTCAAAGTTGAAGACTTATGTCTTCAGAAAAATTTTATAGTCTCACAGGTGCTTTGCTAAACAAAAAACTAGTGAAGGCCACAAAGGGAATGTAAACAAACTTGTGCTGGTCTACAGACTGATGGAGGAAATCAATGCAACAAACACAGAAAAATTCTATGACCATGAGCATGGTCTGGGTGCCAGACTCAAAGATTCACTATGATTGTCCCACTAACAGGGACAGAGATTCTCCATGTTCTGTCATTGCAAGTAGTGCTGCAGATATTAAGAACCACTAAAACTTTATTCTCCCACAAGGTTACTTCAAGTAGATCACTGCTAAAAGACTCAGGAAGTAGCAACCTGGAGACATTGTGTTTTCATTTTATATGGTATCTGCTTCCTCTGGGATTCCCTAGCCAAGGTACTGCATAATCCTTTCCAATAAAGCAACACTGTTCAGGCAATTCCCAAGACAGCAGCTAAAGGAAAAAATAATAACCCTCAGCAAAAAATACACAAACAACTATCTACAATATAAAAGAAAATCCACTTAGATACAAACTAAACAGGAAACTGAAGTGTCTTGAGTTTAAATGAGGGGAAGTTGCAAATGAGTTCTGGCTCTCTAGAGAATAAAAGCATTTCAGCCTTACGGCCACGTATCAGCAAAGATCTTTTTTTATTCTATCTCCACAAAACCTGAAGTCCATGATCCCTATCAAGTGACCATGAGAGAAGATTAGTTCCCTCTTCATTAACTTCTCAGGTCTTTTGCCTTGAACACAAGTTCAAAATTGCACACAGCACACTTATACAACAACCAGCCCCTGGGTTTCATAATCTAGGTTATCCTTCCCAGGCAAATGCAGTTTATTACATGGAGGAATGCCAAAAGTTAAGTATGTAAGTTTATACAGACATACCACACTATTTGTATTGGATTGATTAAAACCCAGCAAATGAAAACAATAAAGAAAAGAATCTAATATCAGAGCATTCTTTATATATTTGTAATTTTGGTTTTTAAATAGACACACTTTCAAGAGTTGAATATGTAATTATTTTCAAAACGTACAAATGAGCAGCAATGAGTGAGACATTTGGATAAAACATTCCAGCTGAACTTTACGTGCATCTTACATCTCATTTTCAATACCTGCCTTCCATGATTTTTTCAAATTTTTCTTACAAGAAAAAAATCACAGTTGATATTGATGTCGGTATTTTGAGTAATCCAACTCATAAAGGTTCAATATACAACTTAAATAATTAAAATAACCCCACTTCTGTTGAAGTGAATGTTGCGATTGTTATTGATGTAGACTGAGGAATGCATGACAATGCCTCCTGATCAGGTCCCAATACATTCAACACTGAACTTTACTGTCCAAATAGCCTACCTTCAAATCAGGAAGAAATTCAAGCAACAAGAAGTAAATTTGATCATGCTGTAATTATAAAAGACATTAACCAAAAGAAAATTGATTAATAAAACAACATAGAAACAAATAGTTTCCTATTTGAATGTCAGTTATCCTTTCAAAATTATGAGGATGTAAATTCAAGAATTTTGTTCAGTATCATTAAACTAACATCTACAAACAAGAAACAAAAATGTAGCATAGCTGAGATAATCATAAAGTTAGCCCTCCTCTGAATGTTACTGAAAGGATATGCTCAAAATCAGAAGGATTAAAGCACAGAACTAATACAAAGTACAGGTCTTTGGAGTATTTGCAGATATTTTAATGAATAGTTTCTGCCTCATGACATAAAGGCCTAGATAATACCTGCACTGTGCAAATGTTTTTTCCCACTGAGTAGCTGAGGAACCTGAGAGGCATAATCACAGCTCCCAACTAGTATTCTCCTTGTTCTGATGGAGACATATGTGACTTCACTCACTTCTTCATCTCATCAAGTGCTTGTGGCTGACAGCTAGAGATGTACCTGATTTTATGCTTCCTGGTCCTCTTCATACACTTGCTCCCTGTGAAACCCTGCAGCTACCCCACTGGAGCTATGCTAACTTTGTGAGCAGCTCCCTATTTCTCCTGTGGACATTCAGGTGATGGGTAGGACAGAGTTCTCTGAGGTGAAAGAGAGCCCCACAGCAAACAACATACCCAAATGTGTATTTAAAAAGAGCATTTAGTAAAGAACCAACAACCACATCTGGCAGACAAAAATCAGTTCCCCATTATCAGTGGTAATCACTGACTTAGCACTGATTGGAAATTTTGGAAATTGGATTTCTTTTTCCCCGTCATTCTGACAAGAAAGCTTGTCATGCATATGAAACTCTTCATGGGTATAACCCTCTCCTTCTTCCATACTGCACTTCATCTACAGGATACAGGACCAGATTTTACATGCTCTACTCACAGGTAATCTCTCTGAATGAGTCAAGCAACCTCTGACCTCTGTTTGGGTAAGTTGAAACTGAAGCACCTTAAAACCAGGGCAAGCTCATAAAATTTCCATAATTATTGAAGTCCTGATTATTCATAATAAGCTAAAACTGTTGATCAGAGAGAGAATGAGAAGCAGTTAAAATGAATGATGAATGGGTTGGTTCTTGGCTCCCAGACATAAAACTCATTAAGCTATGGTCTGAAGTAATGAAGAAATAGTAATTCATAGCTAAAATAAGCCAATGTTATACTATTACAAGATCATTCTCTTGCCCAAGCATAAAAGAAAGAAAAACTTCAGCTTAGTGATGTGCCTCCAACTTCAGTGCTATCTGTGGCTACTTCTCAAGGACAGTGTACAACTTGTCCTCTGCTTAGGGCTGTTCTTGAACCTCTAATTATGCAAACTAACTTGATGCTAGGTCTAGAATTACAAAACCCACAATCCACGTTTTCTCCAAGGCTGTCCAGAGAGAGCTCCTAACCTAGAAACTCAAACCTACATCGGCTATCACCAGACTTGAACTTTAAAAACGTAGCTTCCATAAAGTGAAGCCAGAGGCACCACCAGCACAACATTGATGTTGGCTACATTATAAAATTATGCCAGTGCTGGCTCCAACATGAAACTGCCCATAGTTCCTTACTCTGGTAATATCAGCATGCAATTTGTTGGACAGATTCTGTAATCCACAGATGAAGGCAGTTGTAGGTTTTGACTTTATCCAGCATTAACAGCCCCTAATAGCCTAGTTCAGCACAGACATAACAAATGGAAATGGCTTTAAATTATCCTTCCCTTGAGACGTAATTTCATAAGAGAACAAACTCTATATGCACAAAGAGAGATTTCCAATGTAAACATGTGGTGGAAGCTAAAAGCTTCAGTTAGATTCAGCGCAAAGCAAGAGATTAAATTTCAAAGACAACCATTTCTTTCCAGTTCACAATATATATATTCTTTTCTGCTGACTTTTCTGCCCTTTGTGCTCAGAACACCATGTCTATTAAAGAAATCACTTTTTAACTTTTTGAGACCTTACTGAGCTTTGTCCCATTTTTCCCCTCACACAACAACTCTGGCTGGGATAGAGAATCTACAGTTGTTACGATGGGTAAATCATAAGCAGAACCAGAATCATTACCAGCATCTGTCTGTGAGCATTTTAAATTATCCTTTACATTTTCAGAAGACATTCTAGAATTTTGACCAACTTATGAGCTAAATTGAAATTCTTAAACTGTGAGGGAAAAAGGAAGAGATGTGTAATAAGTCCAGTATCGAAGATTCTTAGTGTTTTTTTCTTTCTCAGGATTAATGTAATATAAGCCCTGATTCTGTATTTGAGAAGATGTCAAGCAGAGTCAGAAGGAAAAGTGCTTTACAGAGAGAAATCCAATGCTAGTGCTAGAAAAAAAATGTATTTATGAACACAATATTTTTTCCCTCTAACTTCTTAGTCCTCTGACAAAAATACCTATGAAGACACTATATGGCAACCATTACTATTTGAAGGTTTGACCTCATCACCTCTCATAAAAACACAAGACCAGATTTACACACAACAGAAAACTTCCAGTCATTTTGCACTGGTATTGACTTATTTCAAAACTGAAGTTCAGATCCCTAAAGGTTAGTCACTTTTGTCAGTTTGTCTTTTCCTCAAAGACAGTTTTTGAACTTTGCTAACATTCAGTGCTGAAACAGCACCCTAAAAGAATACATATAATTATCTATTTGAAGATGATATAGTGTTTTTTGTGATTAGACACACTGAATCTGTTATAATCATAGAGAAGAAAATTTCTTTCCATCATCTGAGATCTACAGTTTCAGAAAATTGTGTTTAAATAGAAAAAAATCCATATTTAAACACTCTCTGCAATAAACAAATTTAAGGATATGAAATTAAACAAAAAGCAGGCAGAGGGAAAAAAAAGGATGAAAATGGCAAATCTGGGAAGAAGAGAGGGGTGCTTATACAAGCCAGCATTTGTATGCAAGCTTTATGCACTGTAAAGTGGCAGCAGGGCTATTATTACCAACATTTACAATCCGACAGAGCAAAAGAGTACCCTGCATGTAACAAAGGATTAATTCTGTTAGTGATAAAGGTTTGTAGGGGATGCAGCTTTACATCTCTTACTTGAACAGTTGTGTGCTGACGTAATTTTAGCTTTCTCATTAGTCCTGATACTACACAGGCTAGTAAAAACAGACCTAATCATATCAGAATGTTCCTTTGGAAGGTTTCTTTTGATTTGCCTATCATTTAATATTATTTCTCTTTAAAAGAGAAGGCCTCGTACAATAAGGGAAATGATCCACTCTCCTCACATTCTTTAGGGTACACAAGTCCCTCCTTCAGCAACATTTACCACAAATAATTTACCACCAACCACAACCTTGATCTTTTGCCGTGTTGTGTTTTAGGAGAAAACTGTTCCTGATATTTAATCCATAAAAACAAATTTCAACTTATCACGCTTTTTGAGAACCTTGGCCTAGGAAGTTTTTTATTATCTCAACAGAAGGTTTTATGTTTTAATGCTAGGATTGCAAATATAACGAGAGGCAAGATGTGAAGCCTATGATGTGTTCAGCTAAAGAATTGATAATGCCTGAAATTTCCAAGTTGCCAACACGTACATATGCAAATTTTTCTACACATAGTCTCTTGGAATTATGACTAGTGTCTCCAACTTCAAATTCTATCTTGGACAAATGTACCTGAAGCTACTGGTGCTAAGCTTTTTGGCTCTAAAGACCACTTTGGGTTTTCTGCAGTTTTGTTGGGGGTTTTGTTGTTGTTGTTTTAAATCAATGAGTGGTTGACCACAGACTAGTCTGCAATTTCCCGAAGTGAAGTATTTCACTATTAGATGGAAAAAGCTTTGATAATCATAATAATGCCAAAGAAAAACATAAAAGGAATGACCATTCATCCAAATTGCCCCAACAGATCAATTACAAAAGATTTCTTTTGCAGACTTCTGTGTGGTTATCAATTAATCTATCTACATGTATATACACATGCACAGGCACATAGATATCTATCTCTTCTATGATACACTAAACCAGCTTTGTGTTTATTTAGGAGAGGTTGGTGGAATGTGAAAGTCACAGCTGGTTCAGACACTTATCTCCTGAAGAATATGTACTCTGAAAGGAAACTGCGCCTTGGAATTTGATACTCCTGTCTTTTGAAGAAGCCTAGCTTGAGCAAGTATGGAAATGAGATTTAAAATGGTTTTAGATCAGCCGAAGCAGCTAAATAAAAGGGCTTTACAAATGTAAGCTGAGAGTTTCCTTTAATTTTACTAAATAACTTCCCTATTCTTTTTTTTTTTTTCATTCTTCAACAGCCCCAGAAAAATAAAAAAAATCATATTCGGAGAAACTATATCTACTAAGCATTTTCTCTGAAAATATATTAATATTTCATTCTGTGCTGCATGGCTTTGTCCTCTGTAACTTCATCTCCTTGACTTCCTGAAAAGATCCCTCAGGACAAGGATGATGATTAATTTCTATATGGAATTTTTTACAGCATGATCAGGTATAAACAAAGGTGAAATAATAATACAACTGGACAGCACTTGCACTGCAATCTGTAACCCAGTCAAGCTAGTAACTGAACATTTTAAACTTTCCTTACAGACATGGAGGAGACCACTGCATGCATTGGGAAATAATTCAGCAATTTTAGTAATAATTATGAAGATGAGCATGGAGTGCAGCAACCAAATGGAACAGAAAGATCCATTATCCTTTAAGTTGGAACTCAGTCAAAAGGAAGTTGAAACCACTACTTCACCATGAGATACTCAGGAGAGACAGTTATTTCTGAGGAAGTGAAGTTACACAAGAGTTCTGACAGATAACAGGAAGCCAATCGAAAAATGAGATGTTAATTCACAGTAAGACACAAGCAACAGCCTCTGTTTGCTGACTCTTCTGCTTTCCTGCCAGATGTGGCAAGAAGATGCCATTTGCAAGACAGATAACTTCTTTCTGAATGCACAAAAATCACAAAGCAAGGTCACTTTTAATCTAAATCCCATTTCCAAACATAGCAGGGCTTGGGTATGTTGGGAAGGAAGTACCCAGTTCCTCTTGAGCGGACAGAGGAGAACTCCTTCATCTCTTCTCATTTGTGATCCTTCAATTCCTCCTACTGAGTAGGCTTAATCTGGATTTTATTATGAAGCACTTATTGGGAAAAAAAGAACAACCCACAATACGAAAAGGCTTGATAAATAAGAAACTTGCCTCCCCAAAATCTTCATTCACAGAACATTTTAAAGGTTACAATATTGTAGCTAGTATTTAATTTTGATTCAGAAAGTAAAAAAAAACCCAAGCAGAAAGCTGTTCTTACGCAAGTCAGAATGTATAAACACTTGCACAGACACCATAAGGACTAAGCTGTGCTTTCTGAGTAAACTGGATGAAGCAGCTTCAAAAATTTCCAGTCTCTTTTAGTACCTTCAATTAGTCATCATCTCAATCCAAAACACATGAAACTGGGTCTCCCAAAGGAAAGACAAATCAAGAGGTTCTCTCCTGTGGTTTATCCTTGCCATCTTTTGATTTAAGGACTTCAGTGTTTCTTTTGAAAAAGTTTCACTTCTGTAAATAGTCTTAGCAAAAGTTTCTATATGAGCCACGGGTTGCCAAGTGAGATCCTGAGTACTTCTTCAGCTAGCAAACCAGGATTCAAGGCTCATTCCTATTGCTTTCAATGGTTCTATGGTAAAAACATTCCTTGTCCTAACTTGACATAATATGGGAGAACACACAGATTTCTATTAGACACCTCCAAATTCCATCAAATGCCTTCATCCAGAAACCAACTTAATTTTCTGCTTTCAAACAACCAGAACCAGCTCCTAAATGGAGACTTCAAAGAAACAATTTGTGAATCAAAGGCCGATTTGTGAAATGTATCACAGCACATTCATCTATAGGTGTAAAATAGAGTTTGCCTATTCTGAGAGAAGTTTGAGCATTTGGGCTCTGTTCTTTGACTAGAAGGGCTTCACCTAGACCTAAATCTCTTAACCTCAAGCTGGGAAACTACTGTCTTTTGAGCACACACTTCTCAAGTTGCTTCCACATCTTTACCAGTTTACAGCACAGTTACTCCATAGCCCACTAAGAGAACTTGGCCTACACAGGCATTTCCACAAACCACCATTCCTGGCATCAACACATCTTCAATCTAGCCTCTGCCCATTACATAGTAAACTAACTCGATGTTACTTTACTATGTTGGAGACTAATCATCTTTTTTTTCCCCCTGAATATCACCTTCCAGGCTGCCAGACCAGTCCTGGTGTTTCTAGGCTGCAAGCTGACTGGGGATTCACACATTGGTAAATATTTCAAAAGCCATGGCTACAACAGCTGTTTTCATCATCACTGCTTTTATTGTCAAGATATTTACAGTGACCACCATTTCTGCAAAGAAAAAAAATCTGAAGTCTTCTATAGAGAAACCCAGCATTCTTTGTCCTCCTGCTCCTGCAAGTGCTCAGGTTTTTGAGATTGATGAGAGATGCTGGGCCGGACTCATTACTCACAAAATATCTACTAACATATTTTAACATGGTTCTATGATATGTAACGTGATAGAAAAGAATAAAATCCCACTTTATATAAGTGGCTAATCTCATCAGGATCTGTTTCTGTACTGGATCATCACTTTTCCCACCAATAATCTACATCTGCCTATACAGAAAACTACAGAACCAGACAGCAAAGATAAACCTATTTGCTTGTTGCTGTGGAAGTCGTTGATGGCCTCAGTACAATTCAGAAATCCCACTCAGTTAAAGGCAGGTATTATTTTGGACATATTTTTAATGCCTATAGATCACAAGTGAACAACTTTTATAATGACAGTGACAGCAATCAACCATTTGAATATTCCCCTTAAAACAGGGCAGCAGTCACACCTTACCACACATCTTCCAAACCTGACCTGTGGTTTTCATCTGAGCCCTCTGCATCCAGCACACAGGCAAACATGCAGAGCTTCCTGAGCCATCCAGTGTCTCAGTGAATGATTGTTTGTTTTGTAAATATTAATGGCCGCAGCTCAAAGGAGCTTTTCTATGCTTTTGATCTCCACTACAAACGCGAAGGACTGAGCAGCATGTGGCCAGGAAAAGCTGCATCCAAGTGAGAGGCTATGAAAACTTCTGCCTGTAGACTCAGCAAAAAAGGAAGGTAAGCTCTTCCGCAACAACTATTTAAATGAAGTTCTACTTTATGTATTCAGAAACTGTAATTTGCACCCGTCCATCCTTTCTCAGAAACCCCGAAGTTCCATGAGGACATGTCTCAAAAGAACACATGGTTTGTGCACCTCACCAAGCTCACATGTCACTGCATACAGAAACTAGCAGTATACACATATGCTATCAGTGAGAAGGAATAAGTTACTCCTTAGGCATAATGCCTAGAAAAATGAAAGAGGAGTTTTCCATGAAAATATTCTATAAAAACTTCTAGAAAAACATATAAATATTGTTAGTGAAGTGCAGAGTTATAAGTATGCACTTTACTTCATGCCTTAGGATGATTTCAGATATTAATTTCTTCCACAGATTTATTTCTTTGCCAGGTTCTGACAAAACTGTTCAGAAACCCAATGATTACACTGCAAAAAAAGTTTTATAACTACAGAAACTTTAATATAAAAAACTTTTATATTTTATAAAAGTTTCATCTATAAAACATACCAAATAGACTGCATTTAGCTGGTCTTTCATTTTCCAGTCTCATTTTCCCTTACAGTACAATTATGGCTGCACATATATTCAGAAGGGTTTCCTGTGAGCATCTACCCTGGTCTAAACCTCAAGAAGCTGGGTTGAGGTATCTTTCAATACAGATGTTCCATGCGATCTTAAATATATTAATAACTTGCATATCAGCTTCACACGTGAGCTGCTCCAAAGTTGTCACCCATACTGCTAGGAAGCAGTATCTTTCTAAAGCTGAAGTTTTACCACTTCTTCCAGTCACTGCAACTCTTGTACACATTTGCCCACACAAGCAAGAAGACTGAACTGCCAAATAACAATTCCAAGCACAAGTACCACTGTACTCACATTGTCACCAGACTCCTAAAGACTTTTATGGAAAAGATTTCTACAACATGGACTGGTTTTTGCAGTCTTCCGCAGTATCCCTATATCCTCCTTAAATTCTGAGATTCAAAATTGAACACGAATTCCAGAATTTTACCAGTCCTGGGTATAGAAATAAACAGCATTCCTCCTTTCTACTTGGAAATCCTGTTAAAGCATATCAGGATCCCATCAAGAGGCTCTTGGCCAGAGCTGATTAGAAAGACAGCTTCTGCTGAGGAAGTTTCGACTACTTTCCCACCCTGGGATAATCTCTGGATCATGGTTTAAGGCTGTTTCTTATGCTGTATGCACAAACTTGTATTCTTTCCTCTGATTTACATTGCCTTTATTTGGCTATAGTAGAACTACACAGAATGATGGCTTATCTTGAAAAAGGAGCTAATAACGAGCCAAGGAGAGAAACTGAATAACCCATTAAATCATGAACATATCCCATAAAAGTTGGTATCCCACAAGTATGCTGTGAGTCAAAAAGGGGAAAGCCTTCTGTCCCACTGTCCATCCTGGAAACTGCCTGGGAAACCATCACACTGATGGAATGGATCTGGCACTATTCCACAGAATTAAATTCACAACTGAAAATTAATCTTCAAAATAGCTACTGGTTGCTTCTGGTATTTAGAAGGAAAGCATTCCTTCATTCTAGCATCCCAGTGTTCTTGTATGCACTATTACTTCAAATAATTTGGACATTTTAGAAATACAGGCACCCATTTTATTAACTGGTTTTAGTCATATGCATTTACAATGTTGTCTTCAGTACAGATTGAAACTTACATTTTAGGGCAACAGATTGTATCTTGAAATGAAAACACAGTCAAGAGGAATGTAACACACGGACTTACCCTGTTCACCTTTGGTCCATCAGGTACTTATCTGTAAAGCCCATGGGCCAACAGCCAAACTTTAAGAACTATGTTACATTATCTTTTATTTGTTTCATTTTGCAACATTTGTTGCACAAGCATGAAAGTGTAAACAGAGTGATGCTTCCTTATCAGTGACCTGTCTCCTCCAAGATTTATCCAGAGGCCAGAAGTAGGTTCCCCAGCACCATCACTGACTAACTTCACAGATACTGGATTAGCCTATCAGTAAGCCTACTAGGAGTAGAGTCTGGACAGGGAGCGAAGCCCTCTGCTTACATACACATTCCTTCTTCACTAACAAGGAAATAACTCAAGCTAATACAAGTATCAAGATAGCTTGCTATAAACACACCCATGCACAGACATATATATACATATACACATACACACATGTATCATACACAGGGCCTTAAGTCTAGAACCACAGGGAACCTGCTGGTGGAAACTGCTAGTAAGAGACGGTCAGAAAATTGGGTCTATCTGCCAGTTTATGGCTGCAACTTCTCCAAGCATTTTGTGCCCAAGTGATTAAAGTTCAAAAAACTGTGGTCTATCGACTTGGAATTTCTGACTCAGTCTTTGGCCATGAAGCAAAATACAGTTTTTACTGTTGGGTCAT
The DNA here is from genome assembly GCF_000691975.1 of Corvus brachyrhynchos. Taxonomy (NCBI): domain Eukaryota; kingdom Metazoa; phylum Chordata; class Aves; order Passeriformes; family Corvidae; genus Corvus; species Corvus brachyrhynchos. Next base: position 12,789,602 of record NW_008239553.1, read on the forward strand.
TAGTTTGGCCTAAGCCAAGGAACTGACTGGCTGTAGGAGAAAGGCTTCACCTTTAGGTCACTGGTTTGCATCCAGTGCAGGTCAGTAGTAGCTCAATGTCATAACCATCAGACAGTTGTTTACAGTCTGATGCAAAATTAATTTGCCAACTTACCAGTTTCACTGCATACTGCAGGATCTACATCATCAACGACCTTCACAACAACTTTAGACATTCAGCAAAGGATTAAATGAGAGCCTGAGCTTCCAGGCTGAGTGATGGGATGTGGAGTCTCCAGATCAAAGCTGAAATACAGTGATAAGCCAGTAGAACAGCTTGTGTCACCACTGCTTGTGTTCAGCAGTCCAAGGACAAGAGGAAAGAGACTGGTTTGCAGAGAGATCAGTTTAGTGCCTTACAGTAACACTAAAATATATTGAAAAGTACAGTCTGTTTTTAGCAAATATTTTCCTAACTACAGATGTAAGTAGAAGGCACTGTTGTTTCTCTCAATACCCTGAAAGCACCAAAATTCTTTTCATCTAGACTATATTAGGTGCTAGGAAAACGTTAATGTTGACCATGAGGTGGGATTTAAAATGGTCTCTTTAAATACACCTTGGTTACATCTGGTTAGTTACAGTAAGTTCATCACTGATGTTACGCCCAGTTACTTTTTCAAGGAATGTCAACATTTGAGGGCTGTAACTTACTGGCAGTTTAATGTTATCCTGGGATTAATATGAGAGGAGAGAAGTGGGCTATGAGTAACGAGGGGATGTGTACTGTAAGAGATTTGGCAGGCCAGAGCTCTCGTTAGGCCAAAATTAGGGATGTCCTAGATCTCTATGTATGCTATTAATCACTACCCGGGGCTTACCAACAAAAGTAGTTTTTCCAATTCATTGCTCATTTCAAGAGGAAAAGAATTATCCTATCTGCAGAGTTCAGATTTGGGGGAAAAAACCACCAGAATTTCCTCAAGTTCTCTTCAAAACATTCTAAAATCATACAGAAGGCTTCAGAAGAGAAAATGTTTTTCTACTCCTGCCTTCAAGCAGCACTATTCCATCTCAAAATTTATTAAGTATTTACTAACCTGAGGTGGCAGAAAAGATAATCTTCAAACCATCAGCACATTTAACAGCATCAAAGTAAGGAGATTTATAATTAGGGAATTAGCTATTAGGAGAATTAAGATCCCTGTCTTTTGAAAGAGTCCCAGCTAATAGATCCAGTACATATTAGAGATTCATCAAAATTTGCAGCCTTGTGTATAAATTGATAAATAGGTATAATAAACGTAGGGCAACAAAGAGCATACATTAAAAATTACAGTAATAAAGAAAAGTACAGAACAGAGAAAAATGTAGCATCATAAGCACCACGAATATTTCCAGCTGGAAGGGACTTCAGGTCTCTCATCCTACCTCCTGCCTCCTGTATCTGGGACAGCTATGTCAGACCAGCTTACTCAGGCCTTTACCCATCCAGATTTTGAAAACCACTGGTGACAGACAGTACAGCTGCTCTGGGCAATCTGTAGTGTTCAGAGTGTACACAGAAAGAAACAGGCAGTCAGAAAAATGCAGAAGGAAACACAAAAGAACCTCAAAGTGATATCAAGGACTGTCACAGAAAAAAAAAAAAAAAAGGGTAAGGAAAGAAAGTACAGTTATTTTAAAAATAAGAAACCAAGTACAAGAAAACATTCCTTAGTACTTCAATTTATCCAGAAGCCTAATGTGAAGGGTCTGATTCTTTAATCCTTGATATTGTACAAGCCAAAACTGAAACAAACCAGAAAATCTTTATGCCCCTTAAGCCATCTCAACATAGACTCCACAACCTGAGGTACATCAAAACACCAGCTGCTTTCAAACAGGTAGGCTGCAGCAATCCTGCTGAGCTGTGTTTGACACATTTCTGCAAAAACTTTGAGGATAAACAATGAATGACACTATTTAGTATGTTGAACTTTGTAGTTGCATCAGATAAGAAGCTGATCGTGAGCCCTCCAACTAAACACATCTACTACATGGCTGTTCTAATGTTTCCTGTTGCAAGGAATTGGGAAATGGCAGGAAAGCATGGCAGAGCCATTTTTAGGGCTGGTGAATTGAGAGATTTAGATAAACATTTTAAGTTTTGTTTCCTGGCCTATTTGTTCTGTTATCACAATTCTGACTGCAGAACCTTCAAGCACAGGACAGCTTTAATATTGTTGGAAATAGAGAAGAGGAAGAATACTTGCTATCAACTCTGTTGTCACTACATGGTCAAGCTGGAGGAAGACAAAAATGGAAGAACAAAATTAGCACCACTTGATTTATTAGCTAATAGTAACAAGACACTGAGGGCTATTACAGCTCAGACACTGAAAGCACAAGGCCTTGTCTGGAAGAGTTTATACTGACCACAACCAGTCAGGGCATCACAGGATTCTGTGAGACTAAGGTAAAAAATATTTTCTGTTCAGACCCTCCTACCTTTTTTTACTGACATTGCTTGGTATTACTAGGTCTTGATATCTTGATTTAATGTTTGAAAGACCGGTGTGTTGACAAGAGTGTGATTGCCTCAATATGGAATTGTGTCCCTGGAGATGGAGAGGAGACAGGAAAGGCAGCAGAAGCAGCTGATGAGACAAACAAAAGGCTTTCTTCTGAGGTTAACTATGAGGGAGGATGCCATGTAATGTTTTGATGATTGCCGTGCTCGCTCCACAACAGACAGCACGCTGAGATAACAGTAAAATCTATGCCTGTCCTCTTCTTAAGTCTGAGATAATAATATCAAAGGTAGCAAGATTATTTTAGCATTCAAAGTAAGTAATCAGGTGATGACCGGAAGCCACATCTGAGCGTCTGAACTAAGAAAACCCCACAGAGCTTCAAGTGCCCATGACGCATTCTTTTCCATCTGAGTGTAAATAGGACATGTCACCTCACCCAACACCGTGGACCACAATGTTTTGAAGGTAGCAAAGGAGGAAACCACACTGCAAAGAGGAAGCAACAAATGCAGTTTTAAAAAGCTTGCAGGTTTAACTCAACTCTATCATAACCAGAAACAGCTATTAAATTCTGAAGCAATAACACATCATTAGCAATTAAACTGCTAGAACTAGACAGCAATCTCTCAAACATCTTTAATGGCACCACTGAGTGTAGGAATTGCTCACCACTATACTCAAGGCAACCACTGGCCAGGTATTGTTTATCAGAGTGATTAGAATACAGCACACCACTACCACAGATACCTGTGCAAAATGCAAAACAAACACCATGTAATTTCACATGGAACTAAGAAGCAGGGCCAACTGGGAAACGGTTTTATTTTTGTTTTATTCTTCACTGGTTTAGCAAAAGTAAAACCTTGCAAAACAACATTTTTTTAGTTGGGAGGGTGCAAGAATGGTTAGAGAGAGAAAAAAAAGAAACACCCAGACAATAACTCACATGTTATCTTGTGTAGCATGTCTCTAGTTATGATCAAGAACCTCTACCTTGTCTCCTTTTTGTGTTCAAAATTTTTATTTTACCAGCAAAAACACATTTCCACAGAACAAGCTACTTCTGATAAAACACATTTTCTGTTCATATCACAGTTGTCACAAAAATTTTCAGCACAATCAAAATAAGTACTTCATCGTGTTGAAATCTGTTGAAAATCCACTCGTTTACAGAGACAGAAGGTTGCAATCATTATTTATTTGTTCAAAACGCTTTTGATTCAAAACTGCATTATACCAAAATGGGGGTGACTTTCAACCACCTTAGAAAGAACCACCAAATCCTGGGCTGAAGCTATAATAAACTCAAAATTTCCCTATATTTCATGGGAACATATTACATACCACTCAACTTGCTTTCTGGACACAAACTTTCCTTGTTAGTAGGAACAAGGAAAATAAGGTATCCCTATGGAAAATCCACAACTCACTAAAATAAGTTTTCCAAGTCCTTTACACTGTCAGAATGGCACTAAGGTGATAGAACCTCCTCTCACCCACAGGACCTTCTCATCCAAGCATTCCATTTTAACAGACGGCAGGTTCATCTCAGGATACATCTAGACCGTGTGTGGTAAATACTAGAAAGATTAGCCTGTGTTGACCTCTCTGCCTCTGTGACTCATCTGCTGCTGGAGCCCTCTGGATCCCAACAGCTCATTTCACGCTAGCTCACATGTCACAGTGGTGACTAAGAAGCAGAGGCACCCTCAGGAAAAGTAGAACTGGGCAGTTTTGGATGGTAAGCCAAGACAAGGACTTGGCCAAAAGCCATTAAGGACTCGACATGTTGATCCCATGCTATTCAGAGTTACCTAATATTAACCTGGAGGAGAATAATTTGCTAGTTTGCATGATTCTGGGGCACAGTCAAAAGAATGAACTAAAGGCTCCATGAGGTTTTTGGCATTTAACCTGAACCCACCACAAACTTTTCCTCTTGAGATTCAGATTCTGTCACTGACAGGCACTATATTAGCTTGAAGGCACTGAAGTTTGTCCTAAACTTCATTCCTACCAAACATTAACAAGAAAAGATTGATAGACTCCTGAAGCTCTAAAAACCCCTGTAGGCCCATCTTCTTAGTCACTCGTCCTTCAATGGGTAGCTGTTTTCAGTGGGTAGCATAACTCTCAAACATGACAGGCCTTGTTTCTAGTCTTAAAACAGAACATCAATATTATCAGTTTGAAGTTAAAACAGAGGAGACGGCAAAGAAAAAGAGGTTGGATGGTATTTATGAAAGATCATTCGGCAGCAGATGCTGATGATGACTGGACCCAGGAATTTGGTACTAGAGGCAAATGTTTACTGCCTCTGAGATGTGACTGTAGGCCAAAGGGAGACAAAATGTCGTATTTCATAGGATAGACAACAGTAAATGAAAGACACAGCAGCTCAGGCTTCAGCACAAATGAGCTTGTCAAATCCCATCAGCTAGAATTTGAACTGTTACCCTGCTGAAATGCATACACTGTTGTTTCTTGTGATCAAGTATTACGTGAGTTCTGTAACCACATGTCAGGCAACAGGCATTACAGCTTATTATTAACCCCTCCTACTAATCTTTGGAAGTGGTCTGTATTGCCTGACTCACACAAAAACACACGAGAAAACATTTCATATTTTCTTTTAAGAAGCAAGCCCCATTAGCAAATAATTTGGCACAGCAGTATCAGACAACCAAAAGAGTTGGTGTTGATCCCCCTTTAACTACATCATTGTTCTGTTCCAAACTCGCCTGCTGTGGCTCCCTGGTGAGAATGTCCCTACTCAGGCTGTGGCTTGATGACCAGCAATTGGCTTAGGTTCTTCTGCCTTCATGATGGCCTTGAGCACTACCAGATAGCACAGAGCTAGCTAGCAGCAAAAGTTCTGGTTTAATTTCTTACAAAATTTCTCTAGTTGGTGCACATCAAAACCACCCCACATAATGAACAAACGTGCAGCAAGCAAAGATGATTGAGGACTAGTTTCAAAATCTCAGTGAGAAGACCACTGTGGTTACAGGCTAGGAGAAATTTGAGGTACAAAATGAATCTTATCTTACTGGAGGATCTGCTTGAACATGGGAGTTTACGTATCTCTGCTTTCAGTTTACGTGAAAAAATATAGGACCTCCTATACAGCATACATTCCCAAAATGTCCTAGAGCCAAAAGCTTCAAACACTTGAAACGGAACTCTGTATTCAGATTGCTTATAATAAATTTTAATTATACACCATCTTGCATAATTTATAGTTCTTCCTTAGACCCAAATTATAAAATCCAGCTTTCTGTTTCGCTAAGCAAAATCAATAAACAATGAAATTTGCCAAGTCAAAAATCTACAATTTAAAAAAAAGAATGAAAACTGAAAGATAAGCAAACGAAGCAAAAAACTGGATGGAATCAGATATTTTAAGAACTCAAGAATTTATTTATTTTGTGTGCAAGATAGCAAGATTTTTCCCCATTCCTTCAAAGCTACAGAAGCATAGCTGTTGAAGCCTGAAATTGTAGTTCTATACCCTTTTGCTTTTAAATTAAACAAATGATCTCAGTTTTTGAAGCAGTTTTTGACTCCAGGGAAACTATGCCATTAAGAGAGTGCCAGAAATGTACTTAATTGATGAGTGTCCCAAGAACAGCTCAAAAGAGGGCAGTATACCTCATATAGATTTCAAGGAAATTACTGAAAAGCCATAGAGCTTCAACAGAACGTGATATGTGAAACATAGCGTATGAAAGACTCACTATCAAAAGGGTAAATTCAGTTCAGGAGATATTAATCTGATTACCTAAGAGCTACTATGAATTGGATATGCTCCTTTGTGCACCAAATCCAACCTGGACAGATGGAGGAGACTTTATGCTCCATTTTCTGACATGTAATTAGTGTTTAAGGGACAATCAAGTTACAAAGTTTCAAACAATTTTTTCTTTTGTACAGTACATGTACAGTAACCAGCCTATAACAACGGATTTTCTGACCATTTACTTGAGTGGCTTACATGGTCCACAACTTGACTTTGCTGTTCTCATTTTCAGTGTAATGCTTTCTATGCACCTGCCTGACAGAAAACCAGCCCAGCAACACCCTTAAACAAAGCAATCCATATAGAGCTCTGAAACTAGAGTTGCACAGACTGAATTCTGGGCTAATTTTATGCAATACAGGTTTTTATCCAAATGATAAGAAATTTTACTATTTTTTTGCACCATATCCTCCCCCCCTTGCAAGCTCCTCCCCTTGTTGGATTTACACAACGTCAAACTTCCATGCCTGCAAATTATCAAGTCGCTGGCCTTGGACTATCAGTTAGCTATTAAAACATTACTATTTTCCATTATAGTAATGAATGCTTTCAAAAGAACATACTTGAAATCTATTTTTTTGTTTATAAACTCCATTTAAAATTATGGCAAAACAAGCCTTAAAAATCAGATGTCTAATTAGGACATCTGTAACTTGTAATTTTTTATTTAAAAGGCTGTTTACATGGCTTATCAAAGACTTTAGCCTTTGCAGGCTACACCAGCTACCTTCTGTTCACAAGGCCACCTTCTGTTTATTCCTCCATCGCAGCCTACATCTGTAAGAGCATGCTCATATGCACAGGTATATGAATAACAGAATTAGTTTTACAAAATATAGGGGAAGGCTTAGCCCATCTCCACTAGCACTGCCCTATATAGATTTTAATTATTTTGAACATAACTTTTAATTATTTCAGCAGAGAGAGATCAATCCTTTCGTTAAGGCAGGGAGTATTCAGGGAGAACAGTTTTGGGAAGGGTGGCTTGTGGCAGAAGTCACAGCTGGTACCCATCCAGCAGCCATGGCCGAGTCAGCTGCGCCACAAGGGCGCCGGGGCTCGCTGCCAGCCAACTGACGGGGAAGTAAGACGGAGAGGCGAGTTCATGAAGAAAGACTGCGGCAGCGTGGGAGGACTATGACCTTTTGATCCCCGAGATGTTCCTGAAGTACCAAAGTGACATGTCAGCTCTAATAAGCTGCACTCTCAGACTGGTGGCAGGGGACTACAAATTACTGTGAGATCTGAAGGCATTTGTTGTGATGATCCTGGCCTGGATGGGGCATATCAGCGCTCCCCCAGCAGGACTATCTGACAGTCTACCCCGACAATTCCCAACCCGGGGGTTGTAACCTCCAGCAGGGTCACAGCCGCACAGAGCGGGGTCGCAAGACTGACAGAGATGTGATTGTTTATGTTAGTCTTTAGGGTCACAAGCTTGGCTGGGGTGAGTTCACCAAAAACAGAGGCACAAACACAAACCATTTGGGAACAGCTGGCCTAAGAGATTTCGCACTCAAAAACAACTTCCGGATATTCAGCTAAAACGTGCCCAAACCACTGCCTTGCATATCCCTGTGCCAGCTTGAAACAAGAACTCCCCTGCCAGGTATCAGACTGGCTCAAATTACTCCTAAAGGATCATGGCTGCATACTCAGTAGTAGCATCCATTCTGCTTTCTTTGTGACAAATTTTCCATTGTTAACAGTGCAGCTATTCATACTTGAGCCTTTGCCTTTTCTACCTTTCCTGGTGCTAGTTAGGCATCAGCTCATGCAGGAATATTCTGTAGGTTGCCTGAGGGACTGGAGCAACAGCAGGACATTTCTGGAGAGCAAAAATTAGTAAAAACATAGCCTTCCTTTAGTTAAGCTCCACGCATTTCCTCTCCCTACCATTTCTTCACCCCTCTTTCTGTACTGCACTGTGACCATTTGAGTTATCCTCCTCTGAATGCTTCTTTTTTTATTTTTTGGTATAACTGATATTATGAGAAGACTACCAGAGTCCAAACTAGGTTAATTTTTTCCATTTGAAACATGCAAAATCTGCTCATGCTCAAGCTCCCTTTTTAAATTAAATTAAGAAATAAATGCACCAGCTGTATACTGTCTTTTATTGTTGCATTATATTTGGGTTTCCATGTAACGTTTTAGGAGCAGACTGTCACTGGGAGGAAGTTCATTCACATGCCAGAGCACCCAGCTTCAACCTCCAAAAAAGGCTAACAGGTTATAAACTTCCATCATTAAGATAATAAATCATTATTGCAATAATAAAGCAGGAAATAGACACAAATTAAGCAGAAACACCAATGTGCTCTTTTTACGATTAAGGGGAATCATCAATCATAGAGACTGCCTGAGACTAACAAGGAACCACTTTTTCAAACATCCTGCAGTAAACCCAGAGGAAACCCAGCTGGAACTGCACTAGAATATAGACATGAGACTCTAAAATTATCCTCTGTCCCCTCGCCCTCCCTTTTGGCATAACATTCACACCTCAGGTCACTCTTAACTGGTTCAAGTTCTGCAGGTGAGCCACATCTTTCATGTAATGCCTGAAGCCAAATATAATTCCCATAGTGATGTTCTCCAATGTATCAAAATCCTTGTGGTTCCTTCCAGTTCCATCAGAATAAAGATCCAGTGCTGGTACTATAAAACTCCAGAAAAAATGGGACTGAATGCTACTTATTGATGAGTATTTCTTCCTCAGCCTCTGTAGAGATTCAAGGATAACTCTCAGTGAGTTAAGACAGAATTTAATTGTGCACAGGGACAAGTGGTGTTTTTCTCTTTCTTACCCTTGAATTCATTTCTTTACAACGTAATTTAAAAGATAAGTTCCACCAACATGGAGGTGCAACGTGTAGGGCTGGAGAAGGAACTCAAGAGCCAAACCAGGCCTCGTGTTTCTGACTGAAACCACTGATTTGCAGGACCACAGTAAAAAGTTCTATGTTCACCCACACTGAAATATGAGTTAATCTTACTTATAAACATTTTTTACGGCATAAGGAAATGACCAACTGCAAATTGTTACAATACTTTACAGCTATATGCCATCAACTGAAACTCAGTACCTGACCCATGCATGCTCTCAATCTTGGTGCAGCAGGATTCATGGACACCCACTCTACTTTGCACTGGAAGGTGTAGCATGTACACAGTCACACTTTTTCTCAGTGGAGATAAGTTACTTAGCAGCTGAGAGGTGGCAACTTCTAACCACTCAACTATGACTGTAATCACTTCTGCTATTGTGCTTCTCATTATATAGATAAATGATTCCCAGCAAATGTACCTGAAGGGCTTTTGGACTACAAATTGTTGATTAATGATTGTAAGTCACATCATATCTTCAGAAAGAAACCACAACAAAGCAGTAAAACTTTGTATACTCTCATCATGGCAATTAGGATATGAGGAATAGAGATTCTCTTAAACTGATATATAGAGGTCTTTGGATGCTCCTGCTGACAGTTTTCAACCTTTCTGTAGTCTAGATCAAATGATTATGCATATGTCATTCAACTCAGAACTTCCACAGACACATACAGTCTCCACAACACTGTTTTACTGAGAGATTGATCTTTTGATTAAAAAGCCGTTAAAATTTGGCTGGATGCTATTATGTCACTACTTCCCACTTGGTGAAATATAGCATCAAAATTAGAGAACATGACAACTGTAATCATGAAATCTAACTGCTCCATACACCACCGCAACCCTGCCTCATGCAGAAACAATCGCAGTATCATTTCCCCTAATGGTTAATATCATTTGTTCCAGGCCCTATAATGATGGTGCACTTCCTTGTGCTGTTCTCTACAACCAGAAGGGCTTTTTTCCTTCCACTGAAGCACAGGAGGGCAGACTCCACTACTGTTAAGAGCACAGAGTTACAAGAAATGTGGATATAGAGCAAACACAAGAATGAAATCCTATTTTGAGGAGGTTTTTTTTTCCCTATATTAATGAGTTTTATCAAGGTTGCTCCTTTTTTTTGGTGCCCTCTGTTTACCTATCCTGAAGTGGATGTACTATGCTGTCTTCCAGCAGTTTAAGGAAGATGAGCTCCTTCTCACCTTTGAGAGTATGTAAGGCTAATAGTAATTTTCGTGAAAGCTGGAGAAGTAACTCAAAGACAGAACAGCCTGAAGGAATAAAAGGCTTTCCACAGCATTGTTAGCTGGTGAAGACGATTACAGGGTCTCTGCTGGAGCAGATTCTTAACATGCAGCTGAGACATGAAGTCCAGCAGCAAAATAAAGAACTAAGAAGAAACTACTCCAGCTGTTGCATTACTGAGCTCACGTGAATGAGAACCAGTGACTTAGGCAACTCTATCTACTCCAACACTGAAGTCGGAGATGCCCAAGGCTCAGACCTGGAAGCAAAATCCTGTGGCTCACTGAGCTCTCCTGTCCCATCACAGAAGGGTTCGTGATGTTGGGTGTGAGTGCCAACCAAACCATCAGATGAGAATAGTAATTCATATCGAAGCAAACACAGAGGGCAAAATCTCACTATGCTTCCCTACATCATCATTACTGTAGCAAAATCATGTAGCAAAAGCTATACTGTAGCACTTCCCTGCTACAGTGGGAATTACTGTAACACGCATATATCAAAGTAGGAGTCCCGTGGAAAGGAAATATATATGGACTTATTCTTGGTAGATGTTTCAGAGATGTTTATTTCTCCAGCCGCAGGGCCGGGGCTCTGCTGAGGAACTGCTCAATCACGGGACCCGAGGGTCCCTGCCCACACAGGGGAACACAAAACCGATGGGGAACGAGGCTGAGCAGGGGCAGGGAAATCCCGTGTCTGTCCCAGGGCCCCTCTGCCAGGGCTACATGGCAGGGGGAGGAGACCCCAACACATCCCTATCTCCATAAATCATAAACCAAGAAGAGAACTGCATTAGAGAATCACAGAATCAGTAAGGCTGGAAGGGACCACAGTGGATCATCTAGTCCAACCTCCCTGCTCAAGCAGGGTCATGATAGAGCACATGGCACAGGATTGCATCCAGATGGTTCTTGAGTATCTCCAGTGAGGGAAACTCCACAACCTCTCTGGGCAACCTGTTCCAGTGCATGCTCACTCACACAGTAAAGAAGTTCTTCCTCATGTTCAGGTGGAACTTCCTGTGCTTCAGTTTCTGCCCACTGCCTCTTGTCCTGTTACTTGGCACTGCTCAGAAGAGCCTGGTTCCATCCTCTTGGTACTCTCCCTTCACATATTTATATACAATGATATGGTCCCCTCTTTACCCTTACAGGAATGTGCTTTAATTTTTAGGGTTCACACTGCACACTAGTTTCAGTTTTTTACTGAGGGAAATTTACTCTTCAGTATGCATAGACATGCCTTAATCATTGGAATTCACCTTCCAAACAATCTGGAAATACCATTAGTGTTATTTGTACTCATTGCCTTTTTGCGTATTTAAAATTCACTACGTTTCACAGGGTCCATATAAGGGGTCACAATCAAAAGACCTTTCTTATACCATGTCAGAAGGTTCTTGAGTTTCAACATGCTAGTGACCTCCATACAGATTACACCATAATGGTAAAAAAATAAAGGGGGTTTAGTAATTATTCCCAAATACTTGGGTCTCAGAAAATCAGAGTGAATTCATATTAAAATGATATGGTATTAATTTATGAACTATCCTATTCAAAAATGTATTATAATTAACTAACATACTGCTTCTATGATCCAATACAAACTAGCTCCTCTTTCAATCAAAATTGTGTAAATCAGACTGCAATCAGTTTACAGAGCATTCAGCTAAAATACTAACAGCCTAAAACATGCCAGACTGTTATGATACTTTCCAATGCATTTAAATTCCTATCATTCTGGAGAACTTCACAAGGACATGAAGTGCATTAGCTTTAAAACTACAAGGAGGAAGTGTTTTAGAAACCTGTTTAACAGCTGCTTGATTCATAAGCTCACAGTTCCTGCAAAACAGGTATTTTTATGTTTCACAGAATATTCTTTTTTATTTTAATTAAGTCACCTGTGGGTCCAGCCCTAAGCATTAAGTGTACACATAAATCAATAAATAAACAATCCTAAACCAACCAACAGCCTCTGATCTCTGGGGGCTCCTCAGTTCACTTGATAATTCCTTCAGTGTTTTCACTCCATTTGGCACCAGGACTGAAAAAAGGAGATTTGAAGGGAAAAAAGTAATAAACTACAGAACTGATCTTACTAAGGTGAAGAGAAGGTCAATCCATCATTTTCCCTATAGGAATACAGGAAATATTAAGAAAAAAAAGTCGCAAAAGAAAAAGTCCCAAATTTTAAAAAAAGGTAAACTGAGGCTGGAAGAATAAAACAGTTTAACCACAATATGTCAAGGGATCAAGAGCAAAGGAAGGAAGAGAAGTTGAAGATTCCAGCTTCAAATCTTCTGCTCCTAAACTAAAGTAGGAAAATCCTGTGAGTGGGAGATATTATGGTAGCTTAGTGTTCTCCAGTCTCCAAAACACGAAAGCCTACTCCTGCTCAACAGCTTAAAAGAATTCAAGATCAGAGTAACAAAGATGAAAAGGTCTGACTAAACTCATTGCTGACACTGTGCACTAAAAATATACAATGCTATGACAAACCACTTGATGAACACTAATGGCAGAAGACTGAACACTGGCCTCTCCAGATCTAGTGCAAGTTTAGAGACAATTTTAAACACAAAGTAATTCTGACTTTTTCAAACAAGTATTTGAAAGTACTAGCTGAGACTTAAGAAGCCCAAGACAGCATTCCTCTTTTTTGCTTGACGCTTTGCGCAGGCTGGGAGGGGAATACTGTTCTTGTTAATACCAACACACTCCTAAATTTTTTCCAAGAAAGACGGAGTTTGGCTTTGATGTCTGTGAGAGGAAGTTAGAGCTTGCAAATACATTAATAGCATAGGCACTACTGGACTAGAAGGGATCTCTCAAGCAGGCCATCTTGTCCTATCTCTGCAGTACACAAATGAAACACAAATTTCCCTGTTTGCCTAGTGCTAAAATACACAGGATTAGAATTAGTTTCTAAAGACTTTTTATATTAGGCAAAATTTAGTCATGTGAACTTCACAAAAATAGCAAAAATAGTACAGCCACAGATAACTTGTTTAAAAAAATCCATTAACAGTCATACAAAATATTTCTACTGTTCATGTAGCCTAATGCAGCTTGAACTTTTCTTTTAATTAAAGATATTATTTTAATTGGGTAAGAGCTATTTTTTTATATTTAAATGATAAAGCATTAGTTCTTAGGGTACTCCTGGGCTTGTCTGACCACCCCTGCAACGTAAAATAATTTTAGGCTTCTCCAAGTTGTCTTTGGAAGAATTAAACAGAGGCTATTCCACAAAGCAAGGATGGAAGTGAAACAGCAATGTCCACCATCATCCTCCAGACTATCCCCTCTGATGACAAGGTTTGAGAGACGGCTACGTAAGAATGGTGAGGTTACAAGCAAAAACTGCATTTGTTTCCTGGGGAAGAAATGACAGCCCTACATGTCTAAGAATTTTAGAGCTGGAGAAAAGTATTATTAACCCTAACTCCTTCATCTGATAATCTGACAAGTATGTAAAGGCCAAATGAATGCAAGGACTCAGACTATAAGTAGAGAAACTTTGGTATTTTATTCGTAACTTTAATTTGTGGCAAACTATGCTTTTTTTTTTTTTTCTCTATCTGGAAGCAGGAGTATGTACAGATCTGGGAATTTAGCTGGATATAACCATTTCCTACAAGAAATACCAACAAACAGTCCATGAATTCTTACATTGCTACATAAGTGGTGGGATTTTACAGCCAGCACTGCTTTTATAAATCCATTCATGTTCTCATAAGAATCTAACATATTTTTAGAACACAATTTTTATGCACTACATTACAATCTTACAGAAGACAAGCTCTGAGCCTGAAACAGCTTGACAATGTCCTTTCAGCTTGTTCATCAGATTAACTTTCTGTCACACATCAGATAAACAGCTTCCTTGGTTTCTTGCCTAATCTAACACATAACCCAAGCAATTCCCTTCTCAAGCAAAATCAGAAGCAAAAACAAAGGACACTGTAACATTCCACTTCTTTCTAATAGCACATTCAGTTTGAAATTTTTATTTCTGCCTCTATCTAAGAAAGATTACCCTCTTAGCAAACCATTTATAGGGAAGGGACTCTGATTTCAGATAAGATTAAAACAACATATTAGACATATACAAACCAAGCAGTGAGTTGCTTACAGGACTAATAATGTGTTATGGGTCCTTTCACATCTAGGTCACTGGTTCAAATTCAGCTTTAGTTGGTGATGAGTGACAAGGAACAATGAAGTAAGGACCCAGTCACAAATCTGGCCTCTTATGCCTAACTCTGCAACATACACTCTTCGTGCACTTGGGCTACTCGCCTAAGTACTCTTTCCTGTAAATTCTACAGCTGTAAAAGAGTAGTATTATTACTATCATACTAACTCTAAAAGACTAATTAATTTAGGATTCTGAAAGTACAAAAGATTATCAAAAGTTTATTGCTACTTTCAGGCTGTTCAAGAGCTAACACCAAATACATTAAGGGCAACACCGTGATGTTAAAAGAATGCACTGAAACACACCTGTGTCTTTTGGTAGGAAGATAAACATGGAAATCACATGTTGCATGAGCCTGAAATTCCACATTTACTCACAAATAGACAGCAGGGGTTAAAAGGGATGAAAAATGGAAATCCAGAAGCAGTCATTCTATAAATAAGAAAGACATCGGGAGAAAAGTATGTAGAGTGGAGATGCACTGTGTTCTTCCATTACATAACACAGTAAGTAAATGCCATATCAATGTTAGTCAAGAAAGAAAGGAAGGCAGAGAAGGAAAGGAGTTTATCAGCCCTACATCCTTTGATAAAACTTGAATCACTGAAGGAGCCTGCACTACTGATGTCTGCACTGTTCTTGTCCTGTGGCAAAATAAACGTGTCCCTTTTCAACAAGTGTGATGCTGGCACATCTTACCACTTCAGATCCTTCATTAAAAACAAGGAATGAGAGCAATAAAGGAATAAAACACAGAGCACCAATACATTTTAACTCATTCTTGAGTTAAAAGGTGAAAAGCAATGGTGGTAGTTTAGACACAACATGAATGCTTCATTAATAACCTGTAACTACTAGAAAAGTCATTATGCCCTCTCTTGCGTAGTCCTGATTCCAGAATACTCTTGAACTACAGCTAATGCACAGCACTGAGAATCTTTCATATGTGCTGGGAAATTTAGAAACCCTTCAACTATTCCATGTGTTTTTCCAAAGTATCTTCAAATATTTTAACCACAGGACAAAAATGTTTTACTGAAAACATATTTTGTTATTACTCCCACTTCAGAGTCAGCTGTGCCTTTCTTTTCAAAGGAACTCATACATAGCAATTCTAAAGGACAAAGAGAAGCACAAGTACTGTGATCAAGAACATTTGTCTGGGAAAGAAGGAAATCATAAAGGTGAAAAACTATGCCTTTATCTTCCAAATCTAGTTACCAAATTTCAACTCTTTCTGCCAGAGGTAGAGAGCAGTATTCAAGCAATGTACTTCAGAGGTACTTTGGCAATGTGTGGAGCCAATAAAAGCCACAAGGACAATTCCGAAATTATTTAATGGGCCATGCTTTGCCAAGCCCCTATCGACAAAATTATGAAGTAAACACATCAGTCAGTGTTAAGGCATTGCACTGAAGTTACTTGCTACTTCCTGAAATTCTGCTTAAATCTATCTTCAAGCTCTTTCTCTTGTCCACTGAAATGAGTTACAGAAATAATGTCAATTTTAACCACTGCTTAGTTATTTTTGCCACCAAGCTGTACTGATGTTAAATCAGACAAGCTTGAGATGACTCTGTGATCAACCAGAACACAGAGAATCTGACCAGAACCACCAGAAAGTGCAGCAAGGAGACAAAGAGCGTGAATGCCCATGTTATACAAAGTGGAAAGTCTACGTGCAATTATCATGCCTTTGCAAGGAAGATGAGCATTGCTTTGCATCACACGTTTGGATCTATGCATGAACTCAACAGTAAATAACAAACTTTTCTGCATCTGTCTGTCATGAGGGTACTCTGACTATTCTTTGCAAGTGGGAAAAAACAAAATTATTCTATTACTTTGTAAACCTTGATTCAGAAATATCTTTTCTTCTTAACACAGTAAGTCCTCACTATTGCTCAAAAAAAGTGCTTTTCTATAATTCCTTGCAGAAAACAGAAGCATGAAGATGTAAAGTAATATATGGCATTATAAAAATCCCCCTATTACATTCACACAACAGAGAGATGCAGTCTGAGGCACTGTACTTGAAAACCAGACAGTAGCAATTCAAGGAACAGGACTGAGGATTTGGTTTCCTTCCTTCATAACCAGTTGTTTCTCTTTGGAATCACTGATAATCATTAGATAAGATGAAATTTGCAGACTGGTCTGTGTATTTACTCTTGCAGCAGCTTTAGAAGACTAAGAAAATAATGCTTTAAACGCACATGAGTGACAATACAATGCTGAGAAACTGACATGGCTCATAAATTGATTCCCAGCCTTTAGAAAGCGTTTGATCCTTTCAGCTACTTCACATACTTTCTATTTATACATGGATTTTCAGAGAAACTGGAAAATAATTTTGTTTCAAGACTGTGTTAGGTTAGACTTGATAATTTGACTCAGCCCCCTGTATTTCAACAGAAGACTGCAAGTTACAGTGTGGATTTGTGTCAGTGTAGAGTTTCAGTTCTGATAGAAGGGATTTCTTACCTTCAGACAGGGACAAATCATCAGCTGGAGACACCAGGTCTGCCTGGATCGAAGGGCCACTGCTCAGTGATGTGGTAATCTGATTCGTCAAGATAACCTGCAAACAGACAAGGAGAGGAGGAAGGGAAATGAATTTTTACAGCTACTAGAAGGCAGAGAGAAGCCCAGGACTGGAATCCTCCAGGCATAGCATCAAGATGACCCTCTATACTGATTTTCAGCAAATTCAACACATTTTGAACTACCTCAGAAACTGAAGGAGTCAACTGCAAGAAGTGGAGGAAAAGGGATATTGTTAAAAAGATGAAATACTAAACAACAAGTATGTTGATACATACAGGCACCTTAAATGGAACTACTGTTCTGAAGAGCTTCATTCATCTTTCGCTCATCTTCCATGAACAATTTGATGCTTTTTACAAAAACTGCCCATTTTCTTCACAGGCAAATAGGAAATCTATTTTCCTAAAATTTCCACACAATTTACACACTTTCTCCCTTTGGCTGAAACACAGTGCCATGGTGTGGTAGGGATACATCCCCATTGATCTGAAGCACAAAAGTACTAAATGTTACAGGGCTATCTTTACATATTTTTGAGCGTTTTTCAGGATCACAAAATTCTAGTATATAAGACTATAGTACCCACAGTGCTCTCCTCTGACAGCATAAGCAATAGTCATGTTTACAAGAGATGAACAATTTCTTGCACCTTTGAACACATACTGGTTTTTAGTAACAGAAAACGTTAAGCAAACACCTCAGAGAGAAGAGCATAGCTATAGCCACAATTATCTTGTAATGCTTTGGATCTCTAAGCAGCTGCACTTTCTGCAATAACAGTTGGTCTCCACTTTGCTAACTGACATAAACTTTAAAAATTACTTTTTTTTTTAAGAACCAAAATTAACCTTCTGCTTGCACTGAGAACAGACCCCACTCCAAACAAACTCTCTTTGAAATTAATGGCCTGTCTTCAGCTGTATTTGACACAGGAGAAAGGAATCCTACACACTACTTGGATGCAGTTTCATGATGCTACTAGAATAAAGTAACAGTTTACCATTGTCAAAAGGAAGAGGAATTTCTCTGCTCTTCCCTCCACTGCTTTTCTCTCCCTCCGATCATGTCTTCCTCCTGCTTTCTAGTATTTTCAGCAGTAAGATATGACACACTCTGCCCTTTCTTTTCCCATTTTGAGACCCCACATAAGCTGTGTCAGATCATTGAGTTGTAATCGGAGTGGTGGTGCTGCAGGACGTCTTCTTCAGGCAGCATGACGTGAGGTGCCAACAGTGTGATGGAGTGTGTGACCTTTACAAGACTCTACCTCCCTGCTCATGCAAGCCCACTCATCTCTGTGCTGGCAAGCAGGCACGATGGTGCCTGAGAGCTGTATGGACTGAATCAACTAAACCAAAAAGTGTGTAAGTCAAATCTTCACTTACTCAACAGGAGTTCAAGACCCTCAGAACTCCACAGCTATTGACTATAAGCTCTGACAAACTTCAGCTGGCTGTGATCACTCTGCACAGCTTAACCACAGGATGTACCTTTTAGGACTGGGCATTTATGATCACTGCAGTGAACATGGACGTGGTAGATAACAGCCTTGTTTGGTCATACACCCTCAGCTAAGGTATAACTTGCAATACTGCTAGCAGCAAACACACAAGAAACGCATTACACCCCTCTGCTGTTTCTCCTGGAGCTGCTGTGTGTACCTGTAAGCAGTCAAAAGCAGATTGAAAGGGTCTGGTGCGTGCAACTCCTTGCTGCCACTGATGGCTGACTTGTTCATAAGATTACAAGGTAAGATAATTCAATTTATTAATAAAGGGGAAAAAAGTCACTTTTCCTTTTTTTTTTTCTTGTTAGTATACTTATCTTCCATTTTAGTGAGCTAGTTCATCCTTGTGATAGGATGGGCATCAAAACTGGTTGAAGGCAAATGAAAGGAGTAGGCAGCCAAGAGCAGGGATAAGGAACAGCATGTGAGACCTTTCCTTCTTGAAACCATTCTCTTTGTTTTCACTGTGTCACAAAAGCCACAGACTCACATATCCATAGTATCCAATACTAGAAAGTGTGCTGAAACAGAACGCACTAACAAACTTATACTCACACATACTGGTGAGGTATGAAGTTTTCATTGGCACACTTTGCAATGATCACATTATTAACAAGTATCAAGCTCTGTAAGTGATTCAGTCACCCCAGACTCGTGCCAAGATAATCTTTGTACTGTGCTGTCACGTATTTTATTATTTATGCACCACATTTTAAAGAAATGTTAGCATGCTTGAGGAGCATTTTTAATAGAAAAAAATACCTAAGCACACCATATTTCCTATTGCTTTCCTTCAAAGGAAACTAACTTTGAAAGCTTCAAAAAAAATCAAAAGAAAAATGAACAAGAATAACACAACTGCTTGTTTTTTAAATCTTCCAGATTCCTCCTTAACCACGAACTCCACAGCACTGTTAGCTGTAGGACTGAAAATCTTCTTCACCTTTTGTGTTTAACTCAAGCTATTCAATTTCTGATGTATCCTTCAGTAACTATTCAATACTAATACCCTAGATTACCTGCTATACAGTTTAAAAGATCAGTTTAAAAAAGTAGAGTCCTACCCAAGTAAATGTGCTTCTCTGACTTGCTCTGAGTATGAGAATTAAGTATATCCTTAGTTCCATGACTTCACTGATGGTTACACATTTTGCTTAAATACATATTTAAATACTACCTTGAATAAGCACACTTCCTCTGAGATGAAGCCATATATACATACAGAATGCTTATTTTGGAATTAATTGAAGATTATTCTTCATTTCTATAGGCCTACAGAACCAAAACAGATGCAGTTCTTCCATAAGACAAGTTCAGCCACAAGACAAGGCTGTTAGCACTAAATTTGGCATCAAATTCCCCGTGACACTTCTGCAGCCTTGCTTACTGCAAAATTCTTTCATCAAGTACAGGTATTCCTATTAGCATATATATATACACACACACATATATATATGTATTTTCACGTATCTTTGTGCAGCTCCCATAATACAGTTTGAACGTCACTCTGAGAGTGTGCAGAGTACTCCAAATTCTCACTAGCTCAAACAAGCTGTGGGTCACTAACAGACGAAAAGAGCTGGTCTTTTGCTACAGTTATGAAGAAAAAAGGCACACAGATTCAGCAAATTCCTCTGAATAGATACATCTATCTTCAAAACTTCAACCATATGCCCTCACTGGAAAGTGCCAAGCTTTATTTTTCCATGAGTAAAACTTTGGTCACAAATATTTTGGCAGTGAAAAGTGCCACTTAAACAAAACCCTACATTTTCAGCAGTCACCAGTCCTACAGGCATCAAACTTGAAGCCCTGAATACTGGTATCACATGACTCCAGCAGCACATTTAAAGAATTTATTAATTTTTTCCCCAAAGTCTCCTTCACTAACCTGAAAGACATGCTTACACTCCATTCTGCTATCCTTTGAAATGGTTCGACACATTCAGAGAGTTGCAAATAAGTGTTTGAGGGAATGGTTAAATGTGTGTGTGATATGGAGAGAACACACAGGCAGACAAAGGAAATCTGGTGTGAAACATCTCTGAGACTTTCTGGTGAGGAATCACATTTGTGCATGGACAGCATTGGCTGAGTCTCACATATCGCTTCATACATATGGGCAACAGAATATAATACTATTTTTGATGTTAATTATGCTGAATCCTACAAACCACCAACACGAAGGTTTGGGTTGGTCTGATAGGTGCCACACTTGAAAGAAACCTCCTCACACTGCTAAACAGTGCTTGGAAACAAGCTGGGCCACCAGTCCAAGCAGACTTACCAGAGAGTGCCCTGCACTGAACTAGCAATAGCACTTCAGCTTTTCATTGTAGATCTACCATTAATTTAACCTGTTTAGTACAGGAGACCAGCCAAGTCCTCAGGCTAAGCAGGTAAGGAAAAATTGCCTCTGTTGTGGTTCCTTTGGACAGATACTGGACATCATTACCAGCCAAGCACAGCTTCCTCTCAAGAGGTTCAAAGCCAGTCATACGTTTATTAACTTCCAGCAGAACACTCAACAGTGAGAATAACGCTACATGGTATTTTGATGTTATCATACTGAAATACACGGTATTTTAAAATAGATTGTATTTTAAAAACACCCAGTATTTTAAGAGGAGCTCCTACTTCCAACATCAACTAATGGAACAAAATATTTTCATTGTCACTAAGAGTCACAAAAAACCATCACACCTGTCCATGCACAACATGTCCAGACATGTGCAACAGGTAAGGAAGTTGTGCTATTGCTTTTCTGTTTCTACTTTGTGATGAACAAAGGGTGTAGGGCTTCTTCCGTCAGCAACTGTACATGAATGGAAAACACTCTCCACTCTCTGCTAAAAGAGGAAAAGCTGAAAAGGTCAGCTAGATGGCTCAGTAACACTAGAAACATGCCTCATACAGTCTCCCATGGAGTTCAATGAACCACTGCCTTTAAGCTTTCAGCTTATTAATTTGCCATTGGTTAAGGGAGCTATTTAACAAGTGAAAATTTACAGTCCTCAGCCTTCCAATTCTGACAGAATTACCAACTCTTTAGAAATTCACTCAGATTCAGATTTCAAAATCTTTTCTGGGAAAAAGTCTACTATTTAAAATACCACACAAATGACGGACCACACAATTTCCAAATCTTTTACTTCAAATTTTTACTTCAGCATAGCAACCTCAGATTGTAAAATAACCTCATCTAACAATTAGAAGTGTTATGACAGCAAGAAGAATCCTTCTTAGTTAGAAAACCCAGAGATAAACACAAGAAGACAGTAGGAATACTTTTTCAACTTCCTAATTTTAGACATGTTTTAAACTCCCCACAACTTACTCCTCTGATCATTTTCTCACTTTTTATAGGTGCCAATACCTGGAAAAAAATGGACACAAGGATTTCCCAAGGAAAACAGCATTCAGGTTCTAGACAGATTATTGCTACTTCTAAGATTTAATCCAAAAGTCAACAACAGTGTTAATCCTGTTAAAATCTTTATATGCGGTTGTGAAAACAGAGTCACCTTCCACTGATGTGATTTCAGCAGATGCTAGTTTTTTGGAAGCACATTAGAAAAGTAAAAAAAAAAAAAACCAACTTATTTATTGTGCCTAAACTCACAACACCCCCATTTATTAGGAATAGCAAAGTTTCTGCATATGCAGAAAATCCCTGCAGGTCCTGGGAGAGAGTTGGCCTAAGAACTTTACACAGAAGAATAAGCAAACTATTTTTTGTTTGGTTATTTATACAGTACAATTTTTCAAGTACTCCTCCTGCCCTTCCTAGACCACACTGAAACTACTAAATCTGACTTTGTCATCCTTGTAAATCCAGTTGAGTAAATAAGCAATTTTCTGTAAACTTGTGGTCTCAGCCTCCTTGTTAGTTTATTGCAAAATTACAGGGAGCTCAGCACAGAACTATCAATCAGTAACCAGCAAAGGTATAAAGTCTTCTGGAATGTACCAAAAGGCAAAAAACCACACTGTTTCATGAAATGGCTGTTTGTTACAAGAACGAAGCAGAAATCCCTATTTCGCATGCAACATTATTTAGGAAAACTCTTATTAAAGGCTTCCTGTTGAGCTGGGAGAGCAAGGACACTTGCAATAGTCCCAAATTACTCCACCCTCATTAGTCGATTTATTTTGTGGTTTTCACTGTGCTCAAGAAACGTCACCAGAGAGCACCAAGCACAAGTGACAAGTCAGTAGGGCTGGGATGATGACTCTGCATGCTGGAGGAGACGGAAAGGAACTCTTACTGATCCCCAGCCAATCTTAGTTCCGATCCCTGAGAAGGCACCTTTCTCCCCTTCCCTGAAGCACAGAGCTTTTAATGAGGCATTCAAGCAATGGCTCAAAACAATAAAGGACAGTGCACCAAGCAATACCACAAAGCCAGATGGGGCAGGCAGCAACCTGAAAACAGAAGAGGGAACAGTGAGAAAAATGGGGTGAAACATCATGCTTCAAACAGCTGTGAGAACCGCAGCATTCTCCTTGAAAACCTGTTACACATCCTCAAGACGGGCATCAGTCTGCTCAAGGAAGAATCCTAAATTGCCACCATCTGTCACAGTAACAAGAGTATTTGTGATCTTCATCTACACTACATGCTGAATAGGCTTTTTCTTCAACTTCTGTTTCTTCAGGGAGATTTTCTTCAGCGTCACCAGCCATTTGCCACAAAAGCTGTCAAAAATTGTGCAAGACTGCAGCAGAATTTGTACCTAATATTCACAAGGAATAAAACATGGTCAAAACTGAGCATTTTTGGTGAAATCATGGAGTTAGAAAAAGGAAAGGTCTGAATGCAATACTGAGAGCTCCTTACCAAAATACCAATTTTCAAGAGAGAATGTCAAGTGCCCACAGCTACAGCAGCTCTTGAAGTCAGTTACTGCAGCACTGCTTCACAGGGCCTCACCTTGCAGGAGAATGCCTTTTAGTGAGAAAAGCCTCAGCACAATCAAGATAACTCTGGGCTCTAGGACCAAATTAAACATATTAGATCACAACTATTATAATTACAGGGGATTAAATATATATACACCTATCTTCATTCTCAGAAAATGAAAACTGTTTTGGCTCACACGAACCTAATACAAAAGAAAAAACCCAACAGTTTATCATCTCAAATCCAAGCAAATCACCACACCCACCCAATACTTATCCCACTAGGTGTCCTGTATTCCTAAACTGAGCAGCCATTAGCCCCAGCAGCTCAGGTTTCTGTGGCGAAGAATGCAAATAATGTCAAATACTCTATAAAGCCCAGCCATCCCAAGTAAAAAGCCTTATAATAAATGAAATTCCCATGTCTAAAGTCAAACACCACTTCTGGTGTTCAAGCAAGGCCTAACTAAGATACTCAAAAATATCTTAACATGCTTAACTAAAATGTTGGTAGCACAAAGCTGCTTCACTGCAGGCATGAGCAATACACAAATGCCCACATTTAACAACTGTTGCTAATCCAAATCAGCTGAAAGACAAAGTACCCATTACAGCCACCTTGCCTATAGTATGACAGAGGAACAGGCTGGTAACAGTGATACACAGGCTGGAGGGAAGCAGACAGATATTTTCAGACATAGCATAGCAGCTACCCTGACTGAAGGCAAAGCCAAGAGCTGTTAGAATTCACATCTCAACCAATGTTACCAGAATTTGGCATAATTCCCTGAATAACAGATATGTACACATAAACCACTGGAAGCCTATTGAGAAACACTTCCTAATCCCATCTGCAATGCATACTCCTAAAAGTGCTGGCCTTGCCTCAAAGGATTTCAACTGCATCTATTTTCATCAGAATCCAGTAAAAAAAAAAAAAAAAAAGGCAATTAAACAGCACAGAAACAAGAAAGCAGAATTCTCTGGAAGGCTCCCTAGCATCTTTTAGAAGATCAGAGATCTATTGTTCAGGACACACTGCTGGCTAGCTGCAACCTTATTGGAGCTCCTAGGAGAGAGAGAACTTCCAGTTCTTGTTTTGCCAAGGTATCTCTACTCAAACTTCTCCTCTTTCATCATTCAGTGAGACAATTCATAGCAGCAGAGGTGATTTTATAGTTTTTGGATTTCATGGGGTATAAACAGGACTTGGAAGAAACCAAGGTATCTTTCAGAGACTAGCCACTGTATTTACATCGAACTTACTCTGCTTTGCATAGGAAAAGTACAAAGTTATGCAATTCTATTCCATAAGCCTTTTGAAGAAGTAAAGTGTCTATTCACATCTCTGCCAACTACTTAAAAAGAATCACAATGAATTAAAACTTCCACCAGAAGAAAAAAAAAGAAACAAAGCAAAACAAAAGCATGCTGTTCTCAGGCAGCTACACGCCTTCAAGTTGAAATAGCTACCACCCAGCAACAGCCTGAGGTCTTTAGCCTTTCCTACTCTTCGAACAAGGAATGCAGCCAACACAAACGTAACCTTCAAAATCCACACCGTAGCACCCTTGTGCTGTGCTGCCCGGGAGAATGGTTTGTGAGCCTGGAAGGCCTTCACATCCAGCAGCCTGCACAGACCTGTTCGCAGAGACGTGCAACCCCGAGAGGGATTGCCGCCCACCTTCATATCCTGCCAGTTGCCCAGAGCTCCCTGTTGAGTTTCCAGCAGATCTTCCTCTCCTCCACCCTTCCCTCCAGCCTCTGCTTAATGATGGCTTTCTGAACTGAGCTTTCTCACGTGTAGCTAGTGATGTACCACAGCAAGAGACTGGTCTGACACTGGCCAAGGCAACACAAAGTACCTCACAGGCAACTTTTACAGCCAAAACCTGCTGTAAAACTCTAAAAGCAGAGAGCACCACTGCTTAAAAGGGAGTTTTCTGATGAATGCCAAATTGTCTTGTAACAGAATAAATAAAATAAAATAAAATTACAGACTCACAGTTCACTCTTAGACTGTGTGCTGTTCTCTGCAACAGGGCTTTTGGTTGGTTGAATTTGTTTCATTTTGAAGGATGGGGAAGAAACTGGGTTGCCTGGAGCACCAGCAAAGTAGTACAGAACTTCAGTTCTGCACTGGCATGCTCCAGATTGAGAGGAGAGACATCTCCTACACTTTCACAAGACTGCAAGGAAGTAAAAAATTTATGCTCACTTTTTTCTCAGTGAAAAACCTGGTTTAGTTTATGGGCACTAGTTAGTTTTCATTAGCAGATCAAAACAGATTGAAGGCTCTTTGCTTTCACTTGCTGTGTTCAGACCTTCTGCCATGCATCTACCCTGCTTCATCCAGCACTTCAAATTTACCAAATTTACACAAATTCTTTGACATTAAATCTCACTACCTTCGGGTGGAATAAATGTATTGTTACCTCTATTGTAGAGGCAGATGCTCAGACACTAAGCAAACTGACAAAAGGTACCACAAATGTTTACTACCATTCCTAAACCCTGATTTCAAGCACAGAGCTGAAAGTTGGAAAGGCTCATACTCCCCCAGGCACTCTAGGACACCTCAGGACTATCTAGTATGTTATTACTAGAAATCACATATTTATATAAAAAAAAATTTCCCTATTTGGGGTTTATTTTATTCAGTATTTTTAAACCTGTTGATACTTAGCTTTTTCCTAACAACTCAATAGGAATATGAAGTAATTGGAGAAGTGTCTATTATTCATTACTAAACTAATGAAATACTCCTAACAAGATCTACTTAGGGCTTGTGGCCTATTTCAAGTTGATAATCACTCTACCAGCATTTTTCTTTGATTTTGATGTTTTGACAAGCCCATCAGAAAGACCATTTGTACTAATATACACATGCAGGTCTAGAGAGATACAGCATATAAAGCACAACTTCATGTCATTAATTTCATTAATTCCTCAGATTCCTTCCAATTAATTCCTTCAAGCCTTCAAGGCAGTGGGTCACAGGAGACTCACTGAATCTTGGATACAAACCGAAACAGCTCAATGGGCTACTGTAATTTACCGCTTCAGTGAACAGTTTTTAAAACACTTTTCCTAGCTCCACCTTTTCCCACATCATGACCCTATGCCAAGATTCTTAGAGGGAGGACAGTGCTAGTTTAGACTGCTCCTTGGTATCTTGTGGAAGCAGCAGAAAGCCCCTTTAGAATGTACTAGAATATTTGTTCCCCTTGTCCATTCATTTAACCTTTATAAGCAGGTAACTACTACCACCATCACATGGCTTACCTTTTTTTGCACACAACATACTTTATCAGCACCACAGAAACAGAGCAGATCTTTTCTAGCCTATGGTTACATTAGAGAACACAGAATGCTTTACAGCACACCTGTTAGAAAAGTTTTCTTACTGTGTTATGGCCTTTCACTGAACTCATTTCAAGACACAGGGTTTTTATACCTGTCTATAATGGCTATACTTAGATAACCATGTAGCTTTATTTCCGTGTATGTAACAGTCAGTAGGTTTGAAGTACAGGGTAACAGGGAACGTGGATATATAACTCCATCCGCCCATTTGCCCAAGCTATTTGACAGGTCTGTAGAGTATTCAGGTAGTAACTGATACTGCAGAGAGGCCTGACAACCAAGATATTGACAATTTTCACAAAACAAACTAGACACTGACAGCATTATTTAGTGCAACTATG
>NW_008239553.1:12816928-12829775 GCF_000691975.1 Corvus brachyrhynchos
GCAAAAAAGAAGTCATGCAGAAAACAAAATACCCAGATGCTGAAACAAACAGCCTCTCAAGCTGCCATAAGTTTCCCTTCCCTCTGACTCAGGGCTCAGAAAGGTATGAAAGAACAAGTGAAAATGAATTAAATGTATTACAAGCTGTAGCTACCTATTAACATTTAATTTTAGACATTTTCATACACTGAATTGCATTTACACCTTTAGAGCCTAAAAAAAAAATTTAGCCAATAATCTTCCTCTACCAGAAATATTTATAGTATTACAAAACCATCAGTAGCCTCAGCCCCTGTTAAAATGCAACAATCATACAAAACACACCAGTCTGAATGCTGGGTAGTACTTTTTATAGTACCAATAACTGTTCCCATAATCAAAATATTTTAGTCCAACTGGACTGAAAGTTGAAGTTTTATCACCCAGCTTTTGAGATTTGTAATACATCAACATACCTCTAAAATGCAGTGCAATATTTTTATGCAAAAGAAGATTACTTATGTATATTGTGTCAGTCTCCTAAACCTGAAGAGTTAGAGAGTTAAGAGCTTTAACCTTTCACATTCGTGCTTTTATAATGTTCAATGTATTTTTCTAAACTAAGATATTCTGAAGAAAATTTTCCTAAAAAAAATAATAAATGCAACCTGTACAAAAGGCACAGTGGCAGACTGTGCTACGAAGTTTTATTAGCATTCTTTGAAGATTGCTATAGCATTTTAGGAAGCCTTGCTACACAGTAGTAAGATTATCCTAAGTGCTTCTTCCACAAAAGCACATTAAAATAAGAAGTCTACTACTAATAGATAAATAGTTCATAATGAGACAGGAAAAAAATATGCCCAAACATGTATGTTATGATTATTTTCCTAACATGTCAGAACTGATCACCTAGAGGAAAGAAGTGGAGAGGGGACATAAATCATCCAAGTTTCTTTTTGTTGATATTTGGGAGGAAAAAAAAAAATTGTGGCTTAAAACATTCTGGAATTTCAGTGGCATTATCTTGGCCTCTGTATCCTAATTTTTCTAAACCCTTCCACTAGGTAATATAATTAGTCTGTATTTCTCCAATAAAATCAGCCTTTATGTCACATTTTAAATTTTCTATTAAGCTACCCAACTTACTTGAACTGGAGTGTATTTTTCTTGGAAGCATGAATAATTAGGAACCTCTTTGAAAGTTAGGACTCAGGATGGAAAATGAACTCTGAAAAATGCGAGGAATCATTTTTGTGCTGAGACTGCAGCATGACACATACCCCCTTTGACTTGGTAATCACTGAGAATAGGTCCACTGATACCACTGGAAATGACACTGGGTCTACCCGTATTACTGTTCTGTATTGCCGGCACCTCACTTTTTACGTAAATATTTGTAAACACTTTATAAAACAAAACCAAAGATCTTCATTCAGCTATTTGGGTAATCTAGAATATTTACAGCTGTTACTAGAACAACAGAAATCTTGAGAGTTGCTGCCAGATGAATAAAATCAGGCTGTGGCACATTCAGTGATCTTAAGCTCTCAGAAAACCTTGGGAATGGCACAGGATTTCAGCTTTTTCACAATTAGAAGGCACCTGCACTTTAGGAATTAAACTTAAGTAATTTTTGCACCTTGTTCGAACAACCCAAGTGCAACAAAGATTTGCTGTCCATCCTACAAACTACACACACAGGCATCAGAGAAAAGCAGCTGGTGTCTTCTGGACAACCAACTGAAATTTTGCAGCAGCTCTAGATTAATTGTTCACTGTAGCTAGGAATTTTTCAATATCATTTCCTAGACTTGTTATTAAAATTCACAGGAACATGCATTTTCCTTGGACTCCATTGAAACTGCTTCATCTAAAGTCTTTCTTAAAAACACCACATCAGTCTCCATTATGCAGTTCCATAAAAAATTGCAAAGATAGTAATGTTAACTTAATTTAGAGAAGAACTTAAGGGGAGCAAATTATGCCTTAGTCAACAGAATGGATATGCTGTTGTAACAGTAGATTTTCTGCAGCCCCATGATTGGAACAGCTTCTTCCAGTGAGGAGTGAGCTACCTGGGCAAACACATAGGAAACCTGGCCTAGATTAGAAATGCATTTCTGGATAGGACTGAAGCATATGAGCAAACACTGTGGGAAATCAGGAGCAAGAAAATGGTAAGATGTCTCAGGCAGGAAGTGCATCTTCAGATGCACTAGGTGTGGGTCAGGAGGCAGCAGCTACAGATGCTGGGACACTGGGATTGGCATGCTGACAGTGGAATAGTAGCCCAGTAGATTTTCTCAGGAGAGGATAATGTATTTGTAGAGTTTCTAAAACAAAGATTAAAATAATTCAATGCAAGATACTTGAACTTCAAAGCAAGGTGCAGTAGCAGAGCAGAGTGTGTGACACATTAAAGCTAACTGCTCAATTATATCTGAATCTCAGTGAACATTTTTTTCATGTTTAGATGGATGCTAATTTGCAAAATACCTTGTATGGTGTGGAGATGTACAGTTTCTGGAGACAGAAGGGCAGTTATGGCATATACCCCTTTAGTTACACTGTCCAATTCCTGCAATCATCAAAACGTATCAACTAGAAAAGTGTTTTCAGTAGCAGTGCTATCCATTCAATAAAGTTATTTTTCCATTGGCTATTCCTTGGGTCTAACTAAAGATAACTATGGCTTGTTTTACAATAGATTTATCCTCAAAGTTACTTATTGATTTTCTATTTAAAACAATCCCTATCTACTGTTACCAAGCCTTAAAATTCCATGCATGAAAAGAACATAATGTAATAGATTAATTATACTCCAGCTACCTCTTAGACTTCTCTCTTACTCCAGAACATTAGATACCCACTTCAGTGTAGAAACTAGCCCAACAAGGTAAGTTCTCATTTTGAATTCTATTAATATTACCCAGTTTTTATTCCAGACTACATAAGATTTAATGGAAGTCTAGTTTTATTGATCCTAAGGGAGTTACACCAAAGTGAAACATGACCAGGGACTTGTCTCTGTCCAGCTTCATCATTTTGTTCATAAATACATTCACAGAGAAACAACCAGTTCAGACTTTTTCTCTTCTTATTAACTCTTCACCTCGATTAATACTGAAGGGAGGGAGCAGAAGTCCAATCGCATGTTTTCTAATCCTGGTTCTGAGGCTAAGTAGCTGCAACTGCTTACATATACAATAAATTCTTTGTGCCCCGTTTTGAAAGCAGGCCTCATGCCTACCCCATAAGAGTATTGTGGGATTTGGTATTTTGCTTTCCTAATGCTTTGAACTCACTGCATGAAGTGTGATTAAGATCACAGTGCACCACCACAAACCACCCTGTGTTCCCAGAGTCTTCCAATGTATAGCCATGCAACATCTAATACAATTTAGCAGTAATAGTTGATCTCTGTGGGTTCTATGTATGGGCTTGTTGGTCTTGTAACAAAAATCTTAAAACTTCCCTCCAGAAAACCCACTGGCTTTTTTCTTTCCTTTCAGCATCTTGCGGGGGTGGGGGGGGGTTGATGTGGTTTTTTAATCCTTCACATCTGCTTGAGTTGGGAGTGAAAGCATCACTGGCTTTCACTGCAAGTTTGGGAAGGGCAAATCTGAAAAATTCCTTGTGGCTCAACTTCTGGTATGTTGTACAACATTCTGTAAAGTATTAGCACTGTATTTAAAACAGACGGAAAATAACGAATAGATGCCAGCTTATTATTTAAACGTTAGCTGCAAACTCTGTTCTTGGAAACAACTTTTGGTCTCTCTTGAGCTTACTGAGGGTGTTTTAAAGAGCTGTTTAATAGAGCAGGGAGTACTGAATAGTTCCAGAGCAGCAAAGACAACAAAATAACAGCAATGCAGAATAGCTTCAAATCAGCCCTGTACTAACTTATTTTCTGAACTGGATAACTCAGATCCATTCCTGTGCCAGTAAAAGGCAAATAAACAGTTATTCTTCAGGGTGTTACAAAATCAACAAGCACAGACTTTGGACTACTTTTAAAATATGAGGCTCAATAAGGATCTGTATATATCAGTATAAGTAGCATGCAAAAATACTCTGTTCCTCTCTGCAAAAGCACAGGGTAAAACACACACACAGAGAGAAAGATCAGGTCAGTGCTGAAATAAAAAACTCCATCTCAGATGCAAAAGCTGACCTTTTAACAGGCTGGAGAGTACATCAGTGATTACGTAGATTTCAGTCCAAACTCCGTCTCAACAGCCAAGAAAGAATTGTTGCTGAGGAAACTGCAGACTGCAATGGCTCACCAAGAGCCGTATCTGCACAGAAGTTTCAGAGAGAAAGGGCTCTGAGGCACAAATAATTAAAGAGAAGGCATGATTTATGGAAAACGAATATAAACTTCCTCCAGGAATGAACACTGCCTGGAATACCAGCAGCAAGTATAAATGGGAGGAACAGAATTGACACATCTAGAACACGGCGGGGCACAGAGCTCTGAAAACTGCTGCTTTGAAGGCAAAGCGCATGCTTCAAGTTTCATGGCACTTCAAGGAATGAGGCCACAAACAAAAAAGCCATTCTCACCCAAGCAAGAAGCCATCCACTCTCAGCAGTACAGACTGAGAACTGTCTCTGTACTGACCATCACAAGAGAGACCCATCATTCATTTTGTCATAGTTCCTATCCTGATTACAAATAGCAAAAGCCAGCCTCAAGAATAAATGCAGACCCACTGCAAACCAACACATCTAAATGCTTCTCAATTTGATAAAAGGCTGGATATGACCTTTACAGTTCAGGCCTACTCACCAATGCCTAAATGGGTCACAGTAGCCCAAATTCCACAGATAGCACTAAACTACAAGCTTTTGTGAAACATATTTCTGAAACTGTGTGCGGATAGCATTGGGCTTAGGTGATTAAAAGATAATCTAGATATAGATAGCTGCCAACTCCACCTTGCCAATGCGCAGCATTATTTTGGGGGGACCAGAAAACCAGGAAGATGTTTTAGGCAAATGAACAAGGTCAAATAATGTCCATTCTTCATTTTCCTGAAAACTTGTAGCACTTTGAGGATATAAAGGAGGAGTTAATAACACATTGTATAGGACTATATTCTTATTCGCATTCTGGTTTGTGTCATAAGCAGATTCTCTCCATTCTTGGAGATTAAAATTTTTTCTTAAGCTCCTATAACATTGAAATAGCTACTGTAACAGGAGTGAATGAAACACATCAGATAACCATTACTGTGGGATTCATAGTGAAATCTTGAGAACTTGTAACACTAAGTAGAAAAAAGTTAACTAATAGGTCTCTTTGCACTACAAATCTAGTTTACCAAGAAGTCGAGCCATGATAGAGTTCAATTTTGAAGCCTATGATCATTATTTTATAACATACACATGTACACACAGTATGTACATGCTCTTTGCCCCAGATCTGGATCATGTCAGAGGCTTGTCCAGGCACGCTCACTCCCTTCCCAATTCCTCTGTCCCAGATCAAACCAGAACTCAAATAATCCCCTGCCTTGCAGTGTAACACTGTAGGCTGGAGAAGGGCAATGCCACTCAGCTCTATGCTAGCACAACAATTCCTTCCATCTTCACTCTCAAACCAGGGACAGCATTCAAACATAGGCAGAAGAGAGCAGCAGAGATATGTTTGTCCAGTAATGGAAGTATTTTGCTAAATCTGCCACTCTGCCTTCCTGTACAGCTGCTTTCTTTGCCTGCATCTAAAACCGGCTGTGCAAAAGATGGAAAAGTATAAATTGAGGCAGAAACTACCTTCAGATTTAATAAGTACTCAACAGTATGAGCAATATAATATGCCCTATATATTCACACAAGCAGTTACTCAAATTCTGTCTACATCTATAAGCCACACAACAAACACAGACATATATGTGACAAAGCTTCTCAAATAAAAAAGCCTGAACACAATAAAAAAGTGCCCTGGTATGATATTTTTCAGAAGAAGCTCTCAAAACACTTCAAACAGTCAGATCCTGAATCTCAAAAAAAGATAGACAGGGATTTTACAGACCAGAAAATGAAGAAAAGAGTCTGGGAGACCTTGTAAGTGTAAAAGGGCATCAGTATCTAAGAGGTCTTTATTAATGCCAGTAAAAAGGCAGCAAATCTGAAGAACTGTTTCAGGGAACAATAACTGCAGGTTTTTATAAAATGACCACTGATCTACAATAACTGGATTTTATAAAGTACAAATCACAGATTTGCCATTGCCTTCTCTTTTCTAGGAAGAAAATAGGAAACTACACAAGTGTCTGTTAGAAAGTGAAAAAATATGCTGAAGGAAGGCGTTTTAGCAGATGGCTTTAAAATTCAAATTTTCAGAGCAAAAAGTTCAGAGCCAGACTGCCCTAAATTGTTCAGACTGTTGTCTAACAGCATCATATTTGGGACTATGTGGTTGTGCAGGAAAGGAAAATAATATATTCATTTACCAAAAAGACCAGGCAGAACATAGTATACTCTTACTTAAATCTTCAAAAATAACTTTTCAAGTAGTATTTTCCCATGACAGGAAGAATAATGGATCTGAGTAAAAAATTACTTCTACGCTTATCTGATTTGGTTTATCCACCACTCAAAGATAATGATAGCTTACCTGGAACTTTTGTAGCTGAGTACTCCCTGAAATAATTCTCAATTTGAGGCCATATGACAATTCTCAGTGTCAAATAGCTTTAAAAAAGCAACTGCAGACTGGCAAAAAGACAAGTAGCTTTATATGTACACTGTTACAGTTTACATCAGTGTTTCACAAAGATAGGGCAGATTTTGATTCACCTTTTTTTTGTTCATTATTATTGCAACTGAATGAACATAGAGAGATAATTCATATAACCAAATGGGTAACAAAGAGAGCATTAATACCATGTAAATATCTTATAGATACCTTGAA
This sequence comes from Corvus brachyrhynchos, assembly GCF_000691975.1. Lineage (NCBI taxonomy): Eukaryota > Metazoa > Chordata > Aves > Passeriformes > Corvidae > Corvus > Corvus brachyrhynchos. The sequence continues at coordinate 12,823,833 of NW_008239553.1, forward strand.
ATTATGGTACTACAGGCCTATCGTAACACTTTCAATTGACCAAGGAAAACAGTGGACATGGGGCAGAACAGAGAGGAAGCAATACTATCTGAAGCCATCAGTGGGTCAACAAATCATCCTTAATAGGCAAAAAGTAAGAATATGTGCTATACAAGTTACAAAAGCAAATCTGACATGTCTAGGACATTGGATATGCACTATGAGGTCTGGCATACACAGTGTCTATTTATTTATTTATTTGTTTGTTTTATTTGTAAGTTAACAGCTAAGACAACCTGCATGTCCCAATTTTTCTCTTTTCCTTGAAGTTAAGAGGTTTCAAGTCAGAAAAAAAAGGACATGTTGGGGAGGACTCAGATAAATCACATCCTTGCAGAAATTTTGCACATCTCCACTCCCAACTGTATTTTACTCACCTAAGACTGGACACTGGAGATACTGGAACAAGCTGATATGCAAAACTAGAAAGCTTTTCTAATTTTCACAAGTATTTCTGTATTGTTGGATCAAACCAAGTTTAAGTTAAACACTGCCAGGGAAACAACAGTAAATTGTAATAAATGGTCCCAGAGCTATAACCCAAAAGGGATGTATTTGTCTTCCTTTCCTTCTCCCAGCTGAACATCATGGTTTTGCATGCATACATGCCTGAAACTGTCTTTTGGGCCCTTATGAACTTTGTGTCCCATCAATCATTCTTATGACTTCGCCTGTTTTCAGAAATATTATTGAAACAAAGACAAAACGCTTTAGAACACACATCCAGGATTGGAAGCATTCTTTTAACTACAATTGGTAAGTCAGTAAAGCACTTGCACCTCTCTCTAAACCAGACAAAGCCTACCTCCCTTCAGAAACATCAAGACAGTTTTTCTGTTTTGAAAGAGAAGGTTGTGAAGTTCACTAAAAGCAGAAGACAACTGTAAGGGAAGTGTCTAATAAACTCTTCTAAAATTTCTTCTCAGTTCACTGGAGACAGTATAAAACGTCGGGCCCAGAAAGAGTTAATAGTACAGCATGCACACATATTTCTAGAAAACAAAACATCAGAAGGAAGAGGGAAAAGAACTAAAGAACAATCTGAACAAGTATTCCTACTCAAGTAAGCACTTAAGCATGTACTCAATTTTAAGTATATATTTAAAACACTAATTAAAATATGTTTAAGTGCTTTCCTGAGTTGATATCAAAGAATTCAATCAGCCATTGATGGAAAAAATTTGGCAGTATTTTAATAAATAAATATTTATTAAAATTTATTAAATAAATAATTAAATTCTATTTAATATTGGAACGCAAAAAGTTATTCAAAGACAAATTGCTGTGTGAGGCAGAGGCTGCGTGTTCTTGCAAGTGTAAGTTGCAGCCAGCCTGTCTCTACACTCTGGAATTACAGTCAAGAATTAGTACTTCAAGGGCAAAAAAGCATTATAGCAGAACTGGAAAATGGACAGGGATCACTGAAACAAGGTGTTTTCAAAAAAGTTTCACCAAGCAAATATTTTAGATATGCACATTTAAAAAATAAATATACATTTACCATACCACTATTAAGAGCTTAAAGGCAATGGTGTCAAATTAGAGGATGTAGCAACAGAACAGGATTTAGGCAAACTATATATGTTAAAAAAAAAGAGGCTATGGAACAAAATCAGTATCTGGCCACAGAGGAGGAACTAGATTTCCAGTAGATTACAGTAACATTATACTGAAAGAATAGCAGAGAACATACTGTATTGTTGAATCTTCATTAAGACAAACCCAAGCCACGAAAATACGAGGTCACACGTAGAATTATATTTCTCTTCCATACTGCAGAAGAAGGACAAGGAGCATAAAAGTGGAGACTAATAACATCAACACTCCTACTAACAATAAAGGCAATTAAGTCTATTAGGATTATTGCTTTTAATTGCTTGTTTTACAAACTGTAATCAATGGTCAGCACTGAGCATTTTAGAGATACCTGGAATTATCAGGAAATATCACAAACTTATTTGACAGTAGTACCCCCAAAACCGAAAACTTCAGAAGCTAGCCTAGCAATGCTAAATTCAGAAAAGAGAGATGAAGTTAAAAGCATTTCAGCTCAAAAGTAATTTTAAAAACCTGCAGGTTTTGCAGAAGGAATACATCTCAGACAACAGACAGCCCTAGTAATAGATAGAGTGAAAAATTTAAGTATTATTTTTGATATACAGCTAGACCTTAGAAAATTAATAGTCAGACTAATACAGCTGATTGAGAGGAAAAACTATAGCAGTTAATATATATAAGAATAAAATCTAGGGAGCTGTGATGAATTGAAAAAGCAAATAAATGAAGACATAAAAACAAACAAATTCCTGAAGTATGTCTAAATCAAGTAAACAAAGAATCTACTGGCATAAAAAGAGAGAAAGGGGATAAGGACCACTCACCGAAACCATCTGATTGTGTTAAATAAGTTCTCAGTGAAAAACCTTACACAAATACTTATCCTGATCTCACAGCTATTTTCATGTAACAGAGAAGAGGCATTTCCAGCAACTGTGGAAAAGTTAAAGAGAAATAAAGTTAAATGAAAGAGAAATAAAGCTAAATACAAGAGAAGTGCATCAACAGGGTGGCCTGAAAAAAAACCAAAGCTGTGGCAAAGCTCACACTGATGTGGATGAACTCCTTAAAATTCCACTATAAAACAGCAGCATCACAACACACACAAACACACCCAAAGTTCCTCTTCTCACTCCATGCAGGCACCATATTTTTGCCCATCTGTACACTTATGCTCTGTACCATTACTTTTTTCACAACGCAAAATAAAATTCTCTCATAAGCTCTGGCATAAAGCCCCCACCTGCATCTCTCTCGTTCTCAGGCCTTCCTGGAACTCCACAAACTCACCATCTGATGCACCAAATGTGCACTGGGAGGTCATTTGGGCTAAGATACCTGGGAGTTAATTGTTTCCCTTCTCCTTCAGAATGTTGATTTATATAATGTATTATTACATAAGAACATCTTACATTTCAATACATGCACTGTGTAATAAAGAATTTTTGTAAGTTTGTGATATCTCTGTCTTTGAGGTTTTGCCATCTGTGTGTGGGCCATTTTCAGCCATTGAAGGATAAGATCAAATGCTATCTGAAATTTTTTTTTCCATAAAACCATTTTAGACATATTTTGAAAATAAGAAAACACACTAATGGCACAACTACTGCCCTGTGTTTCCTTGGGGACATCTTTATAGGTACCCATTATGGGAAAAACCCCACAACTCTAATCTTTATGACTTCCAGTATCTTTTCGACACAGAATGATCACTATATGAAATGGTAAAATCACATATGTTCACATATGTTTTAAATGGAGTAAGATGAGACTGAAATGAGAAGCTACCCTGCCCACTCCTGCATCTCATTTCCATCCCTGAACTGGTGCCCATTCCATGTGGGAAGATGTTTCTGTGGACTTAAACTGAACAGGCCTAAACTTATGCAGTTGCCCAGCCTGGATGGAGATGGGATGACTCTTGCAGCAGTCCTGCTGTGTTACTGTGTGCATAGAACGTTTGTAGAATTACAGGATAAGAGTCTGCCCTAAAGAAGAGGTCATGTCAGGACCCAAAATAAGAGAATAATATTCCACCATTACTGTGATTTCAGACTTTCAAAGGAGAACAAAATTCATAATTGCCCTTATGTTAGGCTCTTTTCCATTGCTACAATGTGGGAAAATACCAGTTCATTACATCCTTATTTCTGGTCCTGGTAGTTCTCAAAAATTTAGAACAGCCAGCTGAGACTGAAGAACTGGCTGTAGCCCAGTGTATAGCCCAAACCATCACCTGAGAAAGGTGAAGGAGGCCATTACCTAATAGGCTGTCTATTCATCCTATTTATTTTAAATGGTATTGTCTGGAGGTGTTCAGAATTTTGAACACTGTTACTTTTTCCCAGGGAGATGCAGATGAGAAAGCCAAGGAGCTGCTAAACAGACCATGAGACATTAAATGCAATTCACAGCTGCACCCTCCCCATTCTCCAACCCACAAGATACATCTTTCACACAGTCGTTAGGCTTTGATTGTTGAGCAACACTGGTCAAGATTTTCTAGTAATTTCCCAGGGAGCTTATTTCTTCAAAGACGACAGCAAAACTGCTCACCAGAACAATGCATTTCATAGCAATATGTTTACATAGGTGCTTTTCTCCAACAGGAAAGGATTATATCTATGTAATAATTACATAGATACACTTCTGCAGAAAATAGCATTTGCTGCACTTCAGCTGGTGACTTACACACTGCCTGTTCTGCAACAGCAAGGCACCACTTACAGTCTCTTCAGAAACTTTCTTAATAAGCATTTAACCATTCTATAGAAATAAAAAGCAAACAATCAGATTAAGAACTGAAGAAAACCTTGTGGCACACAATTCCATGTGTTTGGGAATTGCCTGTTACATTCTGTTAAGACAGCTATTTAGAACAGCAATTGGTCACATCTCACATAGAGGCATCTGTTTTTCTCTCTAAGTTAATTGACAAAAAGTTGAGCATGCCAAGAAACCAACTTCTGGTGAAGTTATTCTGCCACCTGCTGTTGCATTTATGGATATACTAGATATTTTAATCCAAATCTTTTCAATTAAAAAAAAAAAAAAAAAAAACAACCTAATAAAAAAGGGAGATACTTCCTTACTGGAGAAAAGCTGATTATTAATTATGAACCACTAATACACATTAGACTCTTTTCCTCTTGCTGATTTCTGAAAACTGCAATCCTAAACACTGCTGGATTACTATATCAAATCAAAGAACAGGTTAAATGAAATACTGAAATTCACCAGTTTACACTCGCATCTGAGTCGGGGAGAAACTAGAGCAAGTGGTATTGAAAAGGTAACTCCTCTTACACCTCCAGTTCTATCAGTAATCCAGCTGATGGTCTAGCAAGCTTGAGAAAGTCCTGTTCCAATAAGCCAGTGACAAGAAGGTGGCCATCCCAGCAGGATATCAATGACAAGTGCCACCCCCTCATATCTGGCCATGCACAACACCTTTGCACAGGACTAGAGTGGCTACATCATATGCTGTCCTTTCGTTGCCCATTGCTTTGCACATGCTTAAATACTTGCCTGCAGTGCAGGCAGGTAGCAGTAGTATAGGAACAGTTTGGGGGAAGGACTGAAAAAAGATGGGACACACGAAAGAACTGCAGAGGGAAGTCAGGGACAGCAGACTTACTTCCTGAAAGATAATGCACTCACTTGAAAAATGCCTTCAGGTTTTTAATTATTGCAATTAATGAAAAATACAACTCTAGATGTAACCCAAACAGCAGGACAGGAGAAAAAAAAAAAAAAAAAAAAAAAAAATCCCTGACAAGAGCAGGAAACCCTGATACCACAAAACAAATATCCACGCAACACATCCCCTACTCTGTCCTACAAAGGGTTCCTCATATTAATGGCACAAGAGAGTTGCCTCTCATCCTAAGAGATTTAATGAAAGATACAACTCTAGATGTAACCCAAACAGCAGGACAGGAGGAAAAAAAAAAAAAAAAAAAAAAAAATCCCTGACAAGAGCAGGAAACCCTGATACCACAAAACAAATATCCACGCAACACATCCCCTACTCTGTCCTACAAAGGGTTCCTCATATTAATGGCACAAGAGAGTTGCCTCTCATCCTAAGAGATTGGACTAAACTTGCTTAGCTCACGAGACCAGAGGGGGATCACAAGACAGCAGGGTTAACCACTCTTCGTATTAAACATATCTACTTGATCTACTCTTCTTTTAAAGCACTACTAAAAGCTTGCTCTGCTTTGGCAGCTGCCCACTGCCATTTACAATTAATGTTCAGCTGTTCCTGCAGGCTCTTCAGCCCTTTGATATCCTATTGCCTGTTACACATTAGACAGGAGTACAATCCCTGTTTCTAAGCAGTAC
>NW_008239553.1:12829834-12856256 GCF_000691975.1 Corvus brachyrhynchos
GTACAGGAATTAGTTCTCCAGACAACAGTTCTGCATTCCACTGCTGGTTCTTCTCAGGGAAGTGCTCCAGCAGCCCCTGAATGAAAGAGCATCTCACCTGCTGCAGGGAACCCCACATAGCTCTGCTTTCTCTGCTGTGGTGGGAAAGGGGGTAAGGACTTGTTGGCCCAGTTAGATGAGCTCAGCAGTGGTTTTGTCTCTTGCTTACCTGATTTCTAGTAGATTTGTCTCATTGCTCAGCCCAGTGAGCAGAGTTGCAATGTTAATTACTGCTTTTCATTTCCAAGTGAAATTCTATTTCTAATTTGCATATCATGGGAAGGAGACTTTAACCAGATCTTGGGGTATTTATAAAAACCCATCAACTTTCACCTCTCTCTGTGTCAAATAATTTATATATGCTAAGCATTATTAGCTCTATTTTTTTAAAGCAGAATGGCAAAAGTGACTAAGAGATAAGCAATGAAAACCTGTAGCAAATCTAGTTCCTAATACAGATCTCGGCCTGTCTTTCCCTTATAATGAATACTAAATAAACCTGAAAAATAGCACATTCATGCATAAAAATCAAGTTTTTTTAAAAAGTGTTTTTACTAGCTCTGGTTTCAGAGTTCTGTTTTCTGTACTAAAATGGAAGGTCATCCTGTACAAACTCAGTATTTTTTTCTGCTCCTGAATTTTGTTATCCTTTGCTGCGAGTATACACAGTTGTTACATTAAGAATTTATGCAGATGTTTTACCTTTTACAGTAATCTAATTCCCTTGTTTGTGCCATAGATGGAAGCTAACTAGCATTTCTTCCAGGCTGTCTTGTTGCATTCTAACATGATGAATTCCATTTTTTCCCCCCATAAGGTATTTTCCCATAGGAATTTCCATAAGGAATGTTATTCCTTGCAGTGCCCTGTTCGTATAATTCTTGTCCCTTTCAACAAGGCAGATAATTAAGCACTTTTCCCCTGAAGCCAGATTATCTATTGATAAAACAAGATGTACTACCAAGACCACACCCTATGATTTGCTTAATTTGTTCTCTGACCTCTTTTTGATCACACTTGGGACTTCCTTTTTTTAAGGAAACACACCTGGACAGTGCACAAAAAGAGAGGTCAAGCAGATGACATCTCAAGCTGTATCGTGGCTAGACTGGGCATCCCCCCTACAGTGATTTAAAATGTTAATTTTCTTGCATTTGATAGCGCAGAAGTTACACATGACATTATCAGAGCAAAGTTATTTTTGACACAGCCCTCATTCAACTGCATGTTAATAAATGACCACCAGAAGAAAGACAAAAGAAAATCCAATCCAACTGTCCATTACAGAGTCAAATAAAATAATCCACAACACAGCTGCAGCAGGAAGAAAATCATGATTCCCCCACCTTCCCTCTGATTTAGCTTCAAAGTCCAGAAGAAATGCTTCTTTTAAAATCTCTTAACCATTAGTTTAATAATTCTTCTATATATACACTAAAAGATCCTAATAAAGATGGAGCAGCAGAAGTGCTGTTGTCCAGTACATTAAAAACTATCCAAAGACCCTACAGAATCTACTGTATAATTTCTCATACACAGAAAAATTGCATTATGCTTTATCAACTACCATACACTGTCAAGAAATTATTTATACTGCCACTGAACTTCACGCATTGCTGTGACTAAGAATGAGTCATTAAACTACAATACAGTGTAACACATATAAAAGGAAAACCAAAAACCCTTCCGTCAAGTCAAATCTGAAAATTATTTTAGGGAAGAAAACAGGGATGCTCTTTCAGGATTTAATTGGAACACCTAAGTCTCTACACAAAGAACAGTGGGTGCTTTGGTGAGCACAAGATGTTGAAACCATGAGTTTGTATCTCGTTGATCACATACCCTTTCCAGCAATAATCTTTTACTCCAGGACATGGGCTCAGACCTGACTCAGAGGGAAGAACACCTCTAATAAAAAATTACCAGCAACAGCCCCCAAGTACAGGTTTGTTACCCACACACCCACCTGTCACAGGGAAGCAGTCCCCCATCCAATTACTGTCCAGACTCAACCTTGTTTCATTTGCAAATTGTGACAAAAATCACAGCCTGAGGTGGTGTCGCTACATAACCTGTACATTATGCACCTTTCATTAAAGAAAGTGTAAATGCAGTAATCTATTAATAAATACGTCTTGCAGGGCCTGAAAAATGTGAAAACAAACATTTCATAATACATATAAAAGGGCTTTTCAATTAACATCCTGTTTTGAATACATGGCTGATCCACAGTAGCCCCTGGCAACAGTCTGCCAACATCTCAGCCCAGCGTGCTTAGATACTTCTGGCAGTGCTTCCATTCCTCTACACATTAACAACAAGCCAATTTATTATCCAGCCTACCTGATACATAGTGCAATGCAGCCAGGACCTCAAGCTATTTCGTTGAGATTGAATAAGTCAAGACATGAAAATGATTAATCAAAATGAAGAGGTTTAAAAGCTGCAAGAAAATTGCCCTAAGTAAAGCCTCCGTAAAGCAAGGATTGCACCATTTGGAAAGCTCAAGCTTTCCACAGACTGATAATACTGGGATGCTATTTCTCTCTCGACATTGTGGTTAGAGTAGTAGACAGATAGACAATGGCTATTTATCTCTGATGCTACACTCAGCTAGAGAGATCTACAGGGCACAGCTATATGACCTTTTGTAGGCAAACACAATCTTGCTGTGCCTGTGGTCCAAGCAGAATGGAAAACATGTTAGTGTAATGCCAAGACCAAGCTAACACACAGCACATCTTGTCAGGCTTCAAAGTAAACCCACATCTACCTGCAACCCTAGATACTGACATGGTAAGGAGGAAAACAGCAGGTAAATGCTGTAAATGAGACACATTTACATTTACTGCAAGAAAGAGGTACCTTGCACCACACTCCACTGCCCCACTAAAAAGAAAATATAAGCAGCTAGGGAAGGTGCTGGTACCTGACTCCTGTGCCTACTGGAGCCTCAAGGTAATTAAAGCACAGACTTAGCCAGTATCAGAAAATAAAACGATGCTAGTCATCATTCTAGTGCTCATCCATGCAAATCACATGGCAGTATTACAAGTATGAATGCTCTAAGAGAAATGTGGCACTCAAATGATGATAGATTTTACACTTAGTTTCAGTGTCTTAAACTGCAAAGGTGCTATGGAGCATTGCGTTATTTAAAGGGAAGAGAAAGAGATAAAGTCAACAGTTTTGAGGGCTGGAACTCAGCTACTCTTCTGTGAAAACATGGATGAAACAAAGCAACACACTTAGGCACAAGTAAATAAAACTCAAAAGAATTTGCTTACCTGCAAAAAAACCATTCTCTTGGCTACAATAATAACCTTGAATTGCCCTGAGCTCTTATTTAAAACTCCCATTTTATCTTTTGCATATTTATCTATTTTTATATATACATATTAATGTTAAAAAACATTTTTATATGTATAGACACATATATACTTTATATATGGAATTCCTTCCACTTTTAGATGCAATGTATTGTTTCCAAATGCTGCCACTGTTATAGTCTTAGACAACAAGAGCTTTACCACAGAGATTAATTACAGCAGGCACAGGGCAAAATAATCTTTCTCCATGCTACATTATCACAGAGTTGCTAAACCACCTCTGGCCAAATTCCTCCTCTGTACACATTAAATCCTCAAGTGCTGAAGAAATGATGGTGTTTGTAACTTTTGCCAAATATGTGCAATTTCACACACATGAAAGAACAACTAGATGACTGTAATTTCTGGGAACCGATCACCTGGCAATAACCAGTAAACCAGAGTATAGTTTACTATGTTTTGGCTGAGTGAACAGTCACCGATAAGACTTGTAATTTAAACTTGGGAAAATGAAATGTTTTTCTTGCCCACTCTTTGTTTCCTCCTTGCATCCTTTAAATTAGCTAGAGTTACAGTAGTCCTGTCTGCTCAGCAAATCTCCTTACAATTACATTTGAAATGCCCCAGGATCATCATCTCAAAAAATTCAAAATAGTACCTCCTAAAGACATTACAGGAACACCCTTCACAGCCTCACAAAAGGTGGAGAAACAGTCTCAAAATTGGGAATATCAGTGTATGTTTTGGAGTATGGAACCTACCATCCATAGCGCTGGACAATGTGATCACTCCTAAAGAAAGGGATACTCAGTTTTTGTGACTTTATCAAGTCACCTACTAACAAGAAAAAAATCAATGGTGATGATTTTACTTAAACTGGCCTTAAATCCTTCTATTTAACAGCTGATCCTGATGAAAGAGTCTGCTTAGAGACTTCAAGAAATGCTGAATTTATAATGTAGGAGCTCCTGGCAGTTTTCATCGCCAAAAATTACACAGTGATTTTGATCAGTGCAGAGGGCCTAGAAAGATGAATTCTGCCCTGCTTTATTGGCTCCGACTTCCTTCACAAGATCCTCACACAGAATCAACACTGAGAAGTTTCTCTTCTTCCAAGATGACCTTTAATTTAGCAAAGCACAATCCCATCTCCTCTCCCCATTAATGCTCGGATCCAAGTACACACACACACGTGACTTATATCCTGTATTTGGGAGAGCAGAGTGATATGAGTCCCTGTAGTCCCTTTCAAACTTTTCTCTATGAATACACGCAAGACACATAAGAGAAGTTGCAAGGTGTCCTGCATACCTTGCAACTTCTGTTTAGTTTCATGCAATCCTTCCAGACACAAATGAAAGCCAGCTTTAGATCAGGATAGATGATCTTAGCAAAGGCAACACTCCCAAGAAGCAACAGCTAGCCAACAGTCTGATGTCACCTTTTACTGGGGGTTCCTTCCCCCAAAGCAAAGTAGAGCATTGCTTCCAGGCTTGGCTGGATTCAACACCAATTATGGGTTTATTAACTGCAACAGTACTCTCAACTAATTAAAGGCAACTTTTACTGTAACTATTCCTATCAGGCAAAGATATTTCAAATCATATCTACATTTTAAACAGCTCGAGAAGACATCACTCAAGTTCCTTCTATTTCGAAGTGATGATGAGACTAGCACAGCAGCTATAATTATCAAATGGCTCTTTTGTAAGGCAAGTGAGGCTGGCAAAAACTCACCACGTGAATGTACCACACACTCCACCTCCTCTTTTGGGGAACATTTCAGAGCTTTGCTTTCAAGTTCATAACACGCTACATGATCACTAGGACACAGACATCCCCACAGTGTTAGAAACTTTGAAGCTGCCACACAGGTAAGGAAACAGGACATACTGTTCTTTACAGAGGGCCTCCAGTCAAAAATCTCAGGTCAGTGTGAGCTTATCACACACATAGCTCTCTCCTTCCATTCTTGTAATGGCCTAAAATCTTTCATTTACAACAGTTAAGACAACAGTAATAGTAAAGAAGTGATTCTTTGAAATAATATCAAAATTTCCCTTCTTTTCATCTACTTTTGGCAAACATCAGGAGATTAGAAAGACAACTCTCCCCTAAGAAATGTGAACTGCCAAAATTAGGGTGACTGAAATGTGTAAGGTTTTAATGCACCAGGTTTGCGTTAACTGTGCTTCTCTATGTGTTCTAGATGTGAAGCAAAATCACTAATATCTTGCCAGAGAGTATGATTTTAAAAGACTTAAAGCATAGAATTTAACCATATGTTAAGAGTGATTGGAATCAAAATGCGAGTCCTCCTGGATCTGCATTATCATCTACTGAAATGATCTTATCCAGCAAGATTTCAGCCCTACTTCAGGCATTTTGTTCAGCTTGGACAGAAGCAGAGCAGACAGTTGTACTTTGATGTACTTACATATATTTGTACTCAATTCACATTCATATATTATCACTAACAAAGTGACATACGTGTGGCAAACTCTCAAAATGCATTACTCAAACCCACCTTTTTCAATAGAGTTTTTATACAACAACAGAAATACTTCCTTTCACTTGAGGCCTGCAAAGGGTTTTTTTGGGATTTTCACTGGCTAGAACTCAGCCTGGGACAACATTATAGTGTAACATATATAATATAATGCAGTGTTCCTTTAGGAAAGGGGTGATTAGCCAAAACTAACACCGTATTTATGCAAACTCAGATAAGGACAATGAAATCTCATACCTCAGAATATAAACAGTTGCCACAGTTGTCATGGGAGTATTTGTCTACTCACCTCTTAACTGTAAGGACAGGGTGAGTAAGGCAGGAGAGGAGGTGGTGCCCTATTCTGAGCTAAACAGAATAAATAAGACAGATCTGCTGTATTAAATCTTACGTTCCTTAGTCTTTGCCATCTGGCAAGTGATCCATGGCTCATGTGAAATGAGTGGGTGGTCATGGTCTGGTTTGTACTAGACATTTCTTGGGATCACAGAAAAAGAAAACAAAACACTGCAATTGGCACCAAACACTGCTCTTGTTAGCAGCTTTCAGCAGGCGAAGGACCAAACAAAACTGAAGACTAAACCCCTCCCTCCTTTAGAACTGGTCACCATTTCAAAAGTCGATAAAAGCAATTTGTATAAGAGAGAGGGAAAGTTTGCAATGCCTCTGGGTCTGTCATTCTGTTACAGGTAAGGAAAGCTGAGATTTCAGCCCTTGGGACAATTAGTGACTTTATCATCCCCACTCTGATAATTCACCCTTCTGTGAGTATCAGCTCTGGAGCCTCGCAGGGCAGATGAAATTTATAGCACTGATTTCTTTTTCTGGGTAGATCTGATCCTAAAATCTTAAATTGACATTATATAAAGTTATTATCTGGAAAAAAAAAATCATCTTAGCATAACAGGCTCAACGGAGGGGTGAGTGAACAACTACATGCAGGACCCAAGCTAGGACATTGCTGCCAGCCTTAAATTAGTTCTAAGTAAGAGCTGTGAAAAGTGAAAGTTTTTTTAAATAAAACTTTATTAATAGATGAACAACAATGCTTAACAGCAGGTTTTCTACATTGAGGAATTAAGTTTCAAAGGTTACCCTGCTGAAAAAAAGCCAAACACTACAGCATTTACATTGTTTCACATTTAATACAATGCAGACTTTTCAAGCACAAATACCTTTAAAGGAAGTCATATGGTAAAGGCAGACTTGCTTTTCTCTAACAACATGGAATGTTTTCATTCTGAACTTTAAGCTAAAAAGAAGTTCAGGACTGGATAGCAGAATCATAGAATATCCTGAGTTGGAAGGAACCCACAAGGATTATCAAAGTCCAGTTCTTGGCACTACACAGGACACCCCAAGAATCACACCATTCTCGTGCCTGAGAGCATTGTCCAAATGCTTCTTGAACTCTGTCAGGCTTGGTGCTGTGACCACTTCCCTGGAGAGCCTGTCCCAGTGCCCAGCCACCCTCTGGTGAGAACCTTTTCCTAACTCTCTCCTGACACAGCTTCAGGCCATTCCCTCAAGTCCTGTCATTGGTCACCAGAGAGGAGAGATCAGCACCTGCCCTGACGTTTCCCCTCATGAGGATGCTGAAGACCACAATGAGATCTCCCCTCAGTCTCCTCCAGGCTGAACAGACCAAGTGACCTCAGCCACTCCTCACGTGGCTTCTCCTCCAGACCCTTCACCATCCTCATGGCCCTCCTTTGGACACTCTCTAATAGCTTAATGCCTTTTTTACTTTGTGGTGCCCCAAACTGCACACAGGACTTGAGGTGAGGCTGCCCCAGTGCAGAGCAGAGTGGGACAATCCCTTCCCTTGCCTGGCTGTGCCTGATGCCCCCCAGGATACAGTTGGCCCTCCTGGCTGCCAGGGCACTGCTGATTCATATTTAATTTGTCACCAACCAGGACCCCCCAGGTCCCTTTTCATGGTGCCACCATATATTCCTTTTATTTCAAGGAACACTCACTTAGCATATAGTCATATTGTGAAATGGCACCATTAGATATTTTTAATTCAATATACCAACTCGTTGAGCAATTTTAAATCATATTTCAGCTGTGGCTGAACAACAAAAGCAAACCGAACTCCTGTTTGCAGAAATAGCATCAAAGCAATCACACAAAGGCAAGCTGTATTGTACTCTATCTCTCATTCCAGGGAATGTATACTAAAATAAGATGTATTTATTTACTTTTAAGATCTTGCTCAGTATCTTAAAATTTTGCAATAAAGAATTTAGACAAATAATTTTGTGAGTTCTCTGCGGTTTTCCTTTCACAAACCAAAACTCTCACAGGAACACTAAGTATCCAGACAAAAATACTAATCTAACTAAATGAGATTAATTAATAATCTATATGAGATTAATAAAAGAAAGAAAACTCATCAGGGAATCAGTCTGTTAAGGTCACATGCTTCAAAAGCAAAAGTTTTTCCTTTGAAGCTATTAACTCAAAAGTAGAGGTGAAAAATATATTGCTTATGTCCTGAGAGATAATACATTTGTCTGAATTTCATAAAGAAAAAATAGCATTCACTTCTGCACTGGTTTTTTTTTCCTGCTTGCAAAAATAGTTTCTCCAAATCTCACTGGGCAAGAGTAGAAGATTTAATGACTGATCAGTCAGCCATGAGCCTAAACATTTTAAGAAGCAACTTATAAAGGAATACTACACAACTCGGTTTGTTATGACACATACAGCCTTCCGGAAGTCATCAGACTTAGCAACTACAATTTTTAACCAATGGACAAAGCAACACAGATATCATAAAACTTGGCAAGGTTCTGAAGAACAGGAAAAAAAAAATCCCACCAAAACAACCCAGAAAGCCCCATTAAAACTAAAACCCCAGCAAGACCAAGCTGTTGAATCTCTGCCAATATACACATCCAGCAGCACTCTGTGAAAGAAGGGTAGAAGCAGGTCACTGAACTGTTCTCTGCTATCTGCCCTGTTCTGTGGGGCTTGCATATCCCTTAAATGTGCATAAATTAAGGATGGGTATTTCTTGATTTTAACAAACCAAACATGTTATCTGTGGTTGTTACAAACAGGCTAAGTCCAGGGTAATCACTGTCACCAGCTGGAGAGAGAAAGCACTTTCAAAAACTATTTTAGTATCTGAAGTTGCTCATGTAATAGTTAAGGAAATTGCTTTGGATTAAAACACACAGCATGCCAAGAGCTGTTATACTGATATCTTAATTTCTAAAAGTCTTTCATTCCAAAAGAGGAAACTATACAACTTAGTTCTGTAGGCTTCCTGTAGGTTGGATTTCTACTAACATTTTACAAAAGTGTAATGTGATGCTGATGTCAAATGGAAGTTCAATAGCACTATTCTCTTGAAGGCAGAGAAAAAACAAGCACCTTCTGAAGAGAGAGAATGGCACTGATTTTTCCAATAAAGCTATTCAATGAAAGACATAATGGAATTCCATCCTAAAAAAAGTGTGCAAAATAAATAGACATTTTATATTTTTTAACACCTGGATGTTATGACTCTCGCTCATAACCATAAGCTCTATAACATCACTGAAGTATAGCAGCACCTGAGGTCAGAAGAAAGCTGCTTTTCGAGAGCATACATGTTTCCCAACTGCTTATCACAAAACGTCAAAAGCCATACTTTTGATAACTAAGACAATATAAGTAAAGAAAATTCAGCAACTTTAATGAGTAACAGTCTGTGTAAAAAAACCCCTAAAATAAATACTTTAACATAGCAACTAGTCTGGGCCTTGGCTTCACCCTTCTTCATAAAAACTACCTTTAAAGCATGCAGTACTCTCTAAAACAATATTCCAGAACCTATTGTCCACCATACTGCCCTACCAAGTATTTCTGTGGAGACTGCTCTTCCAAACTGTGTCCCAGCCCCATTCTCTCTCTCCGGGATTATTTGGCAAATTCATAACCTGATACCCAGCAATGCTGGCACTTCAGAATGACTGTAGCACAAAGGAAGCTGCCTTCAAACAAACAGCACACCCAGCCCCCATTGGTTCTGAAAAGGATAGTGACAACCTGTTAGGAAAAAGTTCTAAAAAAAAAAAAAAAAAAAGAAAATAATTTTAACGACTGAAGAGATTGATAAAAGATTTGAAGAAGTAACTGCAGAGCTTCTTTAAATAACAAAGCCTATGAGGAGAGACAATAGACAGCAAGAGTGTAAAAAACCAAGACTATCAATAGAGAAATTATTTATTCTTCTACAGTGAACTGTACTTCGGAGATTTATTTTACCATTTATATTTACCTCAAAAAAAAAAAAAAAAAAAAAAAAAAAAGCCCAAAAGCAACTGAGTAGAGTTTACCAGCTGGCTTTTATTAAAAAAATAAACAACAAACCAACAAATGCCTCATGGTAACAGACCATCAAGGTGAAGAAAAGCACTGACACAAAATAAACAGTGGAGAGAGACCAGCAAATATTTAGGGCACTGGACAACTCATATCTACTATGGAAGGACAGAGGATTAAGTTAACCCTGCCAGAATTTGAGTCTCTGGTTCTAGAGAAACAGGATTTAAAATGTAATGCATACAGTGCTATACTGGGCATGCTGACACACACTTCTCAACAGCTTCTCAAAGTTAATCGTCTCACATTATATAAATGCTTGATTGGAATTTTGGAAACCAATAGGGAGAAGAAATATTTAGTAGCAGTTGAAATGTTTTCCTTGTCACTTTTTAATCACACTTTCTGTGAGGCACTAAAAAATAAAATTGATGGTTGCTTCTAGATCTTAGATCTTTCTGTTACAAAAAGGAAAAATTTCTTAGCATCTAGTTCACATAAATTATGACATCCTTTATACTTTAGATATTAAGGCTGTAGCTCAACATCAACCCTCAGGCAGGTCTATCTGTTTTCTAGGAAGTGTCTGGTATTAAATATAATGCATTTTTCTGGTACAGCAACAGAAACTATTAAAACCAACTGCTATCAGAACTGCCGAATCTGCAAAATCACTTAAACAACCAGGAAAATTTTGGAAAAGATCACCTGTATAGCAATACTTCAGTTCATATCCATAGCTGTCTTGTAACACAATATAGGATTAGATTTAAATAACTGCTTGTGTAATACACAAATGTAGCAAGAACACTGTGCTAAATCAAACGCTGTGCTCAAATCTAACACAAAACCAGAATGTGACAATGTGGTTTGTAGATTAGTCAGGCTGCTGCTAATCCCCTGTGGATCTTAGTCAAGTAATCACGATCCAGCAGCAGGTACTGATCCCTGTGCGTGGCCCAGAAGGCAGATGTCTCTCCCAGAAGCTGATTACAAGCATCTGCCTGTATTAGGTGGATTCAACTCCCACTTCAAAAGGAAAATGTTCTCCTAGTCAAAATACAATTTAAGATGTAATCCAGACTCTCCATGTCCTTCTGTTAACCTCTGGCCTCTACAGAGTGGAAAAAAAAAAAAAGCCAGAGAAACTCTTATTGCTTAAGACTACTAAAAAATGAATCCTGTCTCTGTAACACAGTCAGGACAGTACTCTCCTATTGAACAGGCACCAACATATATATAGATGTTAATTACAAAAATGTCCATTTGCACAGAATACCAGTCTGAGCAGGATCAAGGACTTATTTCAAAACAGTGCTCTAATGATTACAACCAGACTCTTCACTCTTCCCTCTCATGCCCACTTACATCTGCAGTAGATCTTGCTCCTGCCATGCTGACCCTTACAGCAGTCCAGTATCCAGATCTGTAGACCACCAGTATAATTTGTGTTGTGTTAGTGCCCATAAACTCTACTCACAAATCGAGACTGTGCTGCACATCCTACACTGTACAACCACAAATGAACAGACTGACAACACACTCGGCCCACCTATCCTGTTTCAAAAGACCTTCAGTGAACATTTATGCAGAGAGCTCCAATGCGATTCTGCCCGCTGCATGCTGTGGATAAGGAAGTAGTTTCTCTTCACAGCTGGATCAGAGCAATGGTTTATCTAATCCAGCACCCTGTCCCTGATAGTGGCAGCAGGAGAGCACATGATACCTTAGAAAGTGGCTGAGCTATTCCTCTTAAACTCTCTTACCAACTACAGTCATTAACCTACGGACGTTGGAGGGTGTACATCTAGCTATTCCCTTTAGAATCTGTTTATAGCATGCTTTCCTGAATATGCCTGATCTCATTTGCACCACCTGATCTCTGGACAGCATTTTCTTTAGGTTTTTTACATCTTTAATAATGGAAAGAAAAATTTTATTTCAAAGTTCTTCTGACACTTTCTTCTGGAATTAGTACAAACATACTTTTCAGTCATCAGTAACACAAGTCTTTTTCTATTTGTTGACTCCTCTATTTGCAGATTTCCAAACTACTCTTGGGTAAGAGATAATTTGTCTCATTCTCTAGTTTAACACAGTTTCTACAATGCATGTAGAAACTTTATCTGTAATAAGATCAAGGAGCTACTGAACATTAGATTTAAGACATTTCTTGAGTGACTGAAGTTTAGAGATAGATGCCAGGATGAATACAGCAAAGCCAGAAAAACTAATATGGGATAAATTAGCCCTAAAGCTTAGCTGCTACATTTAAGTGTATTGTAGCTTTGGTACTTGATTAATTCAATAAAATCAGAAGTGGATCTATATAAAAAAGTGTCACTATTTCCAAAGGAAAAACAACCCCAAAACACTGTGTAGACACACAGACTTTAATACACAGTGCACTATTTCTACATCAGCAACCCGGACTTTGGATATCACGCTTTGCAGCAGCAATAAAGTGCTTGTAGTCCCATCAGCCATCCTGGTGAAGCCATGATGTCGCAGATGCATGTTTGACGTACCCGGCTGACACACGTTCACACTTCTTCACATCTGCCTTTTCAAGTCACACCCATTATTCATCAGCCTTAGCTACACACATTAAGTTAAAGAACTACATAAATGCAACCCATCTGAAGTAATCAGCCATCCATTTCTATGTAAAAAAATTACCACCTCCTTGTAGATAAGGACCAAAATATGTGGAGGGTAAAGCTCAAATTCACCTTAGCTAAGTAGTTCAGTAAACCACGTAGGCTTGGGATCCATCCCAGGATTCCTTTAGAGTTACAGTGAAAGAGATGCAAGGGAACTTTTTTTTTTTTTGGAGGAAACAGAGATATCGGAGGCTACTGTGTAGTTGTGTGAAGTCTGAAATAAAAAAGATGTGCCACACAGACCTCAAGCTGGCAAGTAAATCAGCCATAGATGAGACAAACTGTGTGTGATATAATGGTCTGTAGTCACAGTGTCCTGCTCTAACTTCTAATCAGATAAAAGAAGGGTCCCACAGCTTAATGTTGCTCTAAGACTCAGGCAGCTCCTCTAAAGCCTTATATCAAGTCAAACATACACTTATTTATATCAACTACAATAGAAAAAGGACATTACTTGGTAAAGTATTCCAGTTGCTAGCAAGCTGAGTTGTACCTGAAAGGCAAACTACAGGTGAAGACTGCACAGACCCAGCATAACATCCTGATTCATTCACTCCCTCCCCCTTGGTCTTAACAAAGACATCAGAGACTACAACAAAAAGATACTTGTTAATGTTCACACTGCTCAAAGCCTCAATAGCATTGCTAATTTTCTTAGGCTAACCCACAGTAAATATCAGTTTCATGAACAAGGAAAGTGCCACAAAATAAATAATTAAAAACAGCTAGAAGATGGTTACTGCTTTGTGACACTGACCCAGAAGCTTGAAACTTGAGTAGAATTCAATTTACTCGCTTTAATGAATTCCTACTGCCATGCAGCTAATTTCACACATTTCCTCCTGCTCTGATTATTAAAAAGGAAAAGCAGCTAGTGTAAACATCAAAGAGTGGAAGTATTGCATCATGTGACACCAGGGTGTTTTCCAAAGCTCCAGGAAAAAATCACCAGGGAACTTTCTGATCCCTTGGCAGGATGGGCATACAAAACAACATCATGCACTCGCTACCCAAAAGGTATTACCTACATGTGATGAGGTTTGGGAAGCTGTGACTCAGTGACACAGCACTATAACAGCAGGAGAGAAGTACTACACATCCAGACCACCCTTCACAGGAGCACAGCTCTGCTCCTGCTACAGTGATGAGAACATCAGCTCATAATATTTTTGCCTTTATTTTCTAGCCCTTTAAAACCATACCTACACAGGCATGTGTATCATAAATTCACTCAACTCAATTCATGCTACTTCTAATAAGAATAATGATGCTTCACCTTTATTTTTGGTATAGTATAGTCTGCAGTGAGGCTTGCAGTCTCCCAAAAACAACTAGTAACAGCAAGTTCTGCCACAAATATAGTTGTGAAATGTTCTACTATTCATTTTACTTATCCACTTCCTCCCAGGTCAAGCCTGTTAATATGTAGTAATCAGTAATATGAACTGATCCTGGATTACACAAGACTGACAAAAGTAGAAACACTTTTTTGAACATTTATTTTTTCATACACTCTGCTATTGTCTCTTGGAAATGTTTTCCTAGGCCAGCAGCAGAGAGAACCTCCAGTAGTCAACAGTTCAGACCTTAAATTCCTTTCCTTCCAGAACACTTAATGCAACGCTATCAAGCAAAAGAAAGTAGCTTTAACTGCTGGACAAGCTTCCTAGGAGATTTAATTGGATTAAATCAAGTTCTACATCAAAGTTTCATGACTTGTATCTGCCATTTCTAAGGCTGAATGAAGAAAAATGCAAATGAAGAAAGAACCCTTCTAGCTCCAGAGTCAAATGAAACCAGTGGCTCCAAAGGCCTCACTGCAAACACCACGTATACACACAGACCCCTGGAGCAGGCTCCTCAGCAAGCTCTCAGCCTGAGGGTCTTAAAGCACAAACATCCACATATTCCAGGTACCATCCACCCATTCCAGGTACCACATCTGCCCATCTGCACCCATAAATCTGACCACTTTCACGCATCTGACCAAGTCTACTTGAAAGTCTTTGTGAGACAAGGTCCGGCTCCCAGTTCCTCTAGCTCCCAGATGCCCTCTCAGCCACACTTGCTGCAGGAGGATGTCCAGAAACTCAAGCCAGAGAGAAGCAGGTTACGAATCTGCAGCTAAAAGAAGATACAGCCGTAAGCCTGCGGTGTGTTTTCAAAATGACTGCGTGGTACCATGCTCAGGTCGTGCTGACAGACACACTGATGGGGCAGTGCGCTGCTCTGCCCAGCTGATGCCCAGCCTCAGCAGAGGGCATTCCAGTTGCAATTTACCTTCTGTACACAAGACATGTTGTACAGCTGGAAAACCAGTGATGTTGCAAGTGTGGGAAAGTCCCACGCCACTGGCTTGTGTGAAAGTCAGTCTGCAGTCCACAGCCTAAAAACAACAACATTATCTAGTCAACAGCACACAGCACTCAGTGTTCTCAGGGTTGCACAGCCAAAGGCTGGAGTTACACAATCAAGACAACTTTTCTATTCCACCCTAATGTCAGCTGCTTGCAACTATTCACCTGGGAAAAAAAAAAAGTTTAGTATTTTCTTAGCTACACCCTTGGAAGTCCCACTCTGCAGTTCACACGAGAAACTAAACAAGGAAATGCCAAGCACCATTTTCACTGGCATGAGACTGAAGGCTTCAGTCATAGTGTAAGCCACATCCAACAAAATGGACAAAATGAAGGCAAATTAGAATAACTATCATTTACAGCTTCACCAGCTGTACACAGAGAGGCCTACAGGAAAAACCAACCTATATTTCTACTGATAAAGCACTGTCTTCTCCGCAGTCTGTTTTCCAGTATACCAACCTGGTTGTTTTTAAAAGTTGCAAATACAGGAACTTTTTCCAGATCCAAGGAAAATTTACCACATCCTTTCACTAGTGCTTGGATCTTCAGCCAGTTACAGTCACACATACTGAACTGAGCCAGTAAGTCTTATGCTACATATGCTTCATCCAATACAACTTATTTCTAGACCTGATGCCATAAATCCATTTGAAAAGTGTTAAGTTAGAAGAAAGTATTCAAGGAAAATTATTTCCATATACAAACATCTTTCTAAGGATCTCAAAGTCAGACTTCATTAATTTCAAATAAAAATGGAAATCAGGAGATATTAGGGTAGCCATATGTCTTGTTTCAGAAATTAGGAAACCTGCAGATAGATTGACCACTGCTATTATTCAAGACTCCGCAGAAAATACAGGGCAAAGGCAGGAACAAGGTCAAGCCTGCACAGTACCCTTATCTACCAGATTACACTGGATTTTCAAACTCAAAGGTGGCAAAGTTTCAAAGGGCCATGACCATCCTTTCTTTATGATATATCAAGTGGAAAGGGAAGGAAAGGGAACCCCATATGGAAAAATCAGAAAGAACCATTCAATTAAACCATATCTGGAGGAAGTGGTAAATAGCATGAAAATATTTCCAGTGAAGATCAAGTGAATCATCAACAATTTAAGCAAAAGTTTTTCTATAAAAGCATCACATTGGGATTGTTTTTATGCTTGGAAATGCTTCCCAGAACAAAGAGATTTTGTTACTGGTCTTTTTTCCCTTCTTAGTGGAAGCTTCTTGCAGAGTAAAAGAGAAAGTAGACATGAGAGTATACACAGAAGTGAAACATCTGCCCTTCTTTTTGTTCTCACCAGTTTAGAAAAAGGCAGCTTTTTCTTTCAGAAGTCCCAACGTGAAAGACTTTTGAATCAACACAATTTACAGCTGTGCAGAATGAACTGGATTTTAAGGACTCCACCAATAAAAAAGTTGTGACTCACTTTTGAAGTCGCAGTTGAGACAATATTCTGCTTTTGTGCACACTTAAACAGTCTTAATGCTTTCAAAAAAAAATGGAAGTTTTATTTCTTTCTTTAATGGTTTGCTGACTTTGCCCCCCTCTGAGAGGGCTGATGTGTAACTAGGCTGATCCTCCTTCCCACCCAGTAATCACAGATGCAGTGGAAGTAAGAACATCTCTTCAAGCACAAAACTTAATTTCAAAGTTCTCAGTCTTTACCACAAGTCTCTTAGTTGCAGTAAAGCCACAAGTGTTTTACCAGATCTAGCTACAGTGAAAACAGCTCAATGGATATAAATATCACCACACATTTGCAGACACTGGGCAGAACCCACAAATCTTTCTTTCTGGACAGCAGCCAGTGGGAGTTTCAGAGCCTGTAAGGCTTTGCAAAAGGAAACAATTTAGCCTCCGATAACAAATGTGCTGTCCCAAAAGAATAGTGTCATGGAAATCAGAGCACATAGACACAGGATTTTAAAAAATAACATGCTACAGTCCTAGCCAGCTTTCCAAACAATCCCTTAAATGTAATTTTATACTGGGAAGTTATATTACATGTAGAGAATTATTCCTCTCTTCACATCGTTAAGCAAGCTAGGTGCGCTTCTCAGAATCTAAAAGCTACTTCTTGGAAAAGATGGCTTGTCCCCTCTGGAGCCTAGCTGTACCTTAAAACTACTCTTTCTACTGGAAAACCAAATAGATAAGCGACAAGAGAAGGTTCCATCGCTTTTTTTCCTTGATGATTCCTGCCTAACATACCCAAATTACAAATCCATGTGTCAGGCTGCCTTTCTTAATACTATCAGGCTGTAAATTTTACATGGAGTCACATCTCTGACATCACACCAGTAATGAAACAATTTTTCACTAGAAAATGAAGCATTAATTCATGAAAGAGAAATAACCTGAATTTATCGTTTTCTTAAAGGTGTCCTTGTTCCCCTGATCCAATCTACACAAAAACTTATTTCTGTAAGTAGAACAAGCATATCTGATCTCCAAAATTATATATAAACTAATATCAGTTTTAGCCAATTTTCCGGCTAAACCAACACTTTAAACACATCCCCTCCCAGGAAAAGAAAGGGAGGGGGAAAAAAAAAATTAGAAATCAATGCTGTTAATTGAGTTAAATGGTTCTACTGAAGTTCCTATCCATGTTGCAGTCATATGTATCAGCTAAAATTTTACTTATCTATTTCCCACATTGTCATTGGCTGAAGAGGTTCACGCTGGCACATACATTCACTGAACAAGCTGAGGGGGTATTACAAACAAAGAACAAACTGAAGTACCACCCGCCTCATGCATTTCCATACAGAACAGTTAGTACTGGACAAGCAAAGACATCAAATCCATTTACTGGCTGGTCATGCTTACTCATCACTAACATTTACAGGCACAAGTCTGAGCTTTGCGATTCTTCTTCTACAACACCAAAGGACCCAATTCCACAGTGCTGAGGAGTATTCTGCATTCCAAATAGTTACATTACACAGAAGCTTATAGAGAGTACCCACAGTTAGTTTTAACGCATGAATAAGGCACTACAAAAGAGGCAGAATCAGACTCTAAATAAACTAAAAATTAACAGAAAAAACAATTCATCTCCTGTGAACATGTTTAATTGTGCAGGTTTGAAGCAAGGCTGAGACCAACCCTCCAGATAAAGCTGGACTTTGCTGTTTTCTACTTCAACTTCTATCTTATGAAACAACTTCAAATAAATAATAAATGAATAGCCCATAAATATTGTTTTAACTTTCCTCTCTGCAACACAAACACCCGCTTTTGGTCCTGTTCACACCTCCATTCATGCATGAAGTATATGTACAAAGAGGGTTATTGTGTCATTGAGTAAATAGGCACTGAAATCAAACCAGAACTAGTAACCCCCAATATCACTGTTTTCTATTCCCTGTGCAAAGGCTGAGTTCTTTCTAGCTAAACCTATATACACATCTTAGTACTGAATTGCAAAAGAATACTTATTCGCAAATCATTACTTCCCCCAGTATGAAAATTCCACCACCTAAAGGCAAGCAACACTGAATACATGGACTGCATTAAAGAGATCCGGTATTTGAGAAGCCAGACAGACAGAATTTCACTTGTTGGCCTGGTCCACCTCTCTACTCCCAGTGCTCTCTTACTTAACAGACTAAATGTACAGGACGATATTCTTAAATGTTAATGACAATTAATATCTTCCAAAAAGCACCAGCCAGATCTTTTATTTATACACATAAAGCTTTTATCTTTACTATCTCCAACACTGAAGGCTGTGTTTGATTTGGTCATGGGAGACTCAATGAAAACCTCTTATAATCTGTGTTACTGCACTTCAATGCAGATTTCCTTCCCAGAAATACCCACTCTACACTGAAAATATATTATGCTAATGGACTGTCACAGAGAGCATACATCTGCACCAGCACTGTACCACAGCCTCTTGCCCGGCCAACACTGTGGTCTCTTTGGGCCCTGCAGAGAGAAAAAGTATGTTTATACAGTAATAATTTCTATCCTGATGTGTTCCCACATCTCTCTATTGTTCCTTACTGCCCATACATTGTGGGAGTGACAGGGACATGAGAGCAACAGTATGGTTACAGCTCTTATGGCAATTTCTTTTACAATTTCAGGCTTAGGAATGTCTGTGCTGGTTTCAGCTGGAGTAGAGTTTATTTTCTTCATAGTGGCTAGTACAGAACTATGTTTTGGATTTGTGCTGAACAGAGAGTTAATAACATAGAGATGTTTTTGTTATTGCTGAGCAGGGCTTACACAGAGCCAAGGCCTTTTCTGCTTTTCCTAGGTCACACTGGTGAGGAAGCTGGGGGTGTGTTGGAGGTTGGGAGGTGACACAGCCAGAGCAGGTGACCCCAACTGACGAAAGGAACATTTCAGACCATATGGCATCATGCCCAGTATACAAAGTTGGTGGAAGAAGGGGGGTGCCTTCTGATCAACGAATCAATCTGATTACGCAGAAGCATCTTATTGTTTAAAATACCCCTGTGTTCATGCATCTCACAACTTTGACATAATATCTTACTTATTCATTCTACCTACTTATACATTTCACTTGCTTATCTTATATTACTTATACATATCACTCTACTTATACATTTTCTTATTTACACTTTTAACAACTTTTACAACTTCTACATAACGCAGTACTTATGCACTTCACTTATACATTTTACAACTTTTACATAATACAGTACATATACATTCTGCAACTGCTGTGCATGACATCTCACATTGCTTGATTGGTTTCTCTATTTTGCCCATGAGCTCCGCACACACTTTTCTGATAATATGATTGGTTTTAATCTAGTGCAGTACAATCCTTTTTTATCTATTCCTTGCTGTCTTGGTATTTAGTTTTTCAGCTTCTTCTTTCCCAATTCTTTTCCAATTTAGCACAATTTACCTTTCAGTCCTTGATGAATTCCTGAGGACTCTAACAGGTGGGGCTCCTGATCCAGGCAAGCAGCATCGAGATGCTGACAGCAACAAAACCTATCCAGTGATCAGCAGCCAAGTTAGTCCAGGAAATCCAAACAACAAGACAACAAAGGACGGGAAGCAGATACAAGCCTATCCTACTTCTCCCCTCAAACCTTCAGACTGGAGCTTAAAAACCCTCTTGGGGCTGATGTGCTGCAGCTGAAGGTAGAAAGGCCAGGTGAAGCCAGTGAGGGTAATTCCAGCCTGGTCCCACTCTGAGGGCTCTGGTAAAAATAACTAAAAACGGTTTGGCTGGGGCACACCATCAAAGTTCAAATAACTTACAACAGGGGGGACATTTGGAGTTGATGGCGTTTGTTTTCCCAAGTCACCACTACAGATGATGGGACCCTGCTCTCCTGGAGATGGCTGAACACCTGCCTGCCCATGGGAAGTGGTGAATGAATTCCTTGTTTTGCCTTGCTGGCATGCACACCTTTTGCTTTCCATGTTAAACTGTCTTTATCTCAATCCAGGGGTTTTCTGGCTTTTACCCTTCCGATTCTCTCCCTGATCCTGCTGGTTGGGGAGTGAGCAAGTGGCTGCATGGGGCTTGGCCACATGTTGTTGGTGAAACCACAACAGTGTTTTACACAGAAATATGTATACAGAGTATCTCCTAGACATCAGCTAATACAAACAGTATTAGTTCCAAATAGATTATATCCAAAAAAAACCCCACCCTACATACAGAGCAGACAAAATCACATGAAACAGGTGTTGGTAACAGCATTCAGTAGCTTACTGACAGTAACATCATTTAATGCTCAGATATCACAAGGATAAAAAAAGTCTAAGCATAAAGCAGGAGAGCATAATAAGGCAGCTGTTCCACATGACAGAAGCAACTTGTGAATGCAGCTCCAATGGCAACTGCTACTGTATTTGATCTCCATTATTTTCTAAATTGAAGGCTTCATGTTTATTCTTCTAAACTACAGGCATGATAAAACTATAGTTTTATTGTCATACTTAGTACAGAGCTACTCAGCTAATATATTCATGTTCCACTCCAATATACTCTTCCACTAGACCTTAACACTGCTTGTTAGACTGTATCTCAGAGGTCCTGAATATGTTTCATATCGAGGTCATGAAGTGAGTGACAGTATAAGTAAGGGAGAGTAGAGGACACCCCCATTACAGGAAAATATAAGCTCAGGAAAGCTACCTAAAAAAAAAACCTGTTCGAGAAACTGTTACTCCCTTTCAGAGACAATGAAACTTAGGCAAGATTATCACAAACCTGTAGAAGAAAACAAAGAGCTAGAAGCAACTAAGGAGGTACCAATGAATTTCTTAAGCTCTTCTTTGCTGGCAAAACAGAAAGCAAAACTAGTAAAAACAAAATATACACTCTTCACAAATTCAAACAGCCTAACTAGAATTACTGTAACTCACAAGTACCAGGAGAAACCAGCTCTCCTTTCTTCTTTCAAAAGAAAACAAGTTCTCCTTCATGCCCTAATGGGTAACAGTAAGGGAAGGCGTTAATAGCCTTTTCACCAGTAAGTTTTGTAATTGCGCAACTTATGGTTTTGGTTCTGAGTGCAAGAATCATCAGTCAGGAAAACTTCTTTGCTTCCAAAATCTCTTCCCCAACATATTACTGCCAGAAACTGTTCTGGTCTTCTCAGGCAGACTGCATCATGCTCACATTAACTTGAGTAAGTATGAAAAGCACTGTTCTCAGACATTTCTTGAAGGATCACTTTAATAGCTTCCTTTAATTCAAATACATGTTGTTTGTGGTTTTTCCCATAACTGCAGCCTAACCCTCTTAACATTGTATGCAATACCTTTTTCCTTTTTTTTTTGGTCTGCCTACCACCATAAAAACAGTTTCAGGATCAAAACCACAATCAAGCTCTGTCTACGTGCCACAGGAGAAAAGCAACATGGCCACCTGATCAAGATTAGGAAGATTACACACATGAAAGTAGTTAGAGTGGTTAATCTGCTACTACACCTACAGTAACTGGGTGTAGCTGTGCCCTTTCTAACAATGTCAAGGTTGTACTCATTTAGCCACTACACATGAAAAGACAAACAGTTTCTGGGACTGAAACCTACCTCAGTCTATTCAGACCATGTGAGTTCTCAACAATGATTCAGAGCAGGAGAAGGCTGAGGTCACTCTGCAGCCTTCAGACGTGATGACTTAGGACTAAAATATTTTAACGCTCTGTGAGTTAGGTTGCTTTTGTTTTAAAGCAGTGCCTCTGGCAAGCAGAAATTCATTTAGTGTAATAGAAAAGAATTTGATTTCTAACCTTAACAGACCTTTTTCTTCAAGAGACGGTTACTCAGAACAAATGCACATCACAGCTGATTCAATTGGACCTGGAATAGTAGTAAAGGCAATACTCTCAAAAAAGCTCAGCTTCTGGAGGCTTAAGGTATTTTTACTTACTATTTCAATTAAAGGACATCATTTGCATTTACTTATTCACAGATGTCTCTAAAATACTGGGTTCTAAGAGACATGCAAGACACTTAACTGCAAGAGAAGCTCCAACTTTGACCATCCCACCATGTGCTTATCTAAACTACATGTAGAAAGCTGATGTAGGAGTGGAAAGCAATAGAAAAAGCAATACAATTTGCAATTAATATTAAATCAATGTTTCCATTCCATGTATTCTATGAATATCAACTGGGCACTGCACATTAAGATACTTAAATGAAGTATTAAGCATAGGCATTCAGTGACACACACTGACTCCAGAATCAGATACACACAAAATATTAATAATTATTACATAGAAAATACTAGGAAACAGCAATACTGAAAGGTTATGAGCAGTTCACAAAATTCTGATGCACAGCTTTATCCCATTTTAACACTACTAATTTTTATTAAAATCTGTATTCAGAGATACAGTTTTTTCTATTAAAAAGAAAATTGAAGCTTTACTCAGTATTGCATTTCTCCTGTATTGTTCCTTTTCTTCTAGTCCTGCTAGCAAATACTACATGCACTGCTGAACAGCTGTATTTTGTATTTCAGCAATCCTGAGAGAAAAAAAGTAAGTGCTCTCCAAGCCTGCTTTGGTTTCCTCATGATGTAATGGCCTACAGACTAACTGTTAATAATTTTCAGAGTAATATGTTGAGTCAATCTTTACTGTTTTAAACAAACACAGATCCATAGAAACGGCCATTAAACAAAACTGAAGCCAATGCACTGCATATTTACAGTCACAAACATCACAGCACAGTTTGGGGCAGAAATTTAGAATGCTACAAACACGTGAAATTCTGAGAAAATGTAGCAGGCAATGCCACTGAGATGTGGATAGAAGACAATTAACACCCATGCTCATGGGAAATGTTACTTTTGCCAAGTGCAGAATTTGGATACAGAATAATTACAGCACTTAAGAAAACATGATTTTTTAATTAAAAAAGCAATTCAAAATAATTACTTTTCAGGTGTGAAAGAAGAGATTTTTTAAAAAGTCTGGTTTTCCACCCTAACAACTGAAATACTGAATTTCTGTTAGCTTTCTTTTAATTTCTGATTTCATCTGCTAGAGCAAACCAAAGGCAGGCCACGAAGACGATAAGAGAGCTGGAGCACCTCTCCTATGAAGACAGCCTGAGAGAGTTGGAGTCATTCAGCCTGGAGAAGAGAAGGCTCCAGGGAGACCTTGTAGCACCTTCCAGTACCTAAAGGGGGCTACAAGAGAGCTGGAAAGAGACTTTTTTTGAGAGCATGTAGTGACAGGACAAGGGGGAGTGGCTTTAAACTGAAAGAGGTTAGGTTTAGATTGGATATAAGGAAGAAATTCTTTACTGTGAGGGTGGTGAGGCACTGGAACTGGCCAAAGTCTGATATCAAATGAATGTCCATAATAAAACATAAAACACAAGAGCCTGACCGGCACATTACAGATTAAGATGTGGCTTGTTCAGCACTTTGCAGTTCCTCTGTGTGTCCACATCATCATGCTAAAATATTCTTTAACAGAAAGCTTATGATAGACCTAAATAAAACTGGGTGTACAGCATTTTGGCTGCCAGAAAATTTTTTATATATTATAGGCAGTAAATGGCAAAAAACAGTCAAATATACCAGTTTCACATGTATGCTTTTAATACTTCCAAGTTCTAACATATGCTTCCAGCAATTTAGGACCTTCTCATTTACCAAAGACACCCAGAGGCTCAGGCAGTGCCTCCACAGATGTTTCCCTGTACAGCACTGACAACCTGAGCAGCTCACATCAGTACTCTTTCTGCAGCAGCACACATCAAGCTGGGACAGCGGTCAGAATTTAAACTAACCCCATCTTTTCTCCTTTCTATAAAGGCTTTCAAGATTCATTTATGTTTCTTGACCCAGCTCACAGGTGGCCCCTGAGAGAGTTGCACAAACCAAACTGAACCCACAAGGGGAGAAGTGCATCACAGAAGTGGCCTTTTAGAGGACACCAGTAAGCACTGGGTGAAGACACCACAAAGACTGCCACAGACATTTTGGCATTTATGGACGGGAATGATCATTGTCAGGGCAGTTACATAATGATTCTGTTTCAGCAGCAAAGCAGGCTTAAAAAATCGCCAGCCTTACTTACCTTCAGCTACTCATTATTGTCTCATGCCGTTTTTTTCAGAAGGTTATTTTTAGACTTGATTATTTCAGTAAACTATTTTACTGCATGACACCACAAACCCTTAGGCTGGCATTGAAGGGGCTGTGAAGCACAGCACAGGGAAGGGAGCTAATATCCAGCCTTTTAATTAGCTCCACAACAAATACCAGAACTACCTGCAGTTATTAATTTTGAAAGTTACCACTACAAGTCATCCAAATTCTCTGACAGTATCTGAAAAACGCCAGCAATAATGAAATTAAAATAGTATTATGCAAGATACCAAAAAGATACCATGTGGAAGAATATGCATTTCAAAATAGGACAGGACTTCTGGACTGCAGTTTCAGTAAGCCCACTAAATTCACACAGGATAACGAACTCTCAAAATAGCATTTTTGATAGCAGCATCAACAGACTCATCAGGAATCAATTTCAACTTTCAGGGTTCTCTGAATGCTGGCGATCTTCTTCCCATGATCCCTACTCAAATGTTTCAACTTGCTCATATTAACTTCTCTGCTCACTGAACCAAGCCAAGCCACTTCAGCATGCTAACCCGACAGAAAATTAACCACTTGTTTTGCTGCATGTACTTTCTTCTTGTGCTAGTGCATACAATAGCTCAGCAGAAGACCAGATAAGCAGTGAAGCCAGTGCAAAGGGGAGAAAATGAGAAAACTGTCCAGGAATTTATCTTTTTTTTCTAGGTGCAGTGAACACATAAACTCGGTAAGTCAGAGGAGCAAAGAACTGGGTGAAAGGATTAGTACATCATCTCACTTTGCTCCTTGGAACTGCAGCCTAAGTACATCTGAGTTCTCTTGAAACATTTTTGTGGGAAATTTTAGAAAAGAAATTCACTGCACATGCAGCAGTAGATAAGAACTTGACTGTTCGAAGTGCTTCAACACAGACTCAAATCCTGCTTCCGATATAGTCTCCAAGGCAAAACAGGCACAAAAAGCATTCTCGTGTACACAAGATACATACATATATATAATATTCCACTTAAAAAAATTTTTTTTAAATCACAAAGATCAAGTTTCACTCCCATATGATTAATACCCCTCAATAGCTGTGAATTGCTTCTTTTTATTAGTTGTCAAGCACTGCTTTGTTAAGCAGGCACCAATGTATTTCTAAGCACTGTGTGTACACAAAAAAGACAAAGCAAGAGGCCCTAGTTTAAAAAGTCACATTGGAACAGACACTCTTTTTAATAAGGATTAAAATAATTGAGAGAATTTGTGCATTCAAGATGACGGCTTTCACCATTTTCTGTCAGGGAGCACAACGCTTAAATAGCCAGGCTTGTTGCTCTTGGTGTTATTTGCCCTGACACGTCAGTATTGGCAAGGGGAGATACCAGTTACCTTTCTGCAGGGCTCAGCACACATTACACAAAGAGTAGAGCAATTCACCCAGTCCTCCTCACCCTGCTCAGGGCAAGAAGGTTATCAGTCTGGGAGACAGGATTAGGGGTTTCTCAAGCAGGCTCTTAGCAAGAAACACTACACAAATCCTGTTGATTATGTTTCTAAGCCATTAGCATTACCACTGAGCTCCACCCATCCCCAGCATGATGGGAGGGAAGGAGAGGGGAGGGGGAGAGAGAGAAAGAGGGAAAGA
>NW_008239553.1:12856288-12863473 GCF_000691975.1 Corvus brachyrhynchos
AGAGAGAAGGACGGGAGGGAGGACCAATCTGCCCTCTGCATCCAAGCCTTTTGATTTAAATCTGCACTTGCTCCAATTCATAAAAACCTGATAAAATGCCAAAAAGAATTTCCTTATAAGTGAGCAAGCGTGGGACAATAAATGCATGACAAAGAGGTACAAACAAGCTATGGGAGTTAATTATTGCCAAGGCTAAGTGTCTAACTTCTCTTTCACAATGGTCTGGCTGCCTGTGAACACACCCAGGTGAGCTTGAAGGTTCAAACACTGCTGAAAGGAAATGACACAATAGGAAAAGAATCTAGGAGGTATCCAGGAGGTCTCAAATCTCCCAAGCCCTTTGTCTTAGCCTGAGGCCAGCTCTACACAAGGGTAGGTATGTTTGTAATTCTGCTCATCCTCTCTCCTTCTCACTCACCTCTCTGAGAGCAGGTAGCTACAAATAGGAAGGTTTGACATGCAAAGCCAATCCAACTTGCCAAGTACCAGACATTTTCTAAAAGAGGCTGAGAGAGAAACAGGCAAGACAGGAGGAAAGAAAAAGTTTCTTATATCTGATTCTAAAATAATAACCTGCAGGAAAAAAAGCCCCCAGGAGCATTAACTGATGGCAGTGCAGGAAGTGACCATCTTTGACACTCCCACTTGGTTTCTACCAAAGGATTCAACTTCATTCCAAAAGCGAACAAAAGGAATGGGTGTTTCAGAGCCCTCCTTGGGCCTGGAGAAACAGATCAGCTCACTTGCATAGAGGGAAGTAGCTAATTATACAGCACAGTCTTATAGCTGTCAAATTTGCAAGACAGGGGCAGCACCCAGGTGAGCAGAGCAGCTGGGGGCTGATGCATTTGGCCATCTAGGAACTCCCATGGTCTTTGATGACACAGAATCCCTCTCTAGGTCAAATGCATCCTACAGACTTAGGCTCACTCTCTTCCTAACATCTTCTCAATGACTCTCTGTAGCACTGATTCCCAAACCATGGCTTGGAACTGGGCAGCATTTGGCAAACAGCATCAGGAACCACCATGAAGAGCAAATACCAAATGTGTTTCTTTTGGATGGCCTGTAAGAAAGTCTGAGAGTTCACAGAGTTTTTGTGGTGCAAACCACTGTTTTTGCTGTTGTTCAATATACATTAAAACATAAACTATAACAGGAAGTGATCAACTTCCAGCACACAACATCTGTGGTTAGTCTTTGAACATTAGCTGTAAGGCTGTCTTAAAAGCTACCTGGCTACAAAGCAGACTTCTTTCCTTTACGTGCTTTATTGCAATTAGATTGCATTAATATTGCCCATACTGACTACTAACAACACGGCAGATGGAGTTGCCAGTCCTCATATGTAAACCAAATATTCTCCAATTTATTCCTTCCCAGTTGATCAGGAATCATGTCTGCAATTCTAGGCACTGCCTGCAACAATGCAGCAAATCTCCAGCAGATACTTCCAGTGAGCATAAATGCAAGGGTGAAGCACACAACTGTACATTGTATAAACTAGTGTCTACCTACTGAAAGGTACTGGAGAAAGAAGTCTGTAGCTCAAACCAAAAGCCTGTATCCTTCCTTCAGCAGTAACAAATTATCTAAACAGGGAATGAGAAAGAGACTCTAGTGCTTGAATGACATCCCATACTT
The DNA here is from genome assembly GCF_000691975.1 of Corvus brachyrhynchos. Lineage (NCBI taxonomy): Eukaryota > Metazoa > Chordata > Aves > Passeriformes > Corvidae > Corvus > Corvus brachyrhynchos. Next base: position 12,857,933 of record NW_008239553.1, read on the forward strand.
TCACCTGTATTTTCATAGAAGCAGCTCTGTGTTTGACAGCAAGTGTTTTTGTTTGGCTGCAGTCTTCAAGTTGGCTTCAACTGACTAGGCCAGAAAAATTTTCCTTGTTAACATGTACAAGATGCTTTGTACTGGCCACTTATCACTGACACACTGCCTATCTTGTTTTTGTTTAGTCAATCTAAGTACATTTGAGCACATACATCAAATAAAAGACTGGTCAAGTGGGTGTGACACCTCAAAAATAATTTCTAAAAATACTTTGCAATTATTAAAATTATAGCTTCTTTTACTGTGTGCTTGTTGAAAAGCCTGGTGTAAAGGCTGATTTAAAAAAGCATACAACACTGACTGATAATAAACTTGGCCCACATCAGTCTATTTATAGCTTAATGTTTAGATGACGCAGGAATTGGCATTGGACTAGATGATCTCAAGCAGTCCTTTCCAGCCTAAATAATTCTGTGTGAAGAGCTTGAAAATGAATGTTGTTTAATGTGAATTCCCCCACTGCTATGTAGCAATGTTCCATTCATTTCCCAGCAAACAACACAGGAAAAGGAAACTAAACTTGAAACATACTTGCTCTGGGTTTTAAAAAGAAGCAAAACCCTTGAGAAATTAAAACCTGCTACCTTGCATCTTCTAAATTCCAGATTTCAAATGGCATACAGAAGGCAGGCCTGATGCTCAAGAAGCCAAACAAATACAGATGTGTACCAAAACCTGACCCGTAAAGCAGTGACAACTCTTGGCTTTCTTGACTGATATTTCTTCATGACCCTCAGCACCACAGAAACAGGATAACCCAGGCCACTGACCACCTAATCTGTGATCTTGCTTCTAGCAATGACCAGCACCTGAACCTTCACTGACAGCACAGAAAGTTCACAGTAACCTATGGCCTCTTATGTAGCACTGTATGCACATACATTGAGTTTGGCAGTCTAATGCCCAGTACTTTGCAACCTGCTGGGTGATGAGAGTTGTCACACAGTTACCTTCATTCCTTCCTTAGGACTCATAGTCAAATGAAGAAATAGGCCATGTCCTCTTTTCCCCTCTCTTTCCCAACTAGCGCAACACAATATCCTCATTTAAACTAGTCTGCTACCGTTAGTCAATGTAAATCAGGCATTTTAAGCAGCAGTTTCCTACAACAATTCTTTATTTAAAAGATCTTACACAGTTTTTGTAAAAACCTTTCAAAAGACACTGGTACATGTCTTGAGCATTGTCCTCTCTGCTTGAGATTTAAGGCATAATTCCCTGTCACCAGGATACAGATCAGTGCTATTTCTATGTGTGTTTCCAGAACTACCCAACAGTCTTCAGAAAAAATCTCACTAGGTATCTAAGCCAGATAAGGGAACACTTGTTCATGCATTCTAAACTCAGAAAACATTACCTGGAAAATTTACAGTGTTGGAAGTCTAAAGCAATCTCCTATCACTTACTCAGGTTTATGAGGCACTTCTGCCTGTAGTCACATTCACAACTGTCATTAGCAGTACACTGACTGCTAGTAAGCAAAACATAAATAGCCCCTGGAACAGGGGAAAATGACACATCTACTCAGAACTATTGTGCACAGAAGTTAATTCAAGTGACAAAACAAGTATGCATTTCAGTCTTACCTAGTTTGTCACATGTTTGCAAGAGCAAACCAACATATGATAAAAGATGAGAGTCTTGTATTAAAACTGTCAAAGGGGCATAAACCCAGGTTTCAGACAGGGCACATTGACCTCTGTCTGACCTAACATACATTTCAGAGAAGCATTCTAGAGATAAACACCAAATAATTTAAAGGAGTATGTGGATGGCACCTCTGTGAGTCAGAAAATCTCAGAACAGGGTGAAGTATTCTCTTTATTTGCAGTGTGCTTTTCAGCAACCCCCTAACACCACACACAAACAAGCTCACACTCAGGGATGCTGGGGCAAAATACACACAGCAACACAAGCAAGCGTGTCAGCTCTTCACACTCCTTCACACTCTGGATTACAGAAGAGTTACCTGCATGGTAATTGTTGACTTCTATTCAGTAGTTTACCTGTGTTGTTAGAAGAAGACAATATAATGCCTGATTTTAAGAGTAAGTGAGATGATTTGGATATTATGTTCTGGAAAGCAGTGGAAACGTTCTCTTTTGCTGTGCTTTTGACATATACATTGAATGACGTGGACAAATACTGAAGCTATGGCTTCTTTGAGCTTTATATTTTTATTTTAGAATTACATATAGAATCCTGTGAACTACTATATCCCCAAAATTCTTAGTCAAAAATAACAAAGTCATACTTAAAACACTGATGTATACAAGTATTGTAACTACTAAATACCTGCATTTAAGTGAAATCCACCATTAAAAAATGCACATGACCTTATTTTCTGTATCTTCTGGCCATACCATTTTCTAAAACAATTGGAAAATATTATTCCAGATAATATTTAGGAAATATATTATCAGATAATATTTAGGAAGCAGAAGGCAATTCTTCTGCATAAAAGGGGAGTGGGAGAAAAAAATCAGGACAAGCGATGTCAGTCCTAGTTCCAAATACATTGTCTGGCTGGGAAGTAACTGAAAACATCAAATTGAAGAACTCCACGTTTTAATCGCTATTCTCCCATGATTTACAGGCTCTATTAACTCCTTTTTTTAAAAGTGTGACTGGAAAAGATAAGGTCAATACAGCTTGCTACTGTCTAGGCAGCAAGACCGCTGAGCAAAAAGCAACAACCAGCAGGATTAAAACAGAAATTTTTTGTTTAGTAAGTATGTCAAACTGAAGTCGGGGGGAAAAAAAGTAAATATTTCTGAAAGGAGTGGTAAAAAAATATGCAGGAACTAGAGAGAATAAAAATGCTAAATATTTATTAGAAAATATTAACAAAGTATGGTCATATATAAACACCTGTAAGAAACTGGAACATGGTTTCATTAAGAAAGAAAGAATTAACTTATAAATCATCACGCCAGTTCTTCTCATTTAATGTTGAACTTTTGATGTTTGGCACTTTTCTTGATATGTGGATCCTGTTTGAATCATAACACTCATAACAAAGTTTTTTACCTTAAATGCACAAGCAAAATGTGAAAAATATGAATATCTAAAAACCTACAAAAAAGGTGGCAATATAGAAAGACTGTGAACAGAATAGTTTTTTCAACTGTTTTTTAAGTAACTACTATTTTTTAAGGCTTCTTCCTCAGTTTCTAAATGCTTAAGGCTTGCAATCTTTCACTATTTAAAAGTATAGCAAAGATCTGAGATGATTTATAGCAGAGGGTAATGTACTGCCAAGAAAAATCCTACAACCATTAAGTTCATTACTTGGCTTATCTAACACTGGGGAAAGGAAATGGCAGTCACAGACAGTGCTGTACCATCTGTACCATCCTTCCAAGGACCAATTTAGTGGACAACTGTAATTTATGAGTAGGTATCTCCCCTTTCAGAAGAAAGAAACTTACAACAACCTCAACACCTAAACCAAAGAATAATAAAACATCTACAGTATCTAATGGTCAACTGGGTCACAAAAAGTGTGCTAGGAGCTATACTGGTGCTCTCAAAAAACAATGTATCGCTGTATGTTAGGCTGCTCAGACTTCTCTCCATGTTACCGTCTGCTTACAAAGTCAAGCTTTAAATGGCAAGGTGGCAGTGGTGGGGCTTTCACAGGTGTGGTGTTGGTATTTCTATCAACAGAGGAAAGAAAAAAGAAAACATACAAATCACGTAAAGGAATGAATTACCCTTGGACAACAAACATCTAAATTATCTTCTAAGTCACAAGTAACCCCATGAAAGCAAAACAGAATGCGCAGCTTGAAGCTGAGAGTGGACTTTTAAAAAACAAACTAAACTGAAAAAATATTTGAACAGTTCTACATTTCTACCAAACTCTACTCATTTAATTAGATGGAAAATATACCTCGGAAAAACCCTGTGTTTTGCAAATGATGAAAATTACAGTGCTATTTCCCTTATAGCTAACACACCATCACTTATTTCTGATGTGAAAGACCATAAAATTGTTAGGTGGTGGAAAGAACAGTAAATTCTGGGTATTTTAGAATTTAAACAGAAATATTTCTGGTTTTATTAGGCATATCAAAATCATGGCTAAACCTCAGCAGTAGGCTTGTGCTTTTAGGAAAAGCATCTTTAAATCAGTAAAAGTTTATATTTCTTGGCACACAGGCACCAACCTAACAAGTCTCTCTAAAAGCGAGTATCTCAGTGGAAGTAATATTTACTGTTTACTGTACTTCTGGTTGTTAGGGGTTACCAAAAAGGTCCTGTTTTTCCATGACATCAGCTGCATTCCAACAGAAATGCGTGCCCAGGAGTTTTAGTAATGACTGTAGCCTCCAATGGGTGAAACCTTGGCCAAAATCCTCTACACCTGCAGACCAGCTGAGTAAAATGAAAAAAAAAAAAAAAAGAACAACAAAAAAACCCACAAAAAATTTAACTAGAATTTTTCTGACTTAGCTCCTAATAAAGAGAAAATATTTTTTTTCTTCCTTAAATATGTTGTTGAAAGTTATTTGGACCAAATTTTGAGTGTCTTCTAGTTGTTGCTGCTCATTCAATTAATTTCTTGGCTCAAGACCTCAACTCAGTCTGTCAGAAGTGTAACACATTCCACACCATATCTAGCAGGTCAAAGGGATTTCAAAACAGGGTCCTCAAATTTTCCAAAATTTGTATGTCTTACCTACCTTACATATCTTTCATCTGTTTCCTTTTCTAAAATGCTGCTGATGATATGCCACTGCCATTGAGACACCATGAGAAGCCAACTGTCTGTAAAACATACAGATCCTCTAGTCTTGGGTAAAATCCCATGAAGATAGGAAAATCTCAAAAGCAGGCAATACACTTTATGAAACCAAGTACAGAGGTACACTCTGAACACTGAGGAAAAGCCAGAACACTACAGCAGTGGTAGATATCATCCTCTCTGTGAACAGCATTGGAGTGTGTAAATGACAACCATAGCCACATTTAGCAAAGTGCGTCCACCAACAGCAAAGTAGTTTTGGACTCTTTCGAATTCTGTGTATGCTACAGATCTAGCAATTAGCTGTCTGACAAGTGGGCAGCCCCCAGTCTCTACGCAAGAGAGCCTAACCCTGCAGCCCACCCACCTACCAAAACCTTGCTGTGTAAATCCAACACATCCATGCAGCCCTGTTATACAACCAGCAGTATCCAAGTCAGTTTATTGAACCTGAGGCCCAAAATAAAAAACATCATAATGATACGAGACTGAAGACTACGGAATGGAATGAAGGATTCAGACTCACATTTTCATGAATATCATGTTAGCACATTACTAAGGCAGGCAATTCCTAATGCAAGGAAAAGAGCCAGTATTAGAACAAAAGGTGTGGGAGCGTTCACATTATAACATGGATCAGTTCCTGACACTACTTCATACATGGCTATTTCAAGTTCTTATTAAGCACCACCACAAAAGAGAAAACCGTTTTACAAGATAACTTTAAAAATCATTATTTT
>NW_008239553.1:12863487-12869066 GCF_000691975.1 Corvus brachyrhynchos
ACCAGTTTCCTTTACAGAATTTTCTTTGCTGATAGAAGCCTATTACAATTAGTAACATGCAATGCAGAGCAAAAGAATCTCAAAGGCCTATACCGTATTCTCTATAAAGCCTAATATTAATTTTGAGGGGAAGAAGGTCCTATTGACAAAATTATGCATAACAGACACTCGTAGGGTAAAGAATTGTGCCAACAATTGCTATGTACTTAATATAAAACAGTGTCCTCCAGTCAGAAACTATTTTCTCACTGACAACACATTCACCTGTTATGTTTCTTTGATTTTGGTTTTCAGTCAGCATACGCTTTAAACAAAGCCTGTTCTTTCCATCTTCCTTTAGCGTTAAAATGGGTGAAGGACAGAGTAAGCATATTTTTGTAAACAAAATATTTGAGTTTATGCAATTTCTACCTGTGTGGCCAGGAGATGGTAGTTCTACAAAACTACACTTCCTGTAAGATAAGCAAAAAGGGGGGTATTTGGCCATCATGACTGTCATGAACACAAGGTCTGAGAGCTACTGTACTGAAAACTAGCACATGTTTCTGTACAAATCTCTAACATCTTCACTATTCCCAAAAGTTCATTTGGCCTTTGTCAATGTCTTTCAATTTGTAGGCATTGGGAGAGTCATCAACTTCCCTTTTGAACTGATTTCCTGTTTGCTTTTGGACTGTCTTCTTTCACCTTTTAATAATGCTATGGTCTCGAATTCTTAGGTAAGATAACCCTGCACCAGTTTTGCCCAGCTCAGTCAAAACAGCAGCTAAGCCACAGACCCTGCATGTGTAATATAGACTTCTGCAGCATTTTTCTGAAAGGAAAGGACAGTGACCACATCTAAGACCCAACAGTCGATACTATTGCAGCCAGTAAACAAGAGTTCAAACAGGACTATAATTGCATCTCTCAGACGCTTAATGGAACGTAGTGAGTGTGGAATAAATCCTGACTCATGGACATGGACCTGCAAGTATCTCCAGCAGAACTTGAAGGACAGACCAGTTGTGCAGAAGAAGGGAGCAGGACACCAAGACAGCCCAGACTCCAGTTAGTGCTACAGAATAGGCAGAAGCTTTCTGACAAATCCTCACCAAAATTTGCTTGCAATCCATAGGCCTTGCTGCATGATACAGACTACTACAAAGATAGAGTAACAATATCTGCATCCATCAGCCAATTTTTTACAAGATGAAAATGTCAGAAACGTGAGAATTACCAAATCAATGTCTTAAGAGCAGGCTTGACAAACTCCTCCCTCTCAGTAAGGTACTTAACGTGAACTGCATAGTCCAAATACTCAGAAGAACATCTTAACCATTAAATATTGAGGCACATGTTGAAATACACATCTTCTAAGTACTACCATCATTACTCTTACAATCTTCTATTACATGATTGAGACTTTAATGTTTTGGGCTTTTTTTTATACTTTCTTTCCATTACAAAAAATTTTTAAGTCCACAAAGAGAGAAATACACTGAAGAGCACTCTTTTAGCTGCATGTTATATGTTCTTAACAGAACTTACCTTACGAATCTGATAGACCTTTTTTTTTAAAGAAGCCCAGTCTTTACAATTGAAAATTGCTATCATCTCAGTTTTATATTGTTGCATATAGTTGTGTCTGCAGAACCTTAGGTGGAGCTGCACCTCCTAAAGGAAGTATGCTCACTCCAACCAAAATACTACGAATGTGGAAACTGTAAATGGTTCTAATTTTGCCAGTTAGCACATCAGAAAGAAGAGTAATTACACTTAAGAGCTATCATTTTGCCCTTGTACTTAAGGTCTGCCAGACCTGTGCTAATAAAAAGCAGGTTGTACTCTGGTAGTTCAGAAAAAGTTGTGACAAATCTTAAAGGGCCAGACTTTGTCTTCACCTTAATTACTTTAACAATTCAGGATAAGAGGTGCTTTAGCTACATAAACTTGTAGGCAGGGACTTGTAGGTGTCAGCAATCCGTTGCCTTTTGGCCAGTTCTACCCTTGCTCTCCCTTGTACTTCTCAAACTGAATTTAACTGATCTCTGCAGGGCGGGTGCCTCTGAGGGAAGTAAAAATCGCAAACCATGCCCCACAAAGGGGTGCTCCAGGTTCCCAAACCACTACACACAGATCTTTGCACCATAGCCATCAGGAATGAAGAAAGCTATTTGTGGCCATGAATTGCCAGTAAATTTAGATTCATGATGCTGAAGGAAAGAGCACTGATGATTAAACATACAGCCTTTTGCAAGACAATGTGTGGGAGACAAATAAAAGACCAATATCATTGTGTACAAAGACTTGCATGAACATCTGGCAGGAAAAAAAGTGTTGTCACCGTTTGTGTTAAATTCCAGGGATATTTGACCTCAGCTTATCTCAAAGTTTTGTGAAGCTTTAACTGTACAATGGATATTTTATGTTAGACATCCCACAGGCTTATGCAACTGCTGCTCTCCTTGCTCAAATGGCAGCTTTATTGCCTCCAGCAACTGGCTGCATAGCATGTTTTAAAAAAAGACACACTAAGCTTTTGCCACAAATCTGCAGGCCAATGACCTAAAAATCCTGCAAGACCAAGGCAGCTAGCTCCCAGGCTGGCCTCTTCCTGCACTCACAGGGCTCAGACTTGATGCACAGAAAAAGGCAGAGAAGAATCAGTTTATATATACATAAAGCAGGGGTGCAGAATAACATATCAGTCACAAGATGAGGCAGATATGGACTACAGAAATTAAGATCTGAGGCTTTCTGAACAAGTCATTCTACAATCTGGAAAGGATACAATTTAACAAAACTCGGAAGAACTCCTGAGCATTGATGGATGATATCCTATGGTCAGTCATACATCTAGAAAGTATACTTACACAGTGAAATGTGATGTCAATTCAGTCGTGACTTTACATGTACAGTAAGCAAAACTCTTCCGGCAGCAAAATGACAGATAGTATACATGAACACCTGTGTATTTATTACTAAGTTTAAAGAAGCCAAGTTGAGTTTGCACAGACAGCTGTCATTACTTTTTTAATTAAACAGGGAAAAATTCTGAGGTGTAACAACTTAACAATATTCAGATCTTAGTGCTTAGGACTCTTAGACCCTATCACAGCACACAAAGAAACTACTGTATGAGCCAATAAAGTGTAATTAGTCACTTCCCTATGTTTTTTCACACTTCAGGATGTAAGCTCCATCAGCTCTGCTTCACCTCTGAAATGCAACTGTACCTGAAAAAGTAATTCTTTAAGGAATCTAATGTAGACATTATAAAATGAAGGAACTCTTACTCTTCCATTGTTCCTCATACTACCAATTTATGTAGATGGATAAAAGACGTACGTTTCCTGGAAGCACAAATCTTTAGGTCTGGAAAACAAACGTGACCATGCTCATCTGCTGAAAATCTAGGAGCAATGATATTCATTATTTCCTTCAGAAACATATCCTCAACACAGTATCTAAGACTATACTAATGAGACACATTATAATATTTTTTCAATGAGAATCTTGATTAGCTGGTCATCATCTCCGCTGTACAGTCAGAAACCAACAGTTCAGACTGCATCTGTTTTATTTTGCTTACAGTGAGTATTTAGAGAGTTACAAATTTGTTTTAAACTGGAACTAGAACTAGTTTGCATGTACTTCAGACCTTCCACCAGATGATTTATTCACCATATACACTCACTAAAGAATTCTATCCTTTGTCTGAAACAGAGGAGAGTGACAGGAAGTTAAAAGAAAAATACTGTCTGATATCTAAATCCCTACCTACTGCATTATTCATTAATGGTTTCGGTGCCTCAGCTACCAGAATGCTGAAACCAAAAGTACTTAACCTAAAAAAAGCCCCATTAAACACTGCAGTACCTTTTAAACATTATTGTACACACACAGAGCTCCATTATGTTACCTAGATAATGGGAAACAACACTTATGTCTAAGCTTCAACAAGGATGAATTGATGACATCGGATAAATGAAAAGATCTGTCAGCTAACCAAAAATTTCCACAAAGGTTGTCCATTCTTTTACAAATAATGATAAATAACCAGGCAGGAAAACAAAGAAAATAATCTTGGGTTCACAGAGACCACTTCAATTAGACCACTGACAGCAGTTTACTCATCACTATGGACAGCAATTTTTCCTCTACGGAGCATGAGCAAAAGCCATATACTTTGCATGCAGTTCTTTGATAAAATTACCTGTATTCACAGCCCACCCGCAGCACAACTCAAACAATCTGGATTGCAGAATAGATCTTAGTAGTGGTTATCACTGTCTTGTTGCACTAATTGATAATGAAATAAGACACACATGAACCAAAATGCAGAAGTTAGTTCACCAATATTTGAGTATTCCTGATTTCAGATTTGAACTCTCCTTCAAATGTCCAAGCTTGTTCACTTAAAAGGGAATCTTAGATCACCCTTTCCCCCTTAGTCTGAAGAAAATCAGATTTGAATCAAATTCCAGATCCAATTTGGATAAATTTAACCTTGTAGATGAACTAACACTCAAGAGATATGACACTTCACCTTTTTGATCTTCTCCCTTTTTCTCCCTCCCTCTCCTCTCCAGGTTACACACTAATTGGCTCCAAGTCAACAACATTTTTAGGGGATTGGGCTAAATACTCAGAAATTCAGAAGAACTTCCCAGATCACAGTAAATCCATGCATTATTTCTTTTGCAGCCATAAAGAATAAATGTCAATTCATTTTAAATTTAGTATTTATAGACATCCTTCATCGTACATTACTTCTCAAGATCAGAAAGAAAATAACTACACTAATGTGAGGGGGAAAAGTAGAGGGGACTTAAGCCAAACTAAAGTTGAGCTAGTGCCTCTCCGTGCAGTTACGACAGAAGCTGTCAAGCCCAGCTGAACAAACAACTAACAGACAGAAATTCTGAATAGCAGCAGCAGCTTATTTTAAAGTATAGCACATTCATTTCAATCCCCATGGAAAAAGTAATCACCAATTGGCTTGAAACAGCACCAAGACTAGTTCAGCAGAACCATTTCCTTCAACAAACACACAACTTGCTCTCAAGCACAGGAGGATAGAATGGCACACAGTTCGTTTGCTTTTGCTCTGCTCCCTCCACCTTCAAATATTTGTGTTTGGGGTAATGTTGACCAGTGGGGCATATGTTCCTGTGCCTCACTTCTGTTGAGCTGAAACCATGTTCTTATCTTGCTCTGCTTCCCTAAAGAGAAATTAATTATACAGAGGGTAAAAGTAAGAATAGGAACTTTTGTTTCTGCCATGCCTTTCATGTCCAACGATCTGAAAACACACAGTACATCTGGAATTCAACACAGCAGCTCTTCTGCAACTCACAGTAGCAGCATACAACAGACTGGGTAAAAAGCAAATGAATATAGCTGTATGCAACTTCTTACTCCATCCTATAGTTATGGTAATTCAAGGTTCAGCCTCTGGCTGTTTTTCCCCATTCATCGCTGCGCTCCTGACTTACTGCTGACCTAGATCTTAGGAAAATCCCATTCTTAAATCCTGCCAGAAGTCATAAATCTCAGAGTTGGAGCAATACAAACTTTGCAGTGGTTTAATTTAA
>NW_008239553.1:12869081-12937315 GCF_000691975.1 Corvus brachyrhynchos
TCAGGCAAGAAAAGAGTGGATTCAGAATGGTCCTAGCAAAGTATGAGTTACTCATGTACTGAGTATAACTTCTAAAGTGAACATGCACAGAAGTAGGAGAGGAACCTACCAAATAGTAACTGAATTCCAGCTATAAAATTACTGAGAGGGAAGATCACACACTCAGCTACAAGAAGGGCCTAAAAATCTCACCAAAGCCTGTCATGTCCATGTATTCTGTAGTATAAACAACCATATCAGCTGACAAGGAAAAACTGTTACCATGTTCTGCTATTGAAAGCCAAAACTATAATATAATACTCTCAAGGGCAAGCTTATGGAAAAGAGTACACGAAGCCTAGACATGGACAGCAGGTAATTACTTATTATATCAATTTTTCCCTGACACTTGAAAGGAAAGAAACACTTTTTGAAGGTTCCCTGGCAGACAAAATGCTTGCAAATCCCTTTCTGAAACACAAGTCATTGCACTGTTGCAGTGAAACTGGACAACAATATGGGCCTTTTCAGGAGTTATATATAACTCTTAAGTATTGGTCTGAACCATATTTTATGGTAGCACATCTTTCAGAAATATATGCTTCTGGTTGGGAATAAATCTCTTTAGGAATGAAAGATACATAGAATCTCATCTGAGAAGAAGCATCTGAAAGCAACCAAGAGTTGCATCACATTTAAAAGCAGAGGATTCTCCAGACATCAGATCAGCTCTGCAGCCCCAGACTTCAGATCAAGAATTACAAAGATTAACTCTTTTCTACCTATTTGGTTTCCCAGACTCATTTGGGTCTTTTGGAGATGTCACATCAGCACATCTGTAATGCTGGGGAGGACTTAGGTCAAGATTGTCAAGGATTTCAACACTGAACTGAGTTTGAGCTGTGCCACAAGGTCCAGGAACAGTTTCAGATTTGAGATGAAGCAGAACATGACAGACATAAAAGCTTCCAGGCTGGAGAGAGCATTTAAATTCAAATGGGAAGATACCACAGGAGCACAAAAAGGACAGTAGGAAGGGTAGAGCCTTGACAGATATGAGTACATAATAAAAGAAGCTAGAACAAGCCCCACAAAAAAAAGGAAAAAAACCCAAAACCTCAGGCAGATGGTCCATAATAGTAACACTTAATCGAGGTGTCATTTAATTATATTGAAGGAAGTACATTTTTAAGTTCACACAAAGACTGAATGCTTAAGATTCCTCAAATTGTAACTTCCTTGTATTATAAGCTCTAAAAGAATTTCTTTTTACCAGCTAAGAAACGACCACTGTGTTTTCCATTGCATCCTTCCTTCCAAGTGAAAAAAATTTTGCAAGCTCATATCACAGGTAGCTATCCTTTCAGCATGAGAAAGGATAGCTGGCAAGGAGAAGAAAAATTAAAAAAAGATTGAAAGAGGAAAACCAGTAATAGGCTGCTATTACTGCCAAGCAAGTGCTAGGCACAGAAGGGGAAAAATAATTTGGATTCTTTAAATGCAATTTTATTTTAATTTTACGCTTCAGAAGAAACAATCAAAGGAAAAATACTTGTTACCAAACCATAACATAACACACAGAGTTGGTATTAATTTGAGAAAGCAAACTACACCACACAATGTATCAAAGAACAAAGCAAGTGCCAATCAAAAACAAATCTTTATACTTCCTTACAGGTTTTCAAATCTGTCTGTTAAATGGGTTGGGAGATATTGTGTGAATACTCCCAACAAACAGAGCAGCAATCACTAACATTAACCTGGCATAGTAGTGCTTGTCGTGAGAAACAGACTGAGGTCACTCCTGTCTCTTTTTACAAAATCCCATGAAATCTTTGTTTTGTACCCAAATTCTCCCCAGGGAACATCACAGTTTAACTTCAGCTGCATAAACAACAGTACTTATTCCAAATAACCTAAAAACAAATAAACTGTGCCTTTTAAATATTAGCAATCCATAAAAATACTGTCAGTAATTAAAACTGTGACAGGGTTTTCAATATTCAGGCTAAACTCCTACCTGGGAATTATTTCTAAGCTATTTTATTATAAAATGAGTTGTCCACAATTGGGAATAGATATCCATTACAGGATGGGCCCACTCCGACAGGGTACAGAGTAATGAATGAGAGCAGAATTAGCTTTCACAGTGGTGCTCTACACTGTTCACAAGTCAGATATAGCTGAGGAAGCATACATGAGCGTTGGATTAGGACAAAGACAAATCCTGTCTTTTGAAAATGGAAAGTGTTTTAACCTCTGTCAGTGGCTGTTACACCTCAACAGCTGATTTAACAGATCAGGTTGATTCAAGTGCTCCACATCTGCTTCAGTGCAACCTCTCATTTAAGCTAGCCCAGATGACTTTCTGACGAATGGCCCAAAGAGTATTTATGCAATCTGTTTGCCAACTTGGTGATAACAACAAGCAGCACCAGGGGAAATTTCTTGCACTGGTATGGCTAAACGTGCAGCAAGCCTGCCCATGACATAAAGATCTCACAGAAATAAATGGAAGAGATAAGGGAAACACAGTGACTGAGGAAAGCTAAAATGCTTCACTGGATGTGATCTGGGTAACAGCAGCTTACATACAAACCCTTTCAATAACGATTTCAAAAAGCATAAAAACAGGGGATCTAGAGTCCTTTCCAATTCAGTGCCTCAGAAAAGCAGGAAAATGGAGAGCTATTCATAGGCTATGTAAAGGAGCAGCAGCCAGGGGAATCTGCTGCTCTGAATCACCTCAAAGCATTGATGTACAACTGTCCCAACCACATAGAAATCAAATCTGCTTCTATGAAGTGTTTTTGGTTCAAACTTCAGTATCCATCCTTGTACAGTGTCCTGAGAGTTTTAAAGTAAAAAGATGATGAAAGATCTGTGGTGAAATCACTCCAGTTCCCTTTCTCAGCACCTCTCAGTGGGGGAAAAAGCTGAGTTGATATTGTGCAACTTTGCAACTTGAACAAACCTGAATGCTACATGACAAAACCACCTTTCTCCCCACCTGAGGCATGGTGGTGTATATCTCCCACAAGTGTAATATTACTGCAGATTAAGCTAAGGAAGATTCACAGAAAGCTTAAGATGCTCTTCTTTAGTTGTTTATCCACTGCTCCCATGATTTTTCAAGATTTAACAAATCTTGAAAACAACAAATTTTAAAAGCAACTCATTTTATCTCATCTACTACCCAAAGCATTCACAAATAGTTATCATGGAGATTCTCTTTAAAACAGCAGCGGAAAAATGGAATATATAAGGTACGAAAAAGACTACAGCAGACAGAGCAGTATCTGTGCCTATTTCTGCCTTCTGAACCTTTTTTCTTCCAAGGTCTGTCAAACTGGACTCAAGAATCCCTTTTCCTAAATTCATGGCCTGAAAAAATACTCCAGTGTCCATCTATATCCTAGCTTGCTTTCTTGTTTTCTGGCTTCAAAAGTTTGTTAAGCCCATCTCTGCTTTTAAACTCAGTCAAGGATCATCTCATGGTATTAAGCCCTATACTCATACACATATTTTCTGTAGAACAGTGTATGACATGCCAGTTCTGAACACAAGGCTGAAATATTCCTAAACTCTAGTCTCAGTCCTCACAGCACTGTACTGACATCACCCCAACCCACCACCAATTTCTTTGACAACTTTGGAAGTTAGGCAGTATTAACTTTAAAAATTGCCTAGCACTGCCAACACTAAATAGTCTCCGTTAGAGATCAATGTCCACTCACCCACATATAAATATTTTAATTATCTTTTAAACTGAATTGGCGCTGAAGAATTAATCTACGCAAACAGAGAGCTGAGACATCACCTTAAGTCTCCAACAACAGCAGCAACATCAGCTATATCCTGGTAAAAACTCCAATGTGACAAAGCCTTTTACAAGCAAAACCAGCTGCTTTAATTATGTTAGGCACTTACACAGTTCATATGGTTTTGCCATTTTTCCACTTTGCCTATCCTGACCACCTAAACTATGTTTTCTTTTGAGATGAGGACTCATTCATTCCAAATGTAAAGCTATCCAAACCTTCAGGCTTCTCTTTCATGGAATAAATATAAGTACCATCTTGTCATGTGGATAAGAAGGAACAATCTTCAAAGAACACCTTTCCTGGCTGACCTTTTGATTTTTGAAGGTAGAATCTCACACTCCATCTGTTACACATGCTGATACCAAAGAACAATCTCAGAGGCCTTGGTCTATGTTCAGAAAAAAGATTGAAAACTATTTGAACTTAGGTAGCAGAATTTAGAATCTACACTGCACATGAGTAAAAGGATTTGACAAGGAACAAGACTGCTTTATTCTGTTATATAAAAACCTATATAAACAAGGAGTCAACTACAGTGAGTCATCTACACTGACTTTACAGTCTAATCAGAAATTAAATATAATAAATGAGCATAATAGACAACATGCAGCAAGACAAAAACATAGGATAGAATATGTTGACAAGATTACATGCATATTTCCTTAGATTGTGCATGAGAGATTTTACTCACAGAAGTGCTGCAGTAGCCAATGAGCAGACAAAAATACTGTCAACATTTTCATTGACTGACTTGATCATCACATACTTTTTCCAAGCTGCAGTGAAATCCTGATGAACTGCAATAAAGTCACAAGGAATTGTACCCTCCTCCACAGGAGCTGTCCTGTCACATCTGAGCTAAACAAACTGAATGAATTTTCCACCTTTGCTATAATGCAATTGTTTCTATTAAGCTTCACAGATAAACTTATCTGCTTGGTATCAGAGCACATAGTTGGGTGGTTTTTAAAATAATTCTGCCTGCTCAATAGACCCTGGTAATTTTCCTCTTGAGGGCAACAGCTGGAGAATGTTCTGCAACATATTCATTAAAATCCCAACACAACAAGAGTTCTTTCAGGTCAGACAGGCTGCTCCTGCTTTTCAGCTAACCTACCATGAAATATGCATAAGCCTTCAAAAGGAGAAACCACCGTAGATGACGAAAGGTTCAAAGAAACATCCATTGACTATAAACTTCAGTCAGAAGGTTGAAAACTCCAGTATTAGTTTGTCACTAATGGACTGTCCTAAGACTGGATTCTGTACTTGAAAGACTTAGCCTGAGTTGCCAGGTTTTTCTGCACAGACTTCCTTGAGGTTACAGACTGACATTGCTCTACTCAGCCACACAAAGCCATAAATGGCTGAAGAATTCAGCTCTATTAAAAAGTGGCCAAGGTATTTAATTTGCAACATCTCACTGACTTAAAAGATTTGGGGTTTCTGACCCGAATCACTTTTGAAAATTATATCTAGGCCATGAGCATCCAATTACTTTATGAAATCTGCAGCTATCCCTTTTGGTATTTTTCCATAGCATGTAGGGAGTCTTCCATCCAAGTATGCATTCTGCCTCCACCCAAATGCCCTGGCTCTAACCTTTCAACTACAACCATTTTGTTTCACTTCTGAAATCTGTCCTATGTTGAAAGTTTCCTAAAATGGCTACAAAGTTAGATAAGAGTGCATTGTAATATGCATAAAGGTCTGATTCGTTACGTTGATTTGCAGCACATTGGGAGTTTTCTTGATCTGACTGGGATTGGAAAGGAAAAATGTAGAACTGATTGAAGTCTTACAGCCTTTTTCCACCACCAAAGTTCTATGTTTTCACATGTTTTTATGGAAGCACAAACTTTATCCTGTTGGTATATGTACACTCAGCACAGAAAGCCATCTACAAGCTCTTTAGTTCTTCAGTATGGGCACAAACCCCTCCGTCAATTTTCTAATCATTAACTCTCCATTCCCCCCCTGTATGATGTTGAAAAGACAGTTTGTAAAGAAGAACAGGCATGGCATTGCTGCCAGACACAAACCAATCCTGTTCTCTTGCAGTACAACAGCTGTTACTAAAACGTATAAATAAATAAATCAATCCTCCAAGTGAAATATTTGTCAACACAGAACTAAATCTGTTTTTGTTGAAATAAACAAACTAGATTTCAGCATGATGATGTCTACAATAGATAATTAGTCTTTTAGGCAGGAAAGGATGAACATAAGAAAGATTTGTGATTGACTTGTCTAACTTAGAAGGTGGGATCACTTCTCTTACTTGACTAGAAATGTTGATCAGAGAAATATAGGTACAACTTATTAAATATGAAACACATTACAGAAGAACTCTAGAATTCGAATGAAGAAAAGGTAATTGTGAGTCCCTTAAGATTCACTGTAACAATTCCAGCTACAACACATGAAAAAAAATGCAACAATTCTCAAAAAAGGGAGCTTCACATACTGTGGAACAATTTAAACAGTCAGTTTAAATTCTCTGGAAAGTGTTTTTGGTTTAAAAAATTTTTAAATTTAAACATTCAAGTTTCAAACAAGCCACATTTTTCTGTGTTAACAGGCATAAGTCAGGAGCACTCAACAAGGAAATGAAAGGGTGAACTTAAGCTATACCCTTTTTTTCCCCACTTATTAGCATCGCTGCATATGCGTCTTGCAAGCTCCAGCAAAGAAAGACACAGAGGCAGCCATTCAGTTGCCAAGAGCCTCGGTCATGTTATTAATGTACATATTACTTACAGTCATTATTCATCAACCTGACTCAAAGCTGCTCAAGTGTCCTATATGCTTCCTATCAAAGTGGTCCATGCGTTCCCTAACCTCATGCCATTGCTCCTGGCTTTCTGTAAAGTCCTGTATTCACACCATGCAGCAGCACGGCAGTTGAAGTTGGCACTACGAGACGACTAGAAGATTTATTATCTCTTTAATTGATTCATTCATCAATATTCTGCAATTTTGAAGAGAAATTAAAGGATACCAAGAAGAAAAAGAGACGCACAATCATTCATCAGCCATTTTCCAAGGCTGATCCACTGTGCTTTTTCTTTTTCTGGACTGCTTGCTGTCATGTGAAAGCAGCTCAAACGAATAGCATCTTTATTTTTTCTAGAAAATAGACTTTTTTTGCACTGGAGAGGTTGGAAGGAAAATTGAGGAACAGCAGATCCTTAGCATCACCTTACAAGTACTTCAACTCGTAACTCTGAAAACAAACATCTGATGCTTTCTTCTCAAATATGCAAACCACAAAGTTTTCATCTGGGTATCAAAGAAACAGAGATTTCAACTGTACCATGTGCATGAATTCAGACTGGAGTTGTGGATTGAGAGGACACAACCACTGGGGTTTTTTTTCAGTTAAAACACAAATGCTGAGAGATCTTTAGGACCTATATAAAAATTCAGCAAAACAAATCAGAGAATATTAGAAAACTTTGCATCAAAATAATTACATACTACAGGATATTGCCTTAACATTAGTAGCTCCTGAATCAGTTGGCAGCATTTGAAAAATATCACCCCTATGACGATCAAATACCTCTAAATACTTTCAAGTTGAGAATGGAAGCCCAGATTGTCAGCGTACCTCAGCTTTCATCTGTAGAGCTTGTACATTTTGCATTTCTACAGAGCAATCAGTTATAGTTCTAACTTTCAGTTTTGCCACAATTTTTTTTTCTTTTTCTGTCTCAAACATTAAAGAACTTTATTCATGCCTAAGGAATAGGGTTTCTGGCTTTAGCAATTGATGACCTAACTTATACTGTCCTTTTAGAAAAATCACAGCCTATTAGAAGTTTTTAAATTGTTTTCTCTATATCAGATTTATGATAGCTTTTAATAAGAAGTGACAGGGAAGTTACTGAATGTATCTTGAACTTGGTTTACTTAAGGGAATTGACCTCTCTAGTAACCTCCGATCCACCCTACACAAAAGTCTGGCAGGAATTAATAGCTGAGCTCTTAAATATTCAGCAGAGCCAAATGCACAAACATGTGTTTGTGTGTTCAGTCTACTACTTTCAATCTTTCCATTTATTTACCGAACCTTCTTTTCCTGTTTTATTTACTTAGGCTCCAAAGACACATGGTAAATATTTCACAGGGCAACCAGATAAGGCAACTTCACCGAGCTCAGCAATGATGGAAAAAGCTGTAAAGCTGCTGCTTCTCTGTTCTCTTTTTAATGGAGTGCAGCTGAAATGCAGCTGGAAAACAGCTGTCAGCTTTAATTTCCCAAATCTGCACTAAAATAACAACTACAGCTTGATCATATGATAATTACCTCTGAATTAGAGCCCTGACTTTGAGACATTACACACAACTAGAAATTAGCCAAGAGCCTGAGGATGACAATAAACACAAGCTGAAAAGCTTGGGGTTTTGGACATATTCCTCTTCAATATTTATTAGTTCAGTGCATTCTTTTATTAGGTAAACATCTGAGGAACAACATTAATGCTTTGCTCTTTCTCAGTGTTTTTGAAATAGTGTCCTCAAAAGAAACCCTCTACAAATACCAGAACACTTCAATGTGAAGCAGGTATGTACATGAAAAGTGATCATCTGAAGCTAAAGGGAACTTTAGGCTTCATTTTGAAAGGCAGTGAAATTCAGTTTCTAGTGGCTGGTTGTTTCACCTTTAGAAACTACAGTTTTTTCAAGTAACTTATGAAAAGAAAGCAGTTAACTTCCCCCCATTTTTCTACCTAATAAACTGCCTTGATGCAAAACATATTTATATGTTTGAGACACACAAATATAAAGATTTACTTTAAAATACTTTAAAAAATAAAACAGTTTATTAACTTTATGTAGTCTTTCTGCTCAGAGATATGGATTTATCAACTTGACCCAGGAGATCAAATATAATCCCAAATTATCTAAGTGAACTGTTTCACAACAGATTAATTTGGTCAATATATACAAGCTGACTATTGCAAAAGTGTACCTGCACTTTTCTCAAAAGGAGGAAGTGAGATCTGTAACTCACTCTGTGACTTGAACATTTCTTCACATTCTTGTAATCTTTTCCTGTAACCATGCCATCTAGCATTACTTGTCACAACTTTACAACATATAAACATGACTAACTCCAGAAACCAGAGACAAGGAAAAAAATACACCAGAGAACCCCAACTCCTTCTTGACCCACTCTGACCATGACATCCATTAAACATCCCCAGGAAGTAGTTTCTAAATACTCTATCACAAGTAAGCACAGCAGAAATCAGGTGACAATAATGAATTCTACACATTAATATAAATCACCACTTCATTAATAATTTAGAAAAATAATTTTGAAATAATATTTTGAAATAAACCACATTTTTTGGCAGATTTAAGATCTCAGCAGAATTAATTTCCCATTGATATGCAAAAAAGCAATAGAAGTTTGATGACTTCATAGCAAATGCACTGTTGTATTACAAAGTACATTTAGTTATTTATAGAATAGCTATTTTATAGAGCAGTTTTTTTAAGAGGACACCAGTGTTCCATTTTACCCAAGATAAAAAAAAAACCTTAAAGAAAGCATTTTCCTCATGGTCCCTAGGCATGTAAACAAAATTTTTTGGGGAAGAGTGTAAGCTCAAGGACATGAGCTACTATAGTTTTCATGTGGCAGTCAGCCCTTATTCAAACAACCAATACACTGAGGTATCTTTTTTAAACACCAGAATACTTAAAAGATCATTACACTGATCCTGAACATGCCTCCTTTTAAAATAGATGAGGTTACAAATACAGTGAAAAAAACCTGTTTAAGAGTTTGAGGGACACATTGTTTACAAAAAGGTTTCTTTTTAACATAGAAAATTCAAATATATTTGGATTCTGTTAGTTTCAATGACACTGGTGTTTTCAATTTAATTATTTGGCATTGTAAAAAGAAATTATTTCAAATACCTATGCCTAATTTCAACAGTTTCTCTTTAAAATTCATATCCACTGATGTTACTCCACAGTATCAAAAGAGATTTCTTGATTAAGCATCACACTTGTTCCTTCATCACACAATTATGCCCAGCATAATATCAGAATTATTAATGCCAGCCTCCAGCCAGCTCTTCTCCAACAGCTGTACAGCACTTCATTGTTATGCAACACTGAAAATAATTTCAAGTTTTCCCTGTGAGAATGACTGTGAATAACTAATATTCTCTGGCTTTAGGGTGAGGATTTAATGCAAGCATGTCAAGCAGTAGTCTGAAACCAGTCACCTTTTTCACACCAATCTCCCAAGTGAAAACTAAAAAGCAAAAAGCAAGTTTAAAAAAGAGAGGTAATTTACAGCAGCAGTTTGAACTGACAATGAAGAGCAAAGGCCAGAGGAGAAACATAAGAATACAGGACAAGAATTTTTTGCAGAAAGCAATAAGTGCCTAGAAGCAAACAGTACAATAAAAAGAAAATTATTACCCTTACACCTTTTGTACATTTTCCAAGAAATACAAAAGCAAAGCCCATTCATAAATATGCACCTGGACTGCAAGGCTCTGACAGAAATAAGCCAGGATTTTGTGTGGGGTTTCTCTATGCAGTTATAGCATGAATTCTTCAATGAATGGGCTTATGACTAGGAAATCTCATGAAAAAGTAACTCCAGCAAAATTTTGAAATCCACCACAAAAGCAGTGTAAGCAAGAGTAAAACTGAAAAACTAAATAATGGGGGTCCCTGAATTTGTTTCCTATGCTTAGACAAAAACCAAAGCCAAGTGGCAAAACCATTCGTGGGTAAAAGGAGTTTGACAGAGTGTAAGAGGAATTTCAATGTCTGCCTGAGTTAATGAAGAACTCAGCAACTCAGATGACCAAGCAAATTTAAAGTGTCTGCTAAGCAGAATACCAAAAAAACCCCATACCTTTATACAATTTTTTAACAGCTTAAAAGACTGGAAAATGTCAGAAGCTAAGATTATTTACCTGAAGCTCTGCAAGGTGTATGTTTTTATGCTCGTGAGATTCAGCTAGACTACAAGAGCAATGTCTGCTGAAACTCCCCAATCCTGAACACAAGGCAGCAAGGGAGCTGGAAAGGATGGTGTAAGTGCAGCAAACCAGCTGCATTCCCTTCACCACCCCAAGTCCACAACTAAAATTAGCACTCAGAAGACGAAATGCAGATCTAATCCTGAATGTGACCTTTACTTTGCTCTGAAAGGCCCATTCTTTAGACCCAAATAAACACTATTGCTTTTGTCAGGTAATCCTCAAGGAACAGCAAACAGTCATAATAACTACATTTTGCTTAATATTGTTCCTTGAGGATTACCTGACAAAAGCAGCAAACAGTCATAATAACTACATTTTGCTTAAAGCAACAACTCTTATTCTTAGATTTAAAGAAGACGACATTTTTGTATAAGACATAAACTGTCACTGATAGCTGCACAGGCTGATAGAAGAGTCAGGCCAGCAGAGAAGCCAAAACTTCCCCTGGGGGATGTATGTGTTTTAAGAACACTCTGCAGAGTCTACCTTTACATCAGGTCAGGTATGTTTGAGAACTGGAAAGTGAGGAGTTGCCATCTGATCTGTCTAGGCTCAATACCGAGACAAATGTATTCTGGTTCAGTTTAGAATCAAGTGTGGGAAAAGTTAAGCCCTACTCCTTTTCCATGCATGAACTTTACGTCTTGATCAATATGTGGTAAATGTTCCTTCCCTGAAGAAAAACCTAAGTGAAATATAAATGCAATGCTCTAATAATACAGTACAAAACAACACAGTCCCAGATATGGCCCTACAAAGTTCCTTTCACATGAGTAATCCCACGCTAGTTACAAAAGATGAGATTAGTGGGCCTAAATTCATTTATTTGTTCTGATGTTCTCTCTCTCAATTCATATGTATCAATATAAAACCCAACAATATTTATTAAACAGGAAGTTTAAAAGTAAACAGTTTAATGATCCTCAAGGATCCCCAGAGACAGTAAAACAATGCTGTGAGAAGAGCTCTAGTTTACTCCTTCTAAATGCACAACTCATACTTTTTTCTGGGCCTTTGGATATATTGTTCTGATACATACATTCTGTGCAACAACAGGACTCAGAAACATGGACCAAGTTTAAACTTCACATCTCTGAGGGCAGCTCTTCCATGCCTGATGAACATCATGGAACTCCACTTCTTATCATCAAAAAAATGGCAGTTTCCCACATTTACACAGCTGTTTAATTCATACAGCAGACTTGAAATGTTTTTCAACACTGTCCTTAAGTTTTCTGGACTTCTGTGTTCTAACTAAATAAGTTTTTCTCCAGGCATCAAAAGACATGGTGAAAAGTCACAGTAATTTTCTTAACGAACATACTCCAAGAGCTATTGCTTCCCATTACACAAGGCCAAGGGCCAGACATGTAGTTCCATTACATGCACCCTACAGAAACATATAAAAACACTCATAAAAATGCATTTGTTTATATGGCAAAGAGGTATGAATGAATTAATACTCTACACAGAAACTACCACAATATTATTAGAGTTTATTCAACCTGCAAGAATTTTATCAAATCTTAAATCATGTTCCCTTCCTTCCTCCCTCCCCACACGCATCAACGGACTCTTGTGTTATGGTTTGCAAATATTTAAAGTGGTGTGTCAAGTCCTGCTACAGAAGCCTGATGGTCATGCTTTGCTATGAATAACAGACTGAAAGCAGGGAAAAGTTCCTAAATCAAATTACAACTCTTGGGGATAAACACATTTCCAAATGATGTAATTATAACAATATGTCACACTCTGCTGAAGACCTCATATAACATTAAAATAAAGAATGAGTGGGTAAGAAATATAAGCAAAGGATGACATAATATTGGTCCGTGCCAGTTTCTGCCTGTTTTTAATCAGGCCAGACGTCAGAAGGGAATTTCTGTTTAAGTCAGAGACCAAGATCACATTTGACCTTGTAATATAAATAAAGTAACCCTAATGAAGTGTGCACAGAGCCTGGGAAAGACAAGCCCCCCTGCCTACCCCCTCATACTGAGTTCCAAATAAACACACCAATATGACTTAAGACATGCCTGCAGAAAAGTTTATTATTTTGTTTTCACCCCTGTATATATCCCATGCCAGTAAAAACTGCTGCATCACAAGCTCTTAATTTAGTCCCTTTTAGACATAAGAGGATCTTGGATGGTTGATCCTAAACATGGCTGTACCAAATAACTCATAAATGAGCCGACAGAAAACAAGTATCTCAAACTCAGTTAAATGCTTTGTGTGCACAAGTGAAACGAGTTGTACCTGGTTCAGACCTGAACCCTTGGTATGGGAGTAAATCACATTATCAGCCTATAAAGTGAAGTCACTTGATTCTATCAAAACTGAATAAACTCCATTGTGGCTTTGCTATAATCCCCTTATGAGAACTGTGTGCATCATTATTTACTCAACTGTTATGTGGGTGGAAACAGGAGACATTCATCCCTGGCAAATATGTGTGCAACTTTTCTCAAGTCAATACAGTTGCACCTGCTTAGACCAGCAATGAAGCTTGCCTCTGATGACAACAGAGATATTATCTAGAGGTAAAACAGCTCCTGTTTTGTCTGAAAAATTAAATACTTCCAAACATGTCCAGTCACTTGCAAATCCTGCCCATAAAGGAAAGAGGAAAAATTCTGGAAGTACTAATTCCATAAAACAAGGAGCTTCTGGAGACAGAAATCCTGAAGAGATTCACACCCTGCCTGTACTCCCCTTCTGCCAGGAATCTCCATGATAGCTCTGGAGCGTGACCTGCCATGGTTCTTGCTTGGACAACAAAAGCGTCCTTATTGGGAGCCCAGAAAAGCTCAGTGCTAAAGACAACTGCCAGAGAAAAAGTAGGCAGCTCTCTGCCTATTTACCAGCATCTTTCCAGGTGCTGTGAGGGATCAGCAATAGAGAAGGAAAATGACTGCTGACTAGAAAAGGAAGAGGAAAAGGCAGGGAAAGCAATGACAAACCAGCCAAGCACATTTCTTCTGTCAGACCTCCCTACAGAATCAGCCACTTACCCAGACCTCTTCCCTCAAACTCCCTTCCTCATCTCCATCACTCTTAGCCTCATTTAAAAATCCTTTTACTCTAACAAGCCTCAAGTTTCTCCCAAATCTGGCCATTCTCATGTACCAAAAAACAAAAAAAACCCAACCAAACACAAAAAAACCAAAACCAAAAACCGAAACAAAAACCCAAACCCAAGAAAACCATAAAAATCACCTCACCTCATGCCATTACCTACTTAACTACTATGATCACACTTGCTACATATTTCCTCTTCCTTTCACATGTATGAGTTATTTTTCATAGTAAAGACTTCAAAACACCTAGCACACTTGGGAACACAATGATGTAATTATGTGTTTTAAAGCTGACTACAGTCAGGATTATGAGAACACCATAAAACCAAGTTTCCCCTTGAGTGAAATTCCTTCTTTCCACCCAGTTTATCAAAGGAACATGGTTCAAAGGTCCCACTGTCTACTAATAAAGACGACTTATCTCCCAAAACTTCCATTCATACAGAAATAGAAGTTGCCCTTTAAATGGGACCTGGCAAGAAATACTGGAATTTCTACACTTTCTGATTTTAAAAATACCAACTAAAAATTAAGTGAACTCACTCAGCTGACATCATTGGCTTGTATTTCTAGGACTTGTCTCAATTTTAATGGAACACATATCCCAGTTTTAATGAACTGGTTGTCTAATGAGCATATGATGGACCGGGCCATCATGAAAGCCTTGCCCAGCTCATTCTGATTTGACACCAGTTGGGTAAGTGCCAGCAGCATGAAATGGCTCCCAGTGAAATCTGCATGTAACATTTTCAGAAATACGTGATAAATGTTTACTATTTTTATATGATAAATTATAATAGCCACAAGCAGGAACCACTTTCCCTATGTAAGCCACACTGCATCTGCAGAGAAATACAGCCAACCACAACATGCAATTCCCAATTATTATGGGGGCCAGGTACATAAAGGTTTTGTTTAATTAGTTACTGATATTGGAGCACAGATGTTGGGAGACAACCACTCACTGAAACTTTACCAAGATTGTGCTCATCCTCCTCCCTCTACACAACATATATAAACATCGACCTCTTCTTTGTGGTGACCAGTAACAGGACCTGAGGGAGTGGCATGAAGCAGAGTTAGAGGAGGTTTAGGTTGGGTATTAGAAAAAGGTTTTTCACCCAGAGGGTGGTTGGGCACTGGAACAGGCTCCCCAGGGCAGTGGTCACAGCACCAGCCTGACAGAGCTCAAGAAGTATTTGGACACTGCTCTCAGGCACAAGGTGTTACTCTTGGGGTGTCCTGTGCAGGGCCAGGAGTTGGACTCGACTCTTGTGGGTCCCTTCCAACTCAGCTTATTCTGTGATTCTGTATTATATCCAATAAGTATAATATCTACAATAAATACAGTGAACGCAAATTCACTGCACCCTATGAAATTAGGTATAAGCACTGAAAACAAGTCCCTGAAGATTAGTGACTGAGTGGGAGCAATCAATTAACTTCATCTGGCCCTTAATCCTCAGGAAATTACCTAGAGTCAAGTGAATGCTGCTACAAAATCAACAATAAATTTAGATTATAAAATTCATACGTTTTGTTGCATTTCCTACACTATACCTAGTTAGCATACACAAAAACTAATGAAATTTACTTTTAGCTGTATTCATCATCAACCAAGCACTTGTTTTTTAGCAGTCTAAACCAACCACTACCTTTAGTTCCATAACATTTTTCATGCCAACGCATCACAAAGCCGTTTGTTTACAAGAAACTCTGCCTTGTACTTTAGGATACAAAGTTTCATATTACATCTAACTAGGCTGAAAAGGAAATGGGAAGAGCTAAAACCTGTACAAAGTACCAATGTTTTAAACACTGTTGATTCTACATAAATATTGCCAGGTTCTTTATTTCCTTTTAAATGGTAAATATCTCACACTTGCCATAGAAGTGAACAGAAACATGTCTAAAAATTGTGCTTGTGTGACTTAGAGAGAAGTACTTAATGTTGCAATGGCAATGAATCTTCAAAAGCTACAAACTGGTCTATATGAATTTCTACATTCTAAATTAAAAGTAGTGATCCCCCCCCCAAGTTTTACTTAACACCATTTCCTTTTTTCATTTTGCTTTAAGCCTCTTGCCCAAAAATTAAATTCAGTTAAAGTAAGTGAATGATACAAGTCCAGCTAACGGTTTTAATTTGTTCTAAGAAAGCCAAATTTTGAAAAGCAGTTCAATGTTAAGGTATTTTTTCACTCAAGTCAATTGAAGTAGATAATTCTTCTGATTTTTTGAGTGAATCAAGCCATTTGCTATCTATCCGTCATACACATGAGTAAAAGACCTGGTAAAAGGAACAGTGAAAAGTTTCTGAAACAGAATAAAACTTCTTTTGAATTCATGAAATGCAGATGATCCAAACTAACTGCACTTCCTCTAATAATATCCTAAATGAAATGTTGTAGTGCCTCACTCTACATTAATTTAATCATCTTTTGAAAGAAATAGACTTTTTTCTATATATTTAAACTCTACCAGCTCCAAAACCGTGTTTCTCACTTCTGTCTTATAGTCCAGATATCTCCCCTGCAAAGGACAATTCATTTACGTTTCATTCCTTCAGATGCTTCTTGAGTAAGCTGTCATACTTGGATTAAATGAATTCTTCTCATTTGTTTGGCCAGTAATGCAGGAAACCAAAAACTCTTCCAGTTGATTGAGTTCCCTCAATACGAGAGCTGGCATTGACTCACAGAACTCCATTTAAGTGGAACAATAACAGTATCAGGTTACCTTCTAACAATAGCTCCAGTGTTATTTGGCATTGCTGGCAAATGTCTCAAGATGAAGACAAATTTGTGAATTCATGGAGATCTCCCAAGAATGTTTTCCCATTCATTAAAAAAAAAAAAATCCAATAATAATAACAACAGTGTTGGGTTTTTTTTTTAATTTTTGGTATTCCTAAGACATAAAGGATTCTTACAAACTCTCCTGCCTTTAGAAATACTATCTTTCTACTACCATGCACTTAAGAATTGAGTGTTATCAACATTACCATTTCACAGTTGAGGATACTGAAACTAAAAGGAGAAAAACTTCAATCAAGTTTGAATAATGACGTAACTACAAGGAAGACACAACTTGAGAATCTCAGTTTTCAGATCCTTGCCACTGCATAGACTATTCTAGGGTCTAGTTTCAACTACTGCAGGCTGTTCCTGTCTTCTGATGCTCAAGAGGAGAAGTGTACTGTCAGTGAAGTGGGAAGATGATTTCTGAGCATCACAATCACCTTGAGGCTAGAAGCCTAAGAGAGCTGCAGTATTACTCACTGAGGAAACAAACAAAAAAAGCCCCCAAAACAGGCCTTGGCAACATAAGGGCAACTGAAAACCATCCTCCCCATGAATCCTTTTCTTCCTCTGAGTTCAACTCATATTGACTGCAAGATCTGGACTTAGATGTAAAACAGGTATTATCTTTTGTTAAGTTATGATGAATTCTTCAAAACCACTGAAAGAGGGAAACAAAAGTATTATTTCTGTATTATTTCATTTTACCTCACTGATGTGTACGAAGCTCCTCACAACTGCCAGTATTTATATTTGTCTCTTCACAGATAAAAGCTTTGTGACATTTTATTAGATTTTTCATTCCTCAGCAGTTGTTACTCAGCACTGCTCTATTTCCTTCAAGCAAATTAGAGTGATTTATACTAATATACCAACAAAAGAGGTAGTGAAACATAGATTTAGAAGAAACAAAGATTTTAGTTAATATTCATATTTTGGTAAATCAGTAGGAAACAAGTAAGAATAAACAAGGCTGTTAGAAGCATGTCCAAAATCTGTTATTAGCTCATGCTGACTCCCATTTCTAAAAATAGACATAGCCAAGATCTAGGAATGCTTTGTAAGATCAACAGCAATAAGCTTAGCTCAAAAATTAATACATAATAGGACAGCTTACAGCACAGCTCATTGCACTTCACATACCTATACGCTACACAAATGTTGAAGAAAATAGTATCTCCTTTAGCTAAATCACATACTTTCAGGTTGAGAAACATCAGCCATAAGCCTAGGTTTTCAGCAAATACTAGCAGCCTGGCCTGTTGTAAATAAACAGTAACTAAAACACACTGGCTCAGATACAACTCTCCACACGTGTGGCTTCTAGTAAAGTATGTTACCCACACACCACTAGCCAGCAGATGTTTCAAACAGTTGCCATTTGAACCAGAAAAACAATCCTGGATGGATGCTTGTTATTTTAAACTCCTACAAGGCACACCAAGCTACAAAAAAGGAACAACTGGTATTTTTTATATTTATGTAATTTGCTAATCTGTCTGTTACTCCAGAAACAGTTAACTTATCAAGATAGTCCAAAGAAAGTAGAAAAAATAAAGCACAAGGAGCAAACTTCCAGCAATTTACTAACACTGTATAAAGGTGCCCAAACATATTTCTTCCATTGAGAGGCTGTTTGAAGCCTTGTTAATGGCTTTATCTGTTAATCTCCAAGTATGACATTTTAAGTCTTCAATGCAAGGAAGGATGTCTGGTAAAAATAGGTAGTGGCACCCACAGGAAGGTGCTCACCTTCAAGCCAGGCCATTATAAATACAGAAGGCTAAAACAAAACACATGAGAAGACTAAATAGCCTCCCTCAGCCTCCCCCTAACCTAGGAGGAGCAACCTTTCCCAAAAAGGTGCTAATGAGTCATAAAAGATGAGCTTCGAAGAGCACAGTGAGGTGCATTACATGGTTTGAGAGACATCAAAGGTACAACCAACACTTCCTATTTTGAACACTTGAAGACTTCTTGTCCTCACTTCCTGACTTTCCTGATAGAAAGAGAAGCAAAGCAGCACTGAAGCAAATTAAAACAGAGGTTGGGTCAGAAAGTTTATGAAAGCCAAACCAAGGAATATAATAATAAAAGGAAAAAAATACCTGATGACTTCAAAATTTTTACACCAACAGCAAAAATGGTATAAAGCAACCAAAACATTCCAATCTGTAAAGTTCCAAGGTCACCACTGAGGAGAAATACAAGGACAAAAGTGACCCTAACATCCATCTCTCCCATTTTCATATATTAAAAAGGAACAACAAAAAGCCAGATGCCGTCACTCAAATGGTTCTTGGTTTTAGTTGCCCCCGACTTCTAATGCTGCACACACAGAGCAGCCAAGGCTCACCTCTCAAGAAATTAAGGCCTACCAGACACAGGAAAAAATTTATATTCAAAAGTACCAGCAAGCAAACAGTTAATTGACATAACTGACAGAAGCAGATGCAGCAACATCAGAACACTCTCAAAACATGTGAGAAAGAAGAAAGAAAACTGGAAACTTGGGGTATGGAAAAGTCTTTTTCCAGCTGCAGTACTTTGGATCCAAAGGGGTCCGAGACAATAAAACAAATACTCATTTTCCTTCGCAGTGAAAATCCAGAGTTCTAATGAAATGCAAACAGAGTTGAAATGGCATTTTGCAGTTCCTTTACAACCTTCTTTTTTTAGAGAGGTTAGCAAACTTACACAGTTTTTAAGCAGACAGGTATAATCCCTATTTCACAGCAGAGACATGCTGTGACTTGTCTATATTAAGAACTAAGTCTAGGACAAAGGCAGGAACAGATTTCTGACCTCGTGATTCCTACTCTTAGACTGCCACCACAAAGCTAGCTCTACGTAATGTCAATACAGCTATCACCTGTGAAATCCCCACAACACAAAAAAAGCTGTCCACAGACAATTAGAAGGTCAGTAAAAGGCAGGCTCTCTTGCTACTTTTGTATCCTGCTTTTGAATAAAAAGAAAAAAAAAAATAAGAGACTAAGCCTTGTCAGCATGAGCTCCAGTACTTTTCTGGCACACTGCAAAAGCAATCACCAGCACTGAGAATACCTGTTATTCAGATGCACTAAGGAACAGCAAGCCTGAGGCTTTCTGCACTTTTTACTTCCAGCTCGAATGCTTAAGGATAAATGCAATGTACCCAACAGCCTATAGTAAAAGAGTCTGAATACGTGTATTTTTTCTGAAAACATAACAAGTCTGGGCCTGCAGATGATTAAAGAATTCTGGATTGCCTAAGGAGACAGACATCATATACTTCTTCAGTACAGTAACAGCACATGTAGCAGAACTCTGTTATTGATCCCAGTCCAGGAAGAACTGGGGCATGAATGACTCTGCAAGGGCCAGTACCCCTACACATACACTGTGCTTCTGCTACAACACAACATCCACAGTATCACTGGCTGAAACAACTGAATTCATTTCATACAATGGTAGAATACTAGTAAATGAGAAATATAAATGTAATATATATAATACATACACTAATATATATAAATATATATATATATATAAGTGTATAAACACTTGAAAGTAAAAGGTTTTTCCTGTTTACCATCATGACTTTCAAAAAGTCAAAGTCCTTGACCATACCAGCAGAAAGTCCATATTCCCAGCTGACATAGCAATTAATTGTTGGTAGGACTGAAATATTCTCTAGTCATGAGTCTTCTCAGGTAGCCCCACCTCTCTGAAGATACTGATTATTTTACAGACTGACATTTTGAAAGCTAGACCAATTTAAAGCAGTCAGATGATAAGGTGCAGTAAGAGGAGCTCAGCTGAGTTGACGCAAGAGATCAACTGCTGCAGGAAAGAGGTCCCATACACCCTACTCCTCTCAGCATTCCCCTTTCAGCCACACATTCCTGATGCTTCCTTGTATGAGTTCTGATTCATGTAATCCTTCAGTGAGCTAATTCACTGGCAGAAGCTAATTTATCCAGAACGAGCCTTCTTCAAGTTGATAATCTCAATCAATTTACCAAGGGATCAGATGAAGGGATGAACATCAGAACAAGCAAGGGAGGAAAAAGATGAAGGACTACTCCCAGCAGCAACAAAATGCTAAGTTTGCTTTGCTGTATTCAAATCTGATCTTTAATCTCTCATGAACACCAGAGAGTAAAACGGAACTTTCATAATGAGTTATTAAGTTATTAATTTATTTTGTTGCCTATAAGGATCTCATCCTATACTGGAACTCTAGAGATAGAGATTCTTGCAGCTATTCGGTTCCGTTAGTGTTAGAAGAACGTCGCATATTTACAACCTGCTATCCTTGCTCATGTTAGGCAGTAATTCTTTTTCTACAAATAGCATCAGTGAAGATGGTAGAACTGTTTTCAGAACATGGTATCATTTTACAGAAAGGTATTAGAAATCTGGTTGCATTACAAAATGTGAATTCAGCAATGACCTCTCTCTTATACAACTGCTATTTAATATTTTCTACGTAAGACACAGAACTGTAGAGTCATAGTGTCTTCATACAGAGAATGCACAGGACACAGAAGAGCTGCTTGGTAATCTACCGGCAAAAATCTAGCTACTGAGTGCCATTTTTCTTGCAGTGTCTGTAATTCAATTATGATGAATTTGTCTTCAAGATAAATTAATCATTGCTCATCATGGTTCATGTTGCCTCACCATTCGGTTGGGTTAATAACACATTATTTAAATTAATTCCCTGATTTGCTGCATACTTTCCATCAACATTACTTTTCCCATGAGAAATTGATTTGCCTCTCTACATGTACCTTAAGAACAATGTGCTAAGAAGTAATTCTTGTCAAGTAATGTTTATGCTTATGTATGCAAACACATACCTCCCATTAATTAAAAAAAGTTATCAATGATGCAGTAAGATTTGAAAGAGTCTTTTGCATGCTCTTATTTAATATGAGGGAACCTAAAAAAATACTAAAAAGGTGTACTGTTATTTAGAGAAAGAATTTGAATAGTTATTCCCACCATAATGAACTTAGACTATGCAAAAATATCATCCTCACAAACATCAACATTATCTTGTTCTTAGTTTCATATGAAAAATGCCATCTTAATTTTTTTTGTGATCCCTGAAACATAAAAACATGAATTGTGCCTTTCTGTAAGGCAGATCTCTGAATAGAAGTATACTCAGTCTCCTGAATGGTCTCCCCAAAAGTTCAAAGAAACTGGATAAAATTTCACAAGCTAGGAGTCTCCTTCTGTAGTCCACATACCTCCCGTTTCCAGGGGGTTCAATACAGCACCTTAGCCCCGCTTGCTGTACAAGGGAGCCGCCAGAGAGTTTTGCAAGCACATGCATCAAAGCAAATTACTAAGGAGTCGGGCAAACAACTTTTGGTTTAAGCTTTTAAAAGGTTCATTCCAAGCATAAACAAAGATACTCAAAGTGACATTACTGCTTTTGCGTGTCGCTACACACTGCACTGCAGCAGTGAGTTTTGCACGGTCAGCAACATGCTTTTCACACTGGAAGTTCAGAGGTAAGAACCACAGGCACACTAATTCATTACATATGAAGCACTTGAGCCCTCCATAGCTCATAAATCACATGCATACAATTCCAAAACGGTATGCCATTCTTCAGCAGAGATAGCATTATCAATAACATCAATATTCCAAGAATAATAGATTTTAGCTCATAAGAGGACATTCAAAGCAACCAAAAGGGGGTAATCTACGGACAAAACACCAGTCCACTCCTTCACAAAGATAAGGAAATTGTCAAGAAAAACAAACACTAAAATTTCAGGATCAATGAGATCTTCAGTTATAAAAAAAAAAAGGAAAACACCACCACCAAACAAACTAAAAAAAAAAAAAACCCATACAAAGAACCAACAAAAAACATTCACGCAAATGCAGTGCCTCAAGTAAAGCAATCCTTTGTGTTAGGGGAATATCAAACTACTATTTATTTAATCTAGAGACTGTTCTCAAAGCAGGACTCAATTCAACAATGTCCAAACTTACACCTAGTTACAGGAATATACAGCCATTCCCCACATTTTTGCCATCGCCTGCCTTCTTAAATCAAGCATTGCTTGATTCAGCAAAGGAGCTCTGCTCCTCTTCTGCAGCAACCCTGTGAAATGTTGTACAGTGAAGTACAAGCTGCAACAGAGATCTGAAAATTCAAGTCCTCAACTTTTCACAGTCTTCTGCAAATGCATCTTAATTAGATGCAAGGTCAGTACAGACCAACTGCATGCTGATGGCAGGAACTGTGGAGCTAGCTCTCAGGTTTCATTTTAGGTACCTTTTGATTTACTGTGTGATACTAGGCAAGTCACTTCCCATTATTTATTTATAAGTTACATCTAATTATCTAGGAAGCCTAATTAGCTCATCTGGAAAGTGATTTGAAATGCACAGATGAAAGATAGTGTGTATTTCTCAACTCTTGTCATCTGTGCCAATAAAATACCTATTTCACAATAATTAGCTCTAACTGTATTTTTGATAGCTACTGCCCCATCCCTAGAAATTCCAGCTCTGAAAGTCACAAATAGAAAGACTCATTGGGATGCAATGCTAATGAAGTGGTATGTGAAACATCTACAGATAAGGTCAATATTCTAAAGGCCTTTTTGCAATCACTCAGCATGCAATGAAACTTTCTTCCCTGTTTGGTTTCCCTCAAAGGAAAACTAAGAGATTTCTTTTTAAACTCTCATTGGTATCACAGTAAGCACTTCCAGCATAGGTCTGTGTCTGTCTGAAAAAAAAACTGGCCTAAGAAACTAAATCTAATCGTAAGATTGATTAAAATGTTCTAGAAAGCTTTAGTAAAAGTGTCTTATTACCTCATGTAGAAGCCCTACATTCATTTTTCAAAAACTTGTGAAACATTAATAGGACCCTTAGAAGAGACAAAATGCTTAACCTTGGAGCAGGGACTGGGTGAGATGGCTGAAGTAAAATGGGGACACAGCAGGCAGTCTGAAGCACTATGGGGGTTACGTCTCCCACGCTCCAGCCATGCACCAGCCCACAAACAGGATTCCAACAGCCCGTAAACAGGAAAGAGGCTCACTAAATCCTACTACTCTTACCAAACAAGTCTAGTGTCCTGTCTCTACAATAGCTGGCATGGGATGTTTCAGCCAAAACCGTAAGAAATTGTGTGGGAAACAGTTACAGAGTAATCAATTCAGGATGTGAATCTCTGGTTAAAGAAATCAAAGAGCACGTGTCCTAAAACACATATACCCATCTGTTAAGGTTCCATGTTCATTTTGACTGTAAGCATTCTGTGGCCCAAGGCACCTCATCTTGTGCATATGTACACACATTAATCTAATGAGTTCTCAGCCTTACTCACATTCTACCATTCTACATACCACTGGAGTAAAGAAATTTAAATATAAAACTATGTAGGGTCAGTCTACTTAGCATGACATTATTTTTTTTTAAAGCCAAATTATTTTCAAACCCATACATCATTTTAAACACCACAAAACCCACTATTTTAAGTATGAAAATGGTGCAACTTTTAATACATCACAACCAAGATAAAATCACATGGTTTATGTTTTTCCTCTAAAGGAGGTCCCATCACAATACTTCATTCACTCCTTCAGGCAAAAGAAAAGAAAAAAAATCTTCCTTCAATTTACTCTAGTCCCTTGTTGGTGCTGGTAAACATATCTACTGTCAGCTTCCTGGAAGATGATCTCCCATAGAATCAGGGAGGTGGCTGCTGCTGCTGCTGCTGCCAGGACTCCAAAGGAACAGAGAAATCTGGCTCTATCAGCATGTGAAGGAGGTGAGGCAGGGGAACCTGTGACTGAGTTGATTGCACAAGCGACCACAAACACAGTCAAACCAGCTCACCATCTTTGTACCCTTCTTCCCTGTACCTGTCCATACTTCTGTTACTTATGATTCCCACCACGTTACACAGAGATGAAAAAGGTAATTAGATTATTTTTTGTTGTTGGATACAACCCAAGTGGCAAATACATCATTTTTCCCTCCCCTGCTAGACTCCATGTTTCTTCTTACTTCATTTCAGCTACATCCCTGTTTTCTCACCAAGTCACAGGATAGGGAGAATGCTGCTGCTATTTAAATTGCTGGGCCTCTTATAGCTTAATAAAGTCAATTTTGGCTTAGAACACATACGGCAAGGTGTGTATTATTGTTCTTTTTCAACAAAACAAAAAAACTAAGAACAGCTTTTCTAAAAAACATTATGCGCACACCTGACCAGTACAGCATAGCTCTACTTGATGTATTTCTCACCCGTGATGGGTGACCAGTATTTCTTCAAAACACAGGTACTGGGTATATTTTATTCTCTGAATTTCTCATAGAAATCAATTAACAAAGACAGTTAAAATTAAATATAGCGATCTGCATGAAATCTTCTGTACAGAAGGGATACAGAGTGGGGACAGGGGTGCTAAAGTGAATTTGAAAAGTTTGGTGCACTTCTAGGACCCTACCTGGTATGCCTGCACACTACTCCATCAGCTTCATTCTCCTTCTGTCCTGTCCACAGATTCAGCTTCTGTCCCCAACTCATGACAACCTCCAAATATCAGCAGCATACCCCAAATTTACTGAAGTGATACAAATTCAATATACCCCCACTTTTAAACTGACCATAAATTGGAGAAATAAGGAGTTGAAAATATATCTGACATTCAATAGTGACTATACCTAAGTCTCACAAGTTATGTAATAAAGGCATGAATAAATGGTGTGTAACTCATTGGGCAGAGGAGACAAGAGGACACTTGGTGCCTCTTACTGCAGGACCCAGGAAAACAGTACATAGCACTCAGTATATAACTCATTCTTACTTCTCACTAGCCATTAGGTGCAATTAGGTACTACCAGCTCTACTGTCTCACTAACACGATGCTCAGCTGCCCAAGTGGTCAGGGAAATAATGAGGCCATCAGATTATTCCATATCCCTTAATGCCACACAACCCTACTAGGAGTACGTGCGCCTTTTATTTCTCTCTCTCTTTCATGCTGTAGAGTATGCCTGAAGGTTACAAACTAATGGAGACATACAAAAATATCTGGATGCTTTTGTATCTGCTACCTTAACAATATCTACCATCAAAGAAGAGCATTTTCAAGGAAAAACTTCTGTCTTGTCATCTTATCAGGCACTTGAGATCCCAGCCAAAGGGCACAAGTAGAATACAGTGCTTCTATGTGATGTGCATGATGTATGAGTAAAGTTTATCCATACTGTACATGAGCAATTGTGAAATGGGTTGCCAGTGATCCTGCATTATTTCCTTTGTGACTATAGCACCCTTTTGCCTGGGCCAAACAGAAGAGAATGTATCATTCTTCCCTGCTGCAATACCAAACAACTAGCTCAACTGGGAATAAACTGGTTATATTACAATCACCAAATAGACAATGGTTAAATAATTACACCATATAATTTTGCAAACTTTAAAATACTTTTCAAAAAAGTTGTTCCTCCCTTTCTCATACTACAATGTAACTATTTTTTAATAGTATACTTCTCTGCAACTGAAAAAAATGAGAAAAGATCATTATGTGTCTGTTTCCACAATTATATTCAGGCATTTAAAAGGTACATCCCCTGCAGAGCACTTCACTGACTACATTTTAGTTATTATTTCACTAATTTAACATCAGCTACAGTTAAAATATAAACAGGTCACTGTGTTCAAAACAGCTGGCATTGTTGTGACAAGTAGACTGGGTGGAAGATGACTGATTACATTTTCTCATTTTTAAAATGATTTTTCAACAGCTTTGTTCCTCTGTTGTGATTTCAAGCTGCCCTGTCTCTGGGTATTACAGCCACCAAAACATTTTGTAATATCAGCAGCCCCTTGCCTGTTTCTTCACAATCACATTTCTACACTGCAACACAGAATGGCAAAGCCAGATGCTAAAACAAACTCACAGAGCAAATGGAAGCTTGTTCCAACAGTCTTCCTATGGCTCTCAAACACACCAGGCAGCATCTCAGCAATGACCCAGGAAGGGCTGAAAGACACTCATGCACAGTCCCAGAAAACCACACTACTTGTGCTTCTCAGCTGTCTAAAAATGTATGTTAAGGCTACTGGGCCAAGGTAAACATATGGCAAGATTTAAATTGACTGAAGGAGCTGTATTAAAATAAGCAGTGATGCAGTTCGAGGATTAGCCTCATGGTATTCCACAGTTTCCAAATATCCTTTGGTATTTATGGAACATTTATATTATACTTACAAAATTAATGCACAAGGACACTTATCGAGACATCATGTCTCCAACTCTCAGAGCTGCAACAAAATACAGTACTCTCCTCTGGCTGATCAAAGGACATTTAAAAGTCATTACTCTGGGCAGATTCACAACCCCACTGCTACATGATGATATCAATGATTCTAATTTCCACAATAAGCATAAGTTACTTTTCAACTTCACTAGTTGTGTTTTATGCCATTAGAGGAGTCCAGTTTATATTATACCTCTTCTGCATAGGGAAAATCCAAATATTCCTATCTTTAACTAAGTGCAGTACCCAAGCAAATGGATTTCAGTCTCCTCTCAAAAGAGACTCCTGACAAGAGTTGCAACTTTTCTTTAATTTCTTCTTGGTATCTTTTAAACTCTTTTGACTTCTTAACAAATTTTACACACAAAGTCTGAAGAGTACCTTATGAGCTGGCATGCAAACTTCCCTTCATCTCTAAGATGCACCTCTTCTAAAATTCACATTTTCATTTGACCCATGGATGTTCACTCCAATAGCCAACACAATGCTACTTTCCCTGTTTCCAAATTATGACCTACTACCATCTTCACAAAACAAACTTTTTTTATTAGGACATAAGTCCATGACTATTTGTGATGCTGTTTAATGGCATTTTCTATTGAGCCAATCCTCGAGGACACCCAACTCCGTTAGCATACTTCAGTCTTCCATATGGATGTCTGACAATACAAAGGGAGGAACTTCAACACCATTCAATCCTTAGGCCACTCTAAGCCCAACTTGTATAGAACTGCATTTTTATGATATATTTCAAAATTCTGCATTTTGATCTATATGAAATAAGAAGCTGATTGTTTTTTTTAAAGAAAACAGTCACCTACCTAGCATCACTTCCCAGATAATTAATTATTCATGCATTTTAGAATGCAAAGCCCAAGACCAGCCTCAAATATGTTTGGGATTTTACATTTCCCAGATTGAAACATGCAAGACTCCTAACTGGTGTCCCCATTCCTACCAGTATTCATTCAAGTATTTAGCACTAAACATGAGAGCAGTGCAGAAATTTAACCACCTGCAAAAGAGTTTGCTGTGTCTAAGTCTAAAGGAGAAAACTGGGGGTTTATTTCTGGCTATTCTCAAGAGTTCACCTTGCAATGTTTTATACTGGACTGAGTTATACTTCTCCCATCTGTAAGCAAGGGAATATAACCAATCTATAACAGAGGTACACTTTAAAGCTGAATTAAATGGCATTAAAGTGCTTTGAATTCTTCAGATTCAAAAGATGCTAGATAATAGAGAAACAGCATTATTGCTATTTTCATTTCTCTAGAGGACTTTAGTAGTAAGTATTTCTTTCATCCTCATTCCCTGTATGTACTAGACATATCTCAGCAAGGACCATATATATCTACATGTTGGGCTCTAGAGATGCTAAAATACTTGGCCAGTGCAGACAGATTTCATTTGTATAAGAGATGGCTTTTTCTTTTAAAAAATCAATGCTATCGGCAGATGTGCTAAGCTAGAGCAATCTATAACATGCTTAAATTCTCTTTCCTACCTTAATTTGGAAAGTTACATTAGCACCTTCTGGACATCAATAAATATTAAATCATATTCGATGATTTCATTAATAGTTTGAATGATCAATATTGACCAAATATGTTCTTTTAAACTGCTACCATAAAAAAAACCAAACCTGTTTTTTACCAAGCTTCCAAACAGTATTTTAACACTCAATGTTCATACAAGTTGTTATTCAGCTTTCTAGACAAAGATTTAAGCACAAAATACTTTTTTCTCTAGTTAAAATTGCCCAACCTTGCAGAAAAGTGAGCAGCTGAAAGAGCAAAGCCAAATGCACAACCAGAAGATCCACCTCCACCTTTTTCTTATACACTGACATTCAGGTGACTCAGGCTGCAACTGCTGCCCACATGCAGGAATCAGTGTGGGTTTCAAGTACAGCCTTCACATGTGGTCCTTTCTTCCTCAAGAAAAAGACAGCAGGACACAAAGTTTCTCATGGATTTAGTCCATGAACTACCAGCTGGAACACATAAATGTATAAATGCAAGTGTTTGAAGAAAAAACCCCACCCTTCAAAATGCCAAAATGACAAGAAAAAGATAACAAGAAAAAAAAATTAAATATTTAATCACAATAAGCCTATGGTAAAAAACATGACTGAGTTTTTAACACCATGAATAAAAACAAGAGGCAATCATTTTCTATACTAACATCAAAAGGACTCTCTCTGTATTTGATCAATATTCCTACATTAATTACAAAGGTTCCAGTTATTCCACAGGTTTTTTTCCTGAAGCAAAAAATCAGGTCTTCAAACAGAACTCATAACTATTTTTCCAAAGGTTTTATGGACAGAACACGCTATTACTACACTCAGACTATTTTTCTCATTCATTTGCAATGGGTTAAGAGTTTTGAAGACCTATTGAATGTTCTCTCATGGTTACAGGTACATACAGTTTTTCTTCACCTTCTTACGCTGGTCATCTACTTTCACCATATTTGTAAGAAGTCTTTTTTTCAAATCTTCTGACAAATCTGGCTGAAACTGGCCAGAAGTTCAAAGGTAGTTTTGCATGCCTGTTCACAAGCACATGCACACACATGCACGTGATCCGGTACCTTAGGCCACAGGAATAAACTATGAAGTCTGGGGAACGTAGCTCTTGGAAATAAAAAAAAAAAATCAAAAATAGCGAAAGCTTTTCCACCCATTCCAATGCTTACCTATGTTTTTTCACCCTCAGATAGTCAACATACAATTTTCCATTCTCTTACCATCATTCTGTTCACACAAAAAAGTACACAGCACCACTAAATGGGATAGATCAATCTGCTGAATAACTCCTAGGGTCAGGTTTCAGCAAGCTAGTTATAAAATCAAACCCATTTTGCAGACAGACCTCTGTCTACAGGTGTCTCTCTTATGTGGTTGAGTTCCTTCATGTCTTGTCCTCTTTTTCTGATTAGCTCAGTATTGGTAGGAAGAGAACGTGTCCGTTCCAATTTTCAAAATCTTTTGCTCATTGCTAAGCCAGTGTATTCAAAATGCTTTGATAACATTTGCAAGCCTAAAGAGATTGAATTCACTGCTAAGAGCCCATATGTGTTTCCAAGTATTAATGATGAGTTGATCTACAGAAGAATATTTACAGACTCTACAGAAAATTCATTCCAGGCTTTTGGTCATGGGAAATGTACCAAAAGACTCTACATCTCTATAAGCCTAAGTCCCCATCAGTTGCAGGGTCTGAAAACATATCCAGAACTCTGCCTACCATTCAGAACAGATCTCAAAGTTCAGCCAGGTATTCCTCACATTCATAGATCCAAAAGCACTGCTGCACATCCCAAACTTGGCCTTTGTCACAGTTTAAAAAAAATTTAAAACAAGCAAAATACTAGAGCAGTTAATCCCTGGAAGGCCTTATAATCACATTCCTTGATGTGTTTGAAAAATATGGAAATAGTGAAAATGTTCTGACTTGCTAAACTTGCAGTCTCTTTAATGCATTTCTCGGCCCCAACATGCACAGACTGCTGACTTGGCACACCCAGAGGACCTCTGCTCACCTTCCTCAATAGACCCAGACTGATAAGTCTGAGTTTCCCCAAGAGTAGAACAAAGTCATGCTTATTAAAATGTTTACTGAACTCAAAAAGTAGAGCAGTGCTCTCATGAAAATAGGTATGTCAGAGCAAATCTCCATAGGCACATGTATGTAACCGTTGATGATAAAAGATATTAAACTGGAATTTGAATGACTCTCCTTCTTTAAAAACAGACTAAAATGCCTTTAAGGTTTTATGTAACACTGACCTCTAAACAGTATCACCTGCTTATGCACATTAATGAAAAAGACAGGGTAACAAAGAAGCCAAACTGAACAAAATTTAACTCACTGCTATCATTTTTACCCTACTGTATAATTCACTAGCCATGGGTTCTAACAACAAAAACATGTCCAGGTAACTTAGAACATGACATATAATTTATTTTGCATAAATATATATTAATATACTTATCAGATTTAAGAATATTACAGTATGTATGAGTCCTGCAGTATCTTTTACTTTGCCACACCAATTTACTTTTTTATACTCAGCACAATAGATTGTTTCAGCCACAGGAATAAAAGAGAGTAATATAAAAGGAGTGGGGGAGAAGACTCTAATGCCTACATACTACTGACTACTAATTATTTCAGAAAAAAAAAAGAAACAATCAACCACAGATTATTGCAAGTTGTGCAAACTAAGCTGTTTTCCAAGGGAGGTGTCAAGATGGTTGATTGTGTCAGCCTAGCTTTCAGCTGTTCTATTTGAAAACCAAAACATACTTTTGGCACTTATAAATTAGGCACTTTTAAAAGGTATATGGCACATTCACAAGCACTTCAAAATGGAAAACTATTTCCATCAGACAAGGTAATGTTAAAGGATTTTTTTAAAAAAGCAGTAGAGATGGAAGAGAAGAAAAAACAGAAAAGTAGGGACAACAAGATGAGGCAGTAACACAATCATGGAGGTAACCTAATGGGCAAAAGCATTTGATGACATTCAATATAATCTATTCTTGTTTGCTTAAGCAGCAACTCAATATTGAAGTACCTAAAATCAGAGGTGATTTTTTGTATTTAAAATCCAGAATGTTCTTTGAAAAAAGACATAACAAATATACTTCAGAAACACAGTCTGTAGTTATATTTCTAGCCAGTTATATGAAACTGCATCAT
Source organism: Corvus brachyrhynchos (assembly GCF_000691975.1). Classification (NCBI taxonomy): domain Eukaryota; kingdom Metazoa; phylum Chordata; class Aves; order Passeriformes; family Corvidae; genus Corvus; species Corvus brachyrhynchos. The sequence goes on from NW_008239553.1 coordinate 12,900,796, forward strand.
GCAAATCGGCTATGGTTTTCTGAAAAAAATGAGACCTGATGTAAGAATTTTCATGATGTTTTCATGAATATTGTAGAAACAAATCTAACAAAAATATCTACCTGTAGGTACTTTAAGGTCTTCCCTTCCATATGAAAATGTACAGAGAAAAGATATTCCCCTAACTCTAAGTCAGGGTGATAGGGACCAAGTGGGTAGGCAGGAGCATAAGGCAAATAACTTCTCTCTGATTCCAGTGTACAGCTCCCTCCCGTTAGCTTTGGGCAGTTCTGAGCACCAGCAGTGCACCACAGACTTCAGGCTCTCACCCCTGCCACTGTTCTATTGCAGTAACACAATTTTGCACTGTAAACCTGTTATGGACACAACCTCTGATGTTGCGTTAGTGATGATTGTGCCAATAACGCTACAAGGAGTCAGAACTTCTACAGGTTATTTTTTATTCTGTTAAGAATGATTGCCTGTTTAAAAAGATGAAAATGGCATCTGCTCTCCCTTTTTTACAACTGTGGTTTGCATTATTTATTTTAAAAAAATTCACTAAATTTAATTAAATACTGAAAAATGTGACCCAAGGAAGATTTGCATTACGTTTCTCCCATGACTTCCTTAAGTATTTTTGTGCTTGTTTATACTACACTTTTATCACCACTGTATGTCAGATTCAGAGTTAGGATTACATTAAAAACATCACACAAGGATTTTATTTTAACATCTTTTGTTTAGTAAGAGACAATTCAGTTGTCTGGCATTGCTGGAGATCAATTTGTACAAACAATCTGATGCAATGGAGGCAATTTTAATTTAAGCTATCAAATCCCATTCTCCCTGCCTCCACATTGCCCAAGAGAACCATCTTAACAGAGTGGAAGAAACAAAAGTGTTCAGACCATATAGTGAAATATATTTTTACTTATTTTCTGATCTCCTGAAACTACCAATGAAGCTGCCAACTATTGTTGACTGGGCTGTAACTGGCTTTCTTGACAGAACTTGTGAGGTATAAACTTGAGAGACCCACATGCTGTGAAGCAATTTGTAGCATTAAGAGATCCAATTTTAACAGCAGATTTATACTTTCTTTTTACTTTGAAAACAGCAAAAACTTGCTGAAGAGAATAAAAACACAAGACCACAGCCGGGTCTGGTTTACAGATTATAAAAAAGTCAGCACTGCATTTTGCATCATTTTGCATGATTACTGACGCTAATTTTAGGACAGCTTAAGTAATCACTGAAACATAGACAATTTAAACTTTAAATAGGTTGCACAGATACAACCAGGGTAAATAGAAAATTTGCCTTGCAGTTAGTGCCAAGTGGTGCATAAACCCAATGCAAGTACAGTGTATTCCATGTTACTGGGAAAAGAGGAGAACCTTGAATTCAAAAAGAAAAACTTGGCTATAGTAAATTCCTAGAAGTATATTCTAGTTATGAATCAGATGCCAGTGAATCTGATTATATTATTAACTTGAATACTAAGAAAAAGATATGTGAACAAACATTCAGCAATGCACCAGCAAGGCATGGGTAAATGCAAACACAAAAAGCTTCGAGAGGAGAGCAAACATTGAATACCAGCACAGTTAAGTAAAATAAACATGGAAAGAATAAACATAGAAGGAATAAAGAGGTAAAGTTTAAAAATCAGAGTCAAAAAAAGGCATACCCAATATAAATACAGAAAGCATCAAGAACTGAAGCAAAGATACAGGACACCATAAAAGAACAAAGTATTTCACATTTACATTACAAAAAAAAGAATTATACATTATTATATACATATTTCATTTAAAAATGAGAAAGAAGAAACCCTTTTCATGCAAATACACCTCACAATTTGCAGAGAATTAAGTATTTATGAATGGCCTATGTGCAAATGAAAAATAAGCATATATCTAAGAGAAAAAGAGAACTAAAAGAAAATGAAGTAGAAGAAAAATACAGAGCATGGAAGGACAAAGGTGAGATCAAAAAAACCCTCCAGATAATTGATTTTGAGACTGAGCTATAGAAAATGCCAAAGAAAAGCTTTTGCTATAAAAAACCCAAAAACTTTAGCCTTCTCTACACATATTATACTACTTGTCACAAGCAGGGATACACAGGTGGGCACCAACTAATTCATTGCCTTTTTTTCAGATATTATGGAAGAGTTGTTTCTTGAGGATAGAGACAAGGTGACTGCAACAGGATAGTCCCTTCAAGGCCTACCAAAATCAGGCTAGATCACTTGCAAGAATTGAGCAAATTCAAATACATATGGAGGCTCTGAAGCAGTATAAAATCTCTGTTTTACCTTCTCTTACAAGTCTCTCTACAAGCTGGAATCCAATTCTGCAAGTGGAAAACCCTACCGCAGAGCAAACTTATGAAGACTGGCGAAGGGTATGGAGAACAAAAGTTGAAAGATTTGAAGCTTTTACTAACATGCAGAGTGTTAACATTCACCCAGAAAACACAACAATGTTTTCTATAAAGGCTTCAAATGAAGAAATGAAAGCTGTTTAGATATAAAGTTATGAGACTGAGTTGCAATATGAAATGTTTCTTAGAAGAGCAATTAGACTGGCTGGAAAAAATACGCCTAAGTAAAAAATACAATATTGTAAATGAGGCTCAAAATACACGAATGTTTTTTCCTAATTTTCTGTATGAGTCTAACTTCAAAGCACAAACAGACCATAAATACCATCAAGGCCCAGAGCACAGCCTTGAACACTGTCCCCAAGGAAACAAGTATCTCTATCAAGAAGTACATCTAGTGAATTCAAAACACTACAGATTGGTGGATGACACAGAGTACAGTTGTATGATTCACATTCCTAAAAATGAGATTGGTTGGTTGGTTTGTTGGTTTAAAAAGCACAACTGTTCAGAAGAAATAATATTATGTTATTATCAAATTACAGTAGCTCCATGAGCACAACCAGGATTAAGAGCAAGATGAAAAGTAATAGTAAAAAGAAGTCATGAATGGTATTTGAAATTATTAACTGTTATAAAGACCATAGTTTAGTTTCAAATAGAAAAAACTAAAAGCTGTGAACTTTCATAAAGACTCCACTGCAGAGCAAAATGCACATGATCATAAGTAATATCACTTCGTTCATATTCCAGATTATAAAAGGTAGATGTTAAGGAATAGACACAGCTTAGTAATTAGATGTAGAATCTTGAGAAGGTATCTGAAAAAATGCCTAAGAACAGAAAGAGACAGCTAGAAGCAAAAAACCAACACCAATAAAGCCAAACAACCCCCCTCAAAAAACCCAAACAAACAAACAACCAAACCAGAAAACAAAAACCCAAACCCAAGCTTAAGTATTGTCACCAAATTAATGATGTTCTCCTAGCTAGCAAAATTCCAAACCTTAATTTTATTAACAAGTCATTCACAGATAGAAGGGCATCTGTCACAGTACTAACACACATTTCAACCTCTTCCAATTCAGAAAATTAAAATCTTTTAATTTTTTTAATCTTTTAATTCCCTGACTGCCTAATACAACAAGAAGATCACCAAAATAAAAGATCCACATAAAAGATCCTACCCAACCCTATTATACCCTGAGGATCTAGAAAGATAACAAACACAATAATTCGAATGCAATAACCAAAGTCACTAGAACTCCCTTTGGTGGCCTGGTAATTTCAGAATCAGTTAAGACAGGGTCGCAGTCTGGGCCAGTCACAGACAATATAGAAACAGAACATAGGCACACATAGAGGAAAAATATGCAAATTTTCCCTCTGTTGTAATACAGAACAGTAAGTTTTTCTTCATTTTGAGCAAAAAATGATCTTCCATTGCTCGGCATTTCTTCTCTGGAACAATGAGATAGGGAGGGGCCAAGGAGTGCAACTTGTTAAAGGGCACACAAAAAGACTGTGTACAAGTGACCTCCTGATGTGATAAAGCAGACTGGGGAAGGAGAAAGAAGAGTAGATGAATTGCTGAGTACTCTGCAAAACCAGACTGTTAGATCAACAGGATCAAAATTAACTCCTCCAGCAAGTACTTAAGATTGATGGACAAATGGCAGCACATCCCAGCACCTGCAGTCTCAGGTGGGCTTCCCTCCATGTAGCTCACACTTCTGTAGTGCAAAGATGATCAAATAGATCTAACAACATAATGCTACCCTGTGCACTCAGAGGGAAAGAAGAATACAGATGGTACACGATTCCACTTCCTGTGACACTACACTGATTGGTTTTATTGTGAAGTCTATTTATACAGCTGATTATAAATTCCTAGTGTGCTTTGATTAATGCAATAGCAGCTGGACTACTTCCTTTCTCTTAGCACTTAGCTGCACTCTTGATTAGTGAGTGGTATATGAAAGCTTGTGAAACAAGTACAGGAAGATCAAACAAAAGCAATGATTTCCTCTTAGACCACTACATTACATTAAACCTGCCAACACTAGACCAGTTAGTCTCTGACCTGCAGCAGCTGGGAGTAGCCAGATTCCAGATGGCCCTAGAAGGCTGCTTTTGTATGGTCCTTGTCTTATTTTTACCAACCTAACATGGAAAGAAAAAAAAAAAATCAGAGCAAGCTGTTTGGGCAGCTCTGTGATAGATGACATCTCCAAATAGAGCAAATTTCCAATCATCCACTATGTGTATGATGTGTAAATCTATCAGATCCATCCCTATAGGACTAGCATCACTACTGAAAGTCAAATCTACTTCCACTACACTAAAACATGTATATACAGTCTGCATGCCACTGGCATCTCAAGATAACAAACCACTACAATACACTCTATCACATCTCCTATCCTGGATCCTCAGCTTTCCAAAGAAAGACGAAAGAAGAGAGGATTCAAGTCATTGCTCTGAGGTTCACTATGTGTGCATGCCATAGTATGTAAGATCTGCAGTGCTAACCAGAAGAGCGAGCACAGACAGAAGCACACGCCTCACTCAGTATATTTTTATTTACAAACTTCACAGATTGGTAAAGTTCTGTATAAGGCTCAGAATTATCTGAAACATGTACATGTGTGTCCCCTTTTATACTGCAAAACAATTCAGAGCTGAAAACTTGAGGAGTACTCCCCAAAATATCCTTTCAAACCTGAAGCAAGCACAGGAGTTAAGCTGCAACTGCATATGGCCTTGGCTAATGCAGATACCAATACATGCAGTGAAGGACACATCAGGATGAGTTCAGGATAAATCAAAATATGTAGACAAATTCAGAAATAAATTTAGGTTGATGGCAGCATAATTTTTAAGTTTTTCCTGTTTTCACTTCAAGGAAGGACCTACATTATTTTAATTTCACTATCATCCAGGGGAGAAAAAGTAATTTGTAAAAGTGTTCAATAAATCAAAGTTCCAAGTCATTCTTTCTAGAGGCAAGAACAACTGTTCCATCTCTCTCTTGTTCCCATACACCTTATGCCATCTCCTTCTACCTCCTAAATAAAAGAGAATCCCAAGCTTTGGGGAATCGTGAGCATTTTAAAAAATCTTTTAAGGATTCAGGCACAAGAGAATCAAATCTGTCTTGACACCAGGTTTCACAAGCACCACAGCACAGAGCTGAATAAATACAAGACTAATCAGAAAAGATGTTATGCAGCATATTAATTTCTTCTGCAGTCCTAAATAAAATTTGCCTTATGTGCTGCAGAAGGCAGAGGCACAGTCATCCAAGCTGGCATTTTAATCTAAATCAAGTTCTCCTGCCTCTAGCATTACAGTGCTTTGTCCATCTTAGATGGCTTAATACAAGTCGGTAACTCTACCTACAAACGTCATCCTAGCAGTAAGCGTTACTAGAAGATACCACTGCATTACACTTGATGCAATGGGAGGCTGCTAAAAAAAGGAGTTCTATCCACCTTCTGTCACAAAGTTCATAAAATGGATAAAATTTTCAGAAAGGGAAAAGCTTTCTTTCATTTTTTTTGGACAGTCAAGAAATATGCCAGAATTACAAGACTGCTTTATGCCACAAGGCTTCTGCTTAGGAAAATTCCATCTCAGTGACAATATGACAATATTGCAGATGGGGGTATCAGCCCCCTTTGTTAACTAGCTCTTTCCATTATAATTCACTTTTAGTCCCATAGAACTTTATTGCACTTGACATATTTTGTTTTAGCTTTCCAGTGTGAGACCTAAAACAAGGCTACAAAAAGACAATTACAAGCGTGGAGGATGGGTCTCAAAAAAATTTACTCATTTTGTTTTCTCTTCATTCTGAAGCCTGTCGTCCAAGCCCTCACTTGCTGCACACCAATAAAGTTCTGTTCTAAACACAAAATTACCCTTTTCTTTAGCAACTGGAACCTACATTTACTGCTTCACAGCTGCTTTGCCTTCACAATACCTCCATCCTGAGAGACAGATTCATCCATTTACAGACAGGGAATGGAGCCACAACAGATTGATGTGAAGAGTTTTGGCTGCCTGCTTTGAGGCACTTGGGACTTGATTGTTCCATTTAATATGGCATGCTGCAACATTTAATTTATTAAAAGAACAGCCTCTGCTGAATGTAGTTGTAGGAGTGAGCACTTCACTTTTAACCTCACAAACCAAGCACCCACAATGAGATGTACTATTAATGTTCAGCCGTGAAAGGCCTGCTTAGAGTGGTTTAGTCATCTCTAAGTATACTTATATATGTTTATAGTACCAAAGGCATATCTGATTCTCTACGGAAGAAAACAGCTGTCTTGATTAGTCTTACTCACTTCAGAAAAATCAACTTTTGCAACACCAATGATGCAATGAGCTTGAAAACAGTTTCCTTTGCTGCAAACAGACCTATTCCCTGAACAGACTGAGGCAGAGATATCATGTAAAATCCCAAGTGATATCAGATACTCTCATAATAACAAAAGAGAAAAGATTGCATAGAAAAATTTAATCCCCAGTTCTTTAATTCTTTCAGTCCTACTGCCCTCAAGAACATCTTAATATTTTTAAACACAGTTCTATAGTTCTTTTCACATGGGTTATAGTAAGATGACTAATATTTATCCATTATTCTGATTCATTTGAGCTCATGGTCTAGATATGAATAGCTGACTTTCAGGTGAAAAACTTCGTATTTCTTGACCAGCAACCAGAATACATCTTTAGTCTGGAAGCTCTTTTCATAGGTTATCCACAGTGCTCTCTAATATTTAATTTTTCTCCTTTAAAAATCTGTTATTCAACAAATACAATTTGCAACAGTTAGATTATTCTCCACTTAAAAAAACCCAACCAAACAAAAAACAATCAACCAAACAAAAAAAAAAAAAAATCAGCCTGTTTGATATGGAAAGTAACTGTCTTGGAAAAAAAGAAAAATATGCGTATGTGTGCATATATATATCTCTACTGAAATATATTAGACAAAAACACAAGCAGAAAAGGAAATAATGTGTTCCTTGGGAAGCACACTTCGTGTAATACTGAATAACAAAAATTCCGTCTATAATTCACAAGAAAGAATATTTATGTAAGAACTACATTTGTTTGACATTTACCTCTAAATTTTACTACCTTGGCTCCACCATAGGCTTGTTCCATATATGTACGGACATAGTTACTTAATTAGTACCACATACTTCAGTAAATTCTTGGGAGTATGAAATTTTTTCAGCTTCTATGTATAAAATCCCAACATGAGAATTAGAAACTTCAATCTATAAAAATTTTTGTTTCCATTTGTACCACTGTACTTCAACAGAAATTTTTCCTGCAGGTTGATTTATGAGTTCAAATGGTTTGATTTATGAGTTGAATTTAATCACTTATGAGCACTGCAAATACACTTCAGGACATTAAAGCAGATTAAAGCTCCTACAGCAATTCAATAAAGTTTTATGTATTTGTATTGTAACCAAAAACTAAATAACAACAGATGATTACAGACACGCAAAAGTGAAAAAGTTGGTCTTGTTTTAAACATTGCATATGACAATATCACTTCATATCGCATTTGGTCTCACTGCTAACCTGAGATCAAAATGTTCTGACATTCTCAATTAGTTCACCAATGCTGGGTCTGCCACTGACTCATTTAAGTAATCTTTGAAGCGGTACTTTATGCTTTCCATGCTTTATTTACCTAGTTGTATATTAATTTCTTTTATATCAAACAGAGGAACATTTATTTGCAATGTGCTTTACTGTAAGATAAAATATCTTAAACTTTCAAAATCTAAAGTCTTGTTTGGTCAGGACTTATATGGTATTCCTGTCAAAACGAGTTACAAATATAATCACTAAATTTCACTAAACTCTGTCAGGAACAAAAATTAGGCAACAGAGTCCTGTATTTTGCATTACCTTTTAGAGCATCTCAGCAGATGTTGCAAACAAACTCTGCTGTGGCCACACAAGGATCTGAAAGCTTGCTTGAAACGAATGTGGTATGCAATAGCTAAGAGTATCTCCAGGTGTTTGCATAGACAGACTTTTTTTACAGAGAATCAAGACTACCCAAAACAATTGCTAAAACATTTAGCATTTAGAACCTTCAGTGTCAACACTTTGCAAGAAGCTTTGTATTATTCTTGGCAAGAAACTGTGGAAACTGGTAAGAAAATAGTCAGGATACCTTTGTATGTAAGTGAACTGGAATTTTTCACAGAACAGTTTCTCTTGTAAATTTGTCTGCACCTAGTTTAATCAACAAAATTTGCAGCTGTTAACAGGTTGTGCTTCCATATGCTACCCGTTATAAGTACATTTCTTAAGACAGAAGCCTGTTTAGAGTCCAGTTGTTTTAATTGGACTTGGTACCAAAAAGAGCGTAAATAATAAAGCTAACCATCAAAAGAAGTACAATCAAGAGTAGGTTACAGGAAAACTGCTTTCCTCTGACTTAGAATTATGTAAGCACGAGGGCAGTGGAGGTTATTTAGCTTTGCTAACATACACAGCTGCAGTTTAGGCTTTCTGATCTCAGGAAAAGTACACTTCCCCTCATTTAGTGCCAACTAATTGTGCCTATGGTGGATGTAGCACAGTTAAGATACTTTCAGCAAAACTTGAGGTAATTTCTGTAATCTTACTGGAATACACTGCATAGTCATAGTACATAAAACATTTTCATAAAGGCTGCTATTTCAGCAAGTTGCTTCTGATCATTTTAGAAGCTAAACTTTTTTATTTGAATTTCTCATTGCTTGCAACTTCTACCCCATCTTTCAAAAACAGGAGGGGAAACAAACTTGCCTGTAAGAATTTCTTAACTTTTTAGGAAGGTACATTTGTTTGAGGCCTGAATCATTTGTCCAATTAGTTCCACTTGGTCATTTCAGACTAATTAGATAGAAGGTGGGTGCATGGGATAATATACCCAATAACTTTGGGTTATTGTTCACTTTCTACATTGCATTCATTATTAAATTTACTGTCCATTGTTTATTTTAAAGCACAAGTTAGTTGTTCATCAGACATACTCAGATTTCAAATGCCCTACCACTGAGAATTTTGGACATTGGCCATACCCATTCCTCGGCCATGCTTCATCTTACTCAAGCTTACTGACAATTTGGTAACTTTTCGTTCCAGTAAGGACATACAATTTCCTTGGAGCTAAATCCAACCTGCAGTCAAAGTTCGGCTGTCATCATCAGAATTGTGACAATCTAATCCTCTTTAGTTCAGATTTTGTAGTGCCTTTTGCCTATTAGGATAAAAGATGAAGTGAAAGGCTGTAAATAGATTACTTTATCTCAATAATTAGCAAAAATACTAGCCTTTCCTCATCAGGAACTCAGCAATTTACAAACACAACACATCTCAGCAACTTAAGATCTCCAGGAGTAGTAGCCTCATATGTTCTGCCTATGCTTGATTGGCATAGCTCATAACAGGAGGGACAAACCTTGATATTAAATACCAAAGGCCTGATCAAAGTGCACTGCAAATGAAGCCTCTGTTGGCTTTGAATAGTCACACAGCCCAAGACAAGGAAATCTAAAGTCTTCCTATGACACAACCAAAACAAATCCTCAAGGAGATAGGGACATTTGAATAGGAAACAAGTGGAGATTTTAAAAACAAAGGGGAGAAACAGAACAACAGGTTTTAGATTGTTAGCGATTGTTAACCAAACAAATTAGAGCACACTGCACAAAGTCGTGAATGAAAATTTGAATCTTAAATTAAGGAAGTTAAGATGAGCTGGAGAGTGTGAAGAATTGGCTGCCCTTAGGTCACCCATGCAAATCAAAAAAGATAAGGACCATGAACACTGCCTAAGTGAGAAAAGTCTCCATGCTTAAATTGTTGATGGGCAGGTTTACTCAGAACCAGACAATACATACACACAGTCAGCTACATAATTTATAATTTACAGAAGAGCCTCAATGTTGTCACCACCACACTGTATTATCAATGTGCCAGGAAAGGAAGTAGTAGTTAGAGAGTCCACGTGAAATGCATAAGGTCTTCCTTCAGATACAGCCCATGTTTCTAGAGTATTTTCATCACCAAGTAACTTTGGCACTTTTTTTTCAGAACAGGCATCCGCAAAAATCAAGAGGATTGTTTATGCAACATTGGTAGCATAGTTTATCTTTAAATATGTCAAAAAACTGTCAGGAAACTTCAGACAGAATGATCTATCAACTAGTCTCATGCAGATAAAGTTAAAAAAATTTCCATCAGAAAACTACCTGTTTCTCTGATATATCATCTCTCTTCTCCCAGATCTTCTCAAGAAATAAAAATTATAGTGCTTTTCTGCTAGAATCTAGAAGTTACTAGATAAATGCTCACTCCCTCTCCCTTATTTCAAAATTATCCTGTTATTATGGCACACACGTAGCAATGTTCAATAGCAGTCATATTGATACCACCATGAAAATGTAAAGCTCATCATTCTCACGTGAGTATTCAGGTAAAAGTCCTAATCTTCCCAGCTTCTGTTCAGACCAGTGAAACTTGGGGATGCACAAAACTCCTGACAGCACATCAATTTCAGTACCATGGAGCTGCTATTCTCAGAGCAATCAAGTTTGGAAACCTTGAAGATAATTTTGGCTAACAGAGAGACAGTTGTTCAAAGTTGTTATTAGACTGATTTCTAGAACAAAGTCACTAGTAAGTACCCTCTCTCTTATCCAGAATTGTCCTTAGGGAGAAGTTTTGCTTTTCAGCTCCTTCCTTACCTTCTGGCCCTTCTGCACAAAATCTCTCTAACCAGCACTTGCAGTCATTCAGTTGTACAGAGATTAAGCAGAGAGGGGGAAAAGGAAAAAAAAAAGGCATGTGTTTTCCTCATTCTACCCAATTTCTTATTCTGAATCAAGTACAGTTGTTTCATAGTGATGGGGAGAAAGGAAGGCCTTTTGATAGTAGTATTACATTTAACAAATGCATTGCAAAGGTAATTCTTTACTCTGAGTTTGCATATGCTCATTTAACAAAATGATTAATTTTAAAATCCATTGCTTGGAAGAAGAAACAAGCCTATGTATCTGAGAAAGAAAGCTCTTAGTCCCCTTTTGGTGTCAGTTTAAGACAGCTGAGGTATATCTAGAGTACACTAGCAAGATGTAATGAGATTGGTGCTTGACAATGCACTTCTTCCAATACCTCAGTGCTAAGGGCTTCCAGGCTACCATTTTAAAATCATGTGAACTGTATATGCTAAACAATTTCAGTAGGGAAGTGAGGCACTACAGAGAGATCAAATAATTGAATTATATCTGCATATACATATGCTTTTTCTGCAGATCAAGGATGAATCTCACAAAACATCTGCACCATTCCCAACTTGAGACAAGTTCAGCACAGTGTCACCAATAAAATACCCTCCTTCCCACAAGATCTCCTGGAGTACACTGATGCCCTGATGATTTTTTGCCTTTTCTTTTATACCCCTTTTATATACCTTTTTATAGCTTTTTGTATTCTTAGTGGGTTTTAGCCTACATTCTTAGACTTATTTTGTTAAGTTAGAAGACTAAACATCTTAGAAGCCCCTGACACCAAGGTCCTCTCCAGAACACATTTTGAAAACTAAGATAGAATCATCATGGGGAAGGTTCCTTGGGGAGGGGGGCTCACTTGAGCCTCTCATTGGGGAATCTTTGATAGATATGCTAATTAGTAAGACCTATAATGTTATACCCGACCTATCGTGTGTGCATTGCGGTGTGCATTTCGGCACATTCCACCTCGATGTGGTGCACCTAAGGATCCTTAAAATAAATACTGAGGTAAAACCCCTTTTTCCCTTCTAAGCATGTTTGATTTTTCATTTTAAGACCAGGAAAAGGCATCAACAGAAGTAACCTTAATCTCTGATGCACTTTTTTGCAAATGTCTTTAGCACACAGTAAGAACAACAACGGCAGTAACAGGTATTTGTCTTCTGCTTACAGCTTTAAAGGACATCACAGATGTACTGAGCTTATTTTAAACCAATGGATCAGCAGTTTTGAAACAATGCTACGAATGCTACAATGGTACCAGGCACACAATGACCACACCATTAGGTATTGCAACTGAAAAAAGAGATATTAAAGAAAACCAAAAAGGACAGGTCTTCATGTTAGTTGCAAGTTCAACAGTGATAGAGGACAGTTGTGTTTGGCTTTTTGGTTTTTTAAAGGGAGCAACCACAAACTTGTCGATACAAAAATGTCAAGAGTTGAGCCGATGACAGTTTAACAGTAAAACCAGGCCTCTCTGACACCACTCATTTATTTACTTTCTTTATTGTAATTCTTTAGACTTTTAAAACAGCTTGAACTTGGGGGAGCTCCTGTTTTCTATCATTCCACAACTCATAACCTGCAGGGTTGTTCCACTTAGAATAAAATGTTAGAAAAGTGATCAACAGTAAATCACTACACTGCACTTAAAAGTCTCACGAAGTGAAGAGCTGGAAAGCAGAGACAGTTCACATAAAAACACAGGGGAGGAGATAATTTGCTGCTTATGGCACAGGACTGTAAGTTAATACATCTGGGTTCCATTCCTCACATTAAATGTGAACACCACCATGTGCTTTGCAGAAGTGAAAGGAGGTTTTATTCATCAGCATTTACAAAGCATTTTGAGATCCCAAGATAAAATATTTTAGCAAAGCAGAAATTACTGTGTGTTATTTTACTTTGCAAATTATTTTACAGAGCAAAACAACAGTTTAATAAAAATACAGTACCCGACTCTCACAAAGTCTCTGAAAACTGGCAAGTATTTTCATATATCAATATTAAAAGTCAGATTACCAAAAAACAGGAGTAGCTACACAAATATCAGCATCTTGATTTTTAAGCCTAGATCACACATCTTCAAATCATGCCCTCAGTAACTGACATTGACACTCCTAAATTATGTTTTACAAAAGCAAAACACATACTTCAGGCGGCCCATTAACATAATATCATAACTAACATCAGATGCCCAAAGGAAGTCAACTTTGCTCCAGCTAATCAACAATCTCTCCTTTTCATGAAAGCCTAAAATATTCCATGCCATAAATGCCAACCACAAAGAAACTAGTGTGAAACTTACCCAAAATATAGTAATGACTCAACACTCAAATAGCAAAACCCATTAATCTTTCCACCTATCACATCTGTTTTTTAAACTAATGGTCTAAATGTCAATCGCTCTCCATTTCACCCTTTCAGCTTTGGCAGTAGAATCCTGTCCCAATACACTTCCTCCGAAGTCCCACACAGATTAAATTTAAAGCTTAACAGTACAGTAATACTAACAAAATATCAAATTACACCGAACACCATATCTCACCCTGACTAATCTTAGCTCCCATTATTTGCACACACTACTACCAGGAAAGTGAGGTATCTTTCCTAACACCCCAGTACAGTCATTTGCAGCTTCAGTATGTCTACTGTCTCTTCAGTATGTTTACTGTTGCTTGGATGCTGACTGAGCAGTGGTGAATGACTGCCTTTGCATCACTTCTTATTCTTTTTTCTCCTCTCTCCACTTATTAAACTGTCTTCATCTCAACCCATGCAATTTTCTTGGTTTTGCTTTTCCAGTTCTCTCCCCCATCCCTCTGAGGGGAAAGAAGCAAGCAGCTGGTCAGTGCATAGCTGCTGTGCTGGGTCAACTCACTAGAGAATGTCATCAAGAAAAGACAGAAAACCCCATTTTATTGGTAAATCCGTGTCTGAGGAATATCACATTTTGACTTCAACTGCTTTTACAAAATTAAGAAACAAGTCTTTCTGATATTTTTGAAAGCACTGAATCATTACTCACATACAGACTACTGCCCTCAGATTGCTTCCAAGCTTGACTCAAAGCTGGTTCGTCTAAGCAAAAATATCAAAAGATTATGCACCAGGTCCTTGAGAACCTGAAGTTCACAGAACAGAAGGCCATGTGCAGAGAGAACTTTTGGGGTGCATTGCAAACTCATATAAAAAAAAAAAGGTCTTAGTTTTATGCAGAGTTCAACCTGCTTACATTTTCAAAGCAAAAATTTTTACAATACTTTTCCTGCTTTCCCAGGAAACTACCCAAGTAGAATGTAAAATCTGAACTATACAGATATCAAAAGGAACCTTGATAATAGGATCGTTTCAGTTTTAATGTTTTCTTCACGTGGTTTAAAAGCTATTCATTTCTGTAACAATTGGAGGTAAGAAAAATCCTATTTCACACCTGATATTTTTAGTAAAATGTTGAAGGTCTTATTTTTGCCTGCAAATCACCTTGTTACAAAGGTATTCTTTAAAACACTGCAGTTGCAGTCAGCTGGTTTTGGAAAAGAGGCATGGACACTATTTTAGTTTGCATATCAATATGTGAATCCCTTGATCTGATTTCTTAAGGCAGACTGTGGTAACAGTCTAGTAACATCTAGGTGGGAAGAAATTAAATTTAGTTGTCAAAGCAACAGCATAAACTACAGCACCAATGTGAAATTTAAAAAAAAAATCCTTTGCCTTCTTAAGTGGGCACATCTGTTCCCACAATCACAAAAACAATTCTGAAATATTATTTTCATTGTAACCAATTAATCAAATGTCATTCACGTTTAGTATTATATCTGTGTTGAAGCTTTTATAAAAACACAGGTATCATGCAAAGAAAGTCTAAAACCAATCACAGGCTTACAAATGGTGCTCAAAATTAAAGGTTTAGGAGAATCTAGGAAGGAATTCAAATGCTTTGCTGATAGTTGTTTCAAACTATCAGGCATGTATATGTACTCATGTGGAAGAAAACAGCAGATAGAAATAAATAGAAAAGGAAGTTCCAGAAAATGTCTAAAACTGCCAGAGAATGAATTTTTGGGTTAAGTATTGACTGTTAGTAACTCTGAAATATTTGCAAAGAAATTATTTGTCTGTCTGATTCTGCTGGCACTCAGGCAAGAAAAACTTGGTAGACAACTCATAAATAAGCAGCTGAACATCAAAAAAATATGTGTCTCAGTTTCTCCTCACATATGTATCAACCTGCAAGAAGCCATGCAAACAATCCATGTTTGGCTAAAACACTTATATCTTTGTCTATAAATTTAAACACATTCTAACTCCCTGTTTTACAAGGATTTAATCTGCTCTCAGACAACATCAGACAGTGCTACTGATCTGTGACCTAGAAATTGCTGCTCAAATCAATACTATAAATACTATCATCCTTGAACATCTGCAGAGATTTGGAATACAGGGAGAAGACATGGATGCAGTTCAGAATAGGAAACACAATACAGTGTGACAGATGAAGACCTGGCCTAAGACAGTGCCCCCAAGCTTTCAGATCCATACAATGGGCCAGCATCCAAGATGAGATATACAAAGATTAACCAGTTTCTTGGGGACTGAACATTTTCCTTCTGAGTACTTTCTGATTATCTGACAAATAGCAGCTGCCATCTTTTCATTACATAAATAACCAAACATCATATTTAATTAGGAAGCCAAACCACTTCACTTCCTGAGTATGAAGTAGCATTTTAAAGACCTCCCATAACTCCCCCTTTATTAAAAACAGAGCTTAAATATCAAACAAGCTCCATTTAATTGACGTTAAGGCTGTGAAACAAGCTTACAATGGTCCAGGAAATAGAGAGTCATAAAGATGCAGTTTCACCCCAAGTTAATATTTTTGGAACCTAATTCTTCTTTCCCATCACAGGAATTAGGTGGTGCCAGTTGTTCTTTCTCCCTTTTGGTTTACACCATTTAAAAAAACCAAGTAATAAACACACTTAAGAGCATGAAAGTACACAACTCTAAACAGTCCACAAAAAACAAGAAGTTGCCAAAAAGACAGAGGGGAATAATACACCACACTGCACTGTATCTTTCAAAAGAGGAAGTCCAGAACTTAGCTGTAAGGTGGTTTTAACTCAACCAGCTACAGGTATTTCAGTACATACTGAACGCTGACCCTGGCCATGTGATGCATTCGTAACATTAGGTACTAGCAGGTAAACTAACTGTTGATTAAAAAGGCTCCTAAGGTGCCATTTTGAAGTGTAAGAAAGTCATCACAAAGTCATTCGCAAACAAGCAATTTATTCACAGGAGTGCTGAGATTTGGTTTCAGAGCAATATATCCAAATGATATACATGACGGGGGAGAAGAAGTAGGTGTCCTAATTAGATATTAGGAAGGAATTCTTTACTGTGATGTTGGTGAGGCACTGGAACAGGTTGCCCACACAGGTTGTGGATGACCCATCCCTGGAAGTGTACAAGGCCAGGTTGGACAGGGCTTTGAGCAAGCTAATCTAGTGGAAAGTGTTCCTGCTCATGGCAGGGTGGTTGGAACTGGATGACATTTCAAAGTCATGTTTCTATCATTCTGCCCAGCCACCACCCTCTACACACAACCAGGCATAAAAGAGAGAGATTACACTCAGGTCTGGATATTTGGCACCACAACTCAACAGGTTGCATGTCTTTTTCTACTCCAAATTATTGTCTGTGTCACACACATCCCTGTGAGAAGCTCTAAGGTAGCCACCACCTAATTTGAAATTAGACACTAAAGAATTTAAAAAAAACCCAAAACCTGAAAGCATTTTCTGGAAGCCCCAGAAATAATGTAACCTTGGGAGGATGCAAGGAGTTCCAGGCAGCCGTGTTACAGATGTTCAGGATATTGCCAGTGTTTGAACTTCATGTGTGGGCAGCGAGGGGGGTACCAGGGAAAGCACCTTAAAAGGAACAGATACACACAACATAGTAGTAAAACACGGCTGTCTTAATTCACATTCATGCCACTGCAGCCTGATTCAAAAAGCCTTTGCTGAGTGATTACCAGAGCCTCCTCCTTCAGTCACTGTACCTGTGACAAGCCAAGATTGGGATGTTAATTATTCAGCCATTTACAAGAAAAACAAAATGGAACATGCCTTCAGCAAAGACATGTGAAGTTTCAGGTGAATGAAGTTTTGCTTAAGATGAGACTTACTTCACAGAAATTCCATTTCCGTATTTGAGACACCTGGAGCATATCATTAAGGATATATTCAAGGTGGAAAATGCCTAAAGGGCAGACTGCTATCAGAACTGAGATCTTTCCCATCCACCTTACCTGTGGTGACAGCAGTGAAGAGCATACTTACCGATGCCTGCAGGAAACAACACACAGTGACACTGACTCAGGAAGATAACCATGGGTTACCAGGCAATAAGACCCCAGGCAGATATCCCATCTATATAAATATATTATCACTGGATTAATTCCTCAAAGCCATAAAGATCAGCAGGGCAAGACACAGTGGATATTGCAGAAGACCTCCTTAAAGAGAAGCCTTGGCCCTAAATTTTCTCCTGGCTTTTACTGTGGACAGTATTTTATTCCATGCTTTTGTTGGCACTAAACATCTGAAAGCAGGCGCTCACTTTCTTCTTGGGAAATTAGGAGATGTATTAAGCAAGGCCATTTCACGGATTAAGGACTTGCAGACTTCTTCCTTGGATGTTAAGTTATCCAGCATGGCAGGGGATCCAAAAGTCTCATCATTTCCTGAAACAGCCTTAGACTTGTGAGGTAATGCTTGAATCCCTGTGAACTTGAAACACTGTTTTGGGACAAAGAATCTTTCAGGCAGGCTGCCAGCATGAAACAGAGTAAGTCAGCATATGTCCATATAACATTTTGCAGGCAGATGACAAGGCTGTGCCCTTAACAGAGGCTTGTTCTATCCACCACCCCAAGCTGATCACAACACAGCACCAAGTCCAAGCTAACAAATGTTCCTAAGTTATTTAAAAGACAAATGCATCAAAAATGTTTCCTAATTGCCTGAAAACCCAAAGCACTAGAAGTAACAAATTTTACTTTCTTACGGTTCCATTGCGCTGCATTTTTGCCAAATAATCAAACCACTTTTTTTCCCAAGGAAGTCCAACAAATCTATTCAAATATACTTAATATATTTAACTTTTTATTTAAGTTTAAATAAGTGAAACCAGTGGAGTGTTTTAACTTTGGACTAAGATAAAAATAACCATGTTTTGCTCAACATAGTGGTTGGGTAAAAGAACACCTACAATATGAAATTTTTATTAACCTGTTGGTTAAATTTACTCATTTTTCTCTAATTAGACTTAGACCCTCACTGATCTCTAGAAGAGAAATTCTTTCAGAGTTGCTACTATATCCTCTAAACAAAGTATATCACTGTCTAAGAGATATCTTTTCTTTTTAGTAGCTTCTAGAACAGGGATCTTCTATCTCAAGGCTAAATTGTAAATGCCAAGTATTTTTCTGAAAATGTAGGCAGATGTCAAGTTCTACTTTTTTTGGTAACCTTTCTGACTTACATTTACATATTCAAGATCAAAATCATTCTTGAAAATAATCTCTCATTTCTGAGATTCTCGGTATTAAAAGAAAATATGACAACCAAGGCTATCCAAGCTCCAAGACCTGCCAGATTTATCAACATTTATACTAACCAGGAAGTCTGAAAAGTTTGTATGTCTTTTGATAAAAAGATTGTGTTTTATTACTTATTTGGCATTGCACCTAGATTAGTACATCCTCTGGCAGAACATGACCAGAATTTTCAAACCAACAAAAATCTCCAGTAAACTGTCAGGACACTTAAGCATAACAAATAGCACCATAACTTCAAAACACGATCAGATGATGCTAACCTGGTCTGACAAAGGTGTGGGGGTCACTTAAAAATTGACATATATTTTTTGCACTTTCTTTTGCTCACCTTATAGTTTCCATATCAATGGAAAGTGAATGATTCTTTTTTGGTGTGTATAATCTTACAGTTCAGATTAAAAAACTAATACAGATTTTGAATTAATATATTTGCATTGACTCACTAGTTATTCTCCAACTTTAAAAGGAAAATAAACATGAAAAGTCATTATTTACAATTGCATCTCATATAAATGTTTATTGCCATGTTTTGTGATCTTATGCATTTTTGTAATGGATACAAGTTCTATATTGCAATGCCTCACCTATGAGGTGAGGTGCATCTACCTGAGCAGTTCCAAAACTCAGCCAGAAGAGATCAACAACCATGACCATTATTTTGACTGCACCCCCTTAAAAAGGGGTGAAGAGGTGACCAAAATGGATTTACCTCAGAGAAGCAGCTTCTGATGGAAAGAGCAACAGAATATATTTTAAATTTGTATTTAATATGATAGCAGTGTATTTTTTGGAAAGTGACACCTGAGAGGCACATACGGGCCACAAAAGCCAGACTTTTGTCCATTCAATGGTTCAGGTTTATGTGTATCAAATAACCCAAGCAAGAAACACAAAGCATTTATTATTTTTCCTTTCTTGGAGCCCTTCCTTTTTGGTAAAGATTTTGACAGCTGTCCTTATTTTTCTCAGAAGTTAAGGGATGATCTAAGAAAATACCATGAATTTTTACATATTCCAAACAACTGAAAGGAGCTTTGTATTCACTAATGAAGTAATCACTTCATCAGCAGAGAATATTCAAAAGTACTACTACTTATTGCCTAGGGAAGGGGACTAAAGACTACATCAAAACCCAAAAGCTTCCAGCTATCAAGGATTGGAACAGGCTGCTTAGGGAACCTGTTGAGTCACCATCCCTAAAGGTATTTGAAAGACATGTAGTTGTGGTGCTAAGGGGCTTGGTTTAGTGGTGGACTTGGCAGGGCAGTGTTAATGGTTGGACTTGATGATATCAAGGATCATTTCCAGCCTCAATGATTCTAAGATTAATACAGCAGAAATCATAACCTGGCCATATATTTTGTATGCGTATGTGATTTTCCAGGGAAAAAATCCCTGCTTAGCGTGATATGCAGTTCAAAACTATAAATTTACATAACTTTTAAAATTAGTCAAAACTGCGAGCTATGAGAACTCTAAATTGGAATGTATTGCCCTGTGCTCATTTCCAAAACTACAGTTAATTAAAACAGTTGTTCATTTACACATACTGAGATGTTAAACCCCGGAAAGATATGAAGTCTGCTAAACTCCTCATCTATAGGAAATAGAGACATACCTTCCATATCCTTCTGGTTTTGACAAACTGGCTACAAGTTTAAACCTGCAGTACTGTAGCGATCACACCAAATGAACTGCTCATTCTTTCATACCTGTACTGCTGGGAGACTCTCTGACACTTTCTGCTTTCTAAGCTACAGGCTTAGAGCCAGTCCTGCAAACCCACTAGGGGGAAGATTTCTGGAATGAATCATTTCATATGGCAATATTCCTCAGTGAGACAATAAAATACAGCTCCCAGATTTCCTCTGGGGACTTCTTTGTGATCATGGAAAAAGTGCACATCTGCAAGGGTTTATACTATATACACTTCATTTACATGAAGGCTTTTAAACAAAGATGCTTTTAAATGTTTCGTCTACTAGACTGTAATATTTTTCTTTTACCAGGTCACTATCATTTACTTACCTATAAATCTGGTTGAATAACTACAAAAAATACAGTTCTAGCCTGTATGAGGTTTTATAGCAATGAAAAAGGACAATAGTAACTTCAACCATTAATTTGATGTACTGTGGGTCAGTAAGGCCAAAAAAAGAAATGTATTTACATTCTTGCACCAGCCACTACAAATAGAAACATACTTTACTACACTTCTTACCAAAGAAACTGGAAACCTGCTTTTTTATAGATACCCATTTATAGGTATTTGTTTAATAAAAACAGAACGTTCAACATGCCTGTGATCTACCAAAACAACAAAAAAAAGCAAGTTTTCCAGAAAACACAGAATTAAGGCAACTTGTCTGTCAAAAAAAAAGAGTGCTAAGAAATATCTCCCTCTCAATGGACATGAAGCTGGTAACTTACGGAAAAAATTAGCACCCAAACTAATTCATGTACACCACAGTTAGAACACACTCACAGTGCAGCAGCAAGCCAAGCAAGATGCAGCTCTTTTTTCAATACAATACTTGAGAAAAGCAAGCATTCATCTCCTATACACAACATTAAGTTGGTTACAAATTGATTCCTTATGAGAAGTTTCTTTAAGGTTTAGGAGTTATGCTTAAGAACTGCAGACAGACTTTCATTTTAGATTTATTTATTTATTTTTCTATATCATGACTGGTTGCCAATGGCATCATGCCCATTTCAACCCCATCCACACTACACACATTCCCCCTCACTCTTTTAGGTGAGAGTCTTACAGACAAACGGTAACTGTCCAGAAGGATGCTACAACTGAACTTAACTGAACCAGTTAAGGTGAAAGTATACTTGAAGCAAACAAATATAAATCTAATAGAAGTTCCTAACTTCTTAATACTGAATAATAAATGACAGAGACATAATAGTTAAGTAGAACTTAAAGAGAAATTTGGAACAACAAAATTCTGTACAGAAGTAGTTATTCTTCAAAATTTCCATTAAAAGATAATGACTTGGTGTAAGAGATCGACTTAGAAGCTTCTTTAACACTGCGGCATTCAAGAAGTGAGAGTCTGCCCTATACACCTTTCAGCAGATGTGCTTTTTGCTCCTTTATCACATCTTACACACACATACTTTTCACAAAAGTATAGCTAAGTAAGTGAGCTGCTATTAACATTTGAAAATTAAATACTTTCTCAAATTATACTACTTTGCAACTATGCTAATGACATTATTCTGAGAAATGAAACTACTGGTGTCTATTTGGTGTACCATTTCAGATTCTTTTATAGGAATACACATTTTCAACATAATAGAAAATAGTCAAGTAATATCTTAGATCACCTTAATGCATAATAAAGAAATAAAGACAGCAAATAACATATCAGTGGTAGAAAGACCTTCCTCATTTGATGGGAACTTAGAGGAGAGGATTCTGGTAAGAAAGTCAGTCTCTCCCTGCCAGATGGACCTGATGCTACATATTCATTTTTCTCTAGCACTACTTGACAATGACATAACTTTTTACTTCTGTTTATTCTTCTACAGGCTGCAAACAGACTACAAACTGGAGTACCGTTGGTGCACAGCTTCTTAATTATAACTAGGATGCCTGCTGGGATCCTTCATCTATCTAAATATGTTTATGGATGCATTTACTCTGCATTAATTTTCATCTCTCTAATTTAATCCAAGGCATTCACCAATTTACTTTAGTTCGCATGTCTATGCATATTGAGCACAGATAAATCAAAATCAGAGGGAGCTCCTGCCCAACCAACATCTCTAGAACTCCCCTGAAATATACTTAATACTATATGCAGTTTTTATCTGTATGAAATGAGATGGTAACAGTCTGCTGAGGTGGGAACTAGAAGCCAAATTCATACTTTGTAAAGATAGCTCAGATTCGGTCTGTAATTGTCTGTCTGCAGTATTTTGCATGCAAGAGTCATGAGGAAAACCTTAGCACCATAGTGAGGCAGTGTGTACTGTACAGATCTGTTTATTCCCAGCTAGCAAAGACTAAGGTACAGTTCCTATTAACACTGACATACCTGTTTCACTAACACATGGCACATCAAGCCAATGGTATCTACAAATAAAAATAAAACAACCTTCAGAATCAAGGAAACACCCTTTCTTCAATGAAGGTACATACAACTGCTGTTACATACTGCACATCACACCCTACATGGCACGGCGTAGACACAATAAATGCCCAAGGGCTAACAGTGCTGCACAGCACCACATAATCACTTTGCTGCTAAACAAGCTCGACAGGTTCTGTGCAGCTGGTAGATTCTCTGTTGTAGCAGAAGTGTGTGTGTGCGCATGCATACAGAACATGCAAAACTCGCTTTAAAAGTAAATTCAAGCAAACTAAGCATGTGGTAAACTACTGACACCATTCTTCTGGTCTCCCTATCCTACTTCATCAGTTGCCTCATCTACTTTAACATTTCCACATTAAAAAAAAAAAAAAAAAAACTAAAAGAAATTCACATTTCTAATTCTCCACCAGGTACCTTATTCTAGTTTTACTTAGGCCCTGACAGGAAAGCAGCACCCTAATGTCTTTTATAAAATATATGCAGCGCATACAGAAGGATGAAAGGAAACGGCTACTCATCACAACCAGTGGAGTTTAAAACAAGGAAAGGTATCTGAACTGGCAAAACTCAGCACAAACCCTTCATAACAGAAGGGTTCTCTATGATACTGTTGTTCTAGCTGACAGATTCTAGGTTTTTTACAGGAAAGAGAAACACTTTGGAAAAATTATTCACAGCCACAATTACAACAGACAGAAAAGAAGTAACATTTGGAGCTTACTCACAATACTGTCAGGCTTGAACCTAAGGTGCTGAGGGGTCAACAATATGCTTGTTATCTTTATAATCTCAAGGCTGATGTGTACCTTGTAACCAGACTACCCACAATAGATTTTAGAGTTTAAAAATAGCCTTCCATTACTTGAGCATTTATAAAATATACCAATGACAGCTGAATATATGCTTGCTGCAATAAATAAAAAGCCTCAAACAGATAATGACCAAACAAGCACTTAAATTAAAAGAACAATCACTACAAAGTAACCTTTAGAGTCAAGTTATCAGGTGGTGCCATTTTAGCTTAGGAAGATGAATAATTTTCAACAGTCAAATGAATGGTTAAAGGATCTGGTACCATCTACAGCAAAACCTTAATCTTGCCCTTTTGCTTTGCTGCTAAAAGGAAATTACAGTGCCCTGTAGCTTCAGGGCAGGTCACAATACTTAAACAACAGCACGACAGTAATTTTATTTCTGAATATCCTATCTTTAAATAAACTAATAGCCACACATTTGTCTTGTATGTACTTTTTTTACCCATTGCTACAATCTTCAAATTATTTTGTATTTAAAAAAAGAAGCAACAATCAACTATGAGGATCATCTCTCAAACAGAACAATATTTTTAAGAGATTACACACTAATGGTAAGCATCCAAACACACATTTTAAAGAGACTTGGTTTCCTTGCACAGTGGGCACTTACAACCTTTTTGCAACTTACATGGGGCAAGAAAGCTATGTTAAAAAACATCTTGCTGGACAGACCACTGTTTCACTCAAGTATTATTCTCTGTGAAATACATCCTGCTGTTTGAAATTCCCAAACTCACAACACCCATTAGTCAAACATAGTAAAGTAGCACTTAAACATTCAGGAAACTAGTGATGTTTACTTTGAGGTTCACCATCAAATGAATAAAGAATCCATATACCATTTATACTGGTTATCTTTGTTATGAAACATTTTCAGGTTTATCCCACTGGGCATGTTGAAATTGTAAATCATGTTTGGCTATACAAAAACAGTCAGATTCAAATGCCCACAGGGAAAATAGCGTCTACCTAAAGCAGCACAACATTTTATCCATTCCTTTAGGTTTTAATCCTCGGATGATTCTGCTATAGTATCTGCAAATTCCACATCTTTGACGAGTAAATAGACACACCCCCTTTGTTTCCCACTCCTTTATTTATTCTTCTCAAACCTTCCACTCAGCCAGTCTGTCTTGAACATGAAAGACTAAGTGCACTTGACAAAATACTAAAAGATCTGCTTTGTAATGAAAAAGTGGCAGGGTAAATGGGAATATATGAGGCTGCTTTGTTATTGTTCTTAAATTCTAAATTGGTATTTGCATTTCAAAACACAAATATATGATACTTCAAAATTAAAACAGCATTTCCATTGTCTTTCATTCCTTCTCCATTTACTAGCTGATAGCCAATTAGATTTACAAGCAAAATGTTGTTATTAAATGGTACAGAGGAATGACCTGCATCTCTCTGCCTCAAGTTTCAAATACTTAGACTCTGTGGAATCAGTTTTAATCTGCATCAGGATGCAAATGAAAGCAAGTAGAGTTTACCATATGAAGATCTTTCAGATGAGACTGTAAAAACTTAACTTTCCTCTACTGACTGGACAATAATCTCACAACATTTCTAATGAAATCAACAGAAGTGGCCAAATCATTGCTCATATTTTTGCATGCGCTACTTGACGGCCATCTCACCTTAGAGATCTGACTGCACTACTGTAACTGGACAGTATGAGTATCAGCTGGCCCATATATGTGCAGCTGAGATCAAATGGGTGGAGAAAATACACTTACTTTTACCAATTAGCTTCAACAAGTTACTAGCATTCATAACCTCGTGAAAACAAGCACCTATTCAAGCACCTAGTGAAGACAAGCACCTGCATCTTTCATCAGTAGCAAAGTTGCTCCTTTAATGACATTTAGGTACCCATGCCAGGCCTGATAAAGCCAGCACAACAGAAATAAGCATGAGCTGTTTGACACAGTAGTTTTACTGTTGTAGTTCAGTGCAAATGCATCCAAGGACACTATACACTTCTTAAGTGAAAAAACAGGACTCCCTTCCCATCAATAAAAAATCCCACAGACAATTAGCTCCTCACCAAAATAACATCGCTAGTGATAAATACCACCTTACAAAGTGAAAGTGTATTGCAGGACCTAAGCTAATACACTTTGTTGAATGGCTCAGGATTCATTCCAGAGTGGCCAGACCAAGCAAAAGCGAAGAACGGGAATGCATGTTAATAGCATGGCTATCAGAGAGAACCAGGGCTGGGAAAAAGCACACGGACAAGGCAAGAAACAATCCCTCCAGAAAAACACACCAAAACCCACAATGCCACTGTAGGAACCCAGAGTGCCGAGAACATTTCTCTGCCTGTTTTTAAGGGTTTTTACCCCCCTGAACAACACTGTTTCAGCTTCAAACTTGGAAAAAATTACCAACAGTCAGACAACAACTAGAAAATACAGTGGTGTGAATTAGGTGATAGACTACTATGTAAGATTGTCACAGGGTGAAAAATTTAGAGGTTTTAGGCTTCTCTTTATAGTAAATAGATAAGAGTAAAAAATCAAAATGGAGGATTGTTGTTGTTCTCTAGACCTTCTCCTTCTTCTACTATCCCATATTCTGCAGTAAAAGTAGTTTGGAATGATTGGATAGAAAATTCCGCAGTTCCTGCCCGTGTTACTGAATAATTGGTAGGAAAGTGAAAATAATATACATTTTTAGTAACTATTGGTTAAAATATCTTTAAAAGGCTGTGTAAATCTTGATAATTGAGCTCACTCCTGCTTTTCTTCCTTCTATGCTGTACCTGGGTCACACTAGTGGCTCTGTTCCTCTGATAAGACTTAATAAACAACTATCTGGAAGCATTGAAACTAAAGGAGACGTCTCGGTTTATCTCTCAAACTCCTTGCAAGGACTTTCAGTAAATTCTTTCCCATCAGGAGAGACTTAATTTACAGCACAGTACAGTGTCATGCCACCACACCTTTTATGCCATGAAAAGGGAAACACCGAGTAATTCCTACTTCTTCACATGAACTCTCGCAACATTCCTGCAAAAGAGGCTCTCTCTTCCATCCACTTGATCTTAAAATTATACCTTTTATATGGGTTTAAAGCTGTTTAAGATTTTGCTCATCTTAATTCTGAATATGTCCTCCCCACCCCCCCAAATCCCCTGCTGTGACCTATGTTAAACAAGCTTTGCACTTAATTTGCATGGTGCTAAGAGAAGCTATGAAAGCTATAAATTAAGAAGCTATAAATTAAGCTGAGCATTGGTTCCAAAACAGAATGCTTTAAAAGCTATTGATCTCATATAAAAAGTAACACATGGATATTGCTCTCAGCCAGCCAGAAAAGTGAGACTCACTGTCTTCAAATGATTAAAAACCATGTTTTGCTAACACAATTTTCAAAATTCCATGTCACATTATTAAAAAATTCCCATGTCTTTTTTTGAGGTGTTCTTGCCCATGGAATTCTACACTGCAGCATATTAATGAAACAAGCTAATAGCTGTCCAAGATTGGACAAAAATAGACAAGCTACTGGGGAAACAGCTCATTCCTTAAATTAGTTTACATTTTCTTTTGTATTTCTGATTTTTCCACAATGGACCCACCAGAGGCAACAGAACTTTATATATGTCATGCAAGAGAGATCAATCACTTTATCCAAACAATCTAAAATTTCCCTGTATTTGGAAAAATTGTCCAGTTTTTGCTTTTTTGTTGAATCTCCATAATCACGCAGAATTCAGTCCAGACTTCGGATTACATTAAAGTGATTTCTGGTCAAGGCATAGGAAAAGACCAATGCAACCATTCCTTAGTCTTGCTTTTTCAAAACCTAGAAGGAAATCGACTCACTCCATTGCAATACTATGAACTTCTATTTAAAGATTACCAGAAAAATATTGTCCTGCAGGTCTGTAAAAACAAAAAAAATCAAGTAATCAAGGTAACGATGTGTAACTTACAATGCAGCGCTTCATCAACCTCCTCAGATCTAAAACAGTGGCAGTGTTTTTTTGCTTTTCCTATTTTCAATGTGTCAATAGAATTAACTTTATTTACAAGGTTGTGGGCTTTTTTGCTTCACTTTTAACACTTAGCATATAGAACTGTGCCTGTAATAAAGACCTTACAAAAGCCAAGCAGTCAAAGAGAATTTTGTATTTCTTTGTGAAATAATTAATTGTTTAACCATTCTTATTTCTCCCAGAAATGAAACCCTTTGGTGAAGCTCTTGTTTAAGTCCCAACATTCTGCTTGCAAGCCTCTTCTCTCAGTGCTTTCTTTTAGAAAGCTTGTAAGACAGTCAAAACCATTCTCAGAGAAACTGTAGGTCCTTCAAGCACCTGAGGTCAAACCTGTGGCAAACTGCAAGATTGAAAGAGAAATGGTGAATAGGATCTTATACACTGCAAAGTTTTGTGGTTATATGCCTAAAAAACTCACATTATTACAGTCACCCATCCCTGTAGTAATCAGAGCAGAATCAATAGATTGGTGAGTATCTGGAACAACCTTCTGGATGGAGGTTTTTTTTAAAGCTCCCACTGTGATGGAATAGACAATAGTAGAAAATACTTATTCCTTTATCAAGGCTGAACCTGGTCATATGACTATTATCTTTACTTCTCAATTTCAAGTCATAATAGACTGAATACAAGCCAAGCATAACTTTCTCCTGTTCTTCAGTGCTGTGTTCAAAGATCTCTGGCCTAAGGGGATGCATTTCTATGCAGTTTTCTGAGAAAGGCTGGCACACCTATAAACAGCTTTTATTTGAATAAGATATATGGCAAGGCATAGTAGAAACTTCTTGCACCATGAAAAGCTGGGAGGACTCCCAGTCTTCATCCTGTCTTACACCTTACCCCTTCAATTCTCGGACACTCACATATGACCATATACTCAACACTCGCACCATCATCTGTATTTCAAATTACCAGAGATACTGAAAAAGCCTGAGCCCAGTAAGATTATTTACTTCCTTCCAAGCCATCCTATAACCTGCAGGACTGAAATTCTCTAAAAGCAACAGCAAAGCATCACTTGCATTACTAGGTAGAGATTATGAGATTCCTTTAGCAAGCAAACAGTCTAAAATATTCTATGATAAATAGTTACTTCCATATGAAAGATGTGTAAAGATACAATTTTACACTTATGTTGGAGCTTTTCAAATATGATTTTATCTGATTTGGAATCACATTCAAGAATTCCAGCTCAGTGTCAGCTGTTGGGAGCCACTATTATAAGAATAGCTTCAACATGAATGGCAAACCCCACTTTAAGCAGTTAGGAGTAATCTGAACTGTTGGAATAAATGCATATATGCTACATCACAACAGTTTAATGGAATATCCAATGTGGCCTAGCATTTAGATTGCAGGGTATGCAATCTAAAAAAAAGGCCAAGACAGTATTCTTGGTTATCATTTCATTGCTATTTCATTGCTGCTCTTCAAAATCTCAAGATAGATCAGTTTTACTGGAAACTGCCCTAACCACAGCAAGAAAAAAAATCTCTCTCAAAAGAAGTCCCCACCACCTGAGTCAAAGACAAGAAGCATATAAAGGTTACACTATTTAAGGTGCATACTCATATTTTTTAAATACTGAATACTTGGTTGTCTCACTTGTTCCTTAGGTTCTGTTGGCTTGCTTAAAGGCTATAAAGACTTGCACTTTCATTGTTTAAAGGAGAAAAATTTACCTGATATATTTCAACATAATCTGCTATACCATGGAATCACATAAGACTTGAACTGGTTTGGCTTTTCATTGCCATTATCAAAGCTAAGATGTATAGTATCAGAGAGTAAATACAGAATTATGAAAGCTAGATTCCACTACATTTGAGAAGAAAGCCTACACAACTCCTCTTTATTTCATTAATTCAAAATGCAATGGATTCAACTAGATAACCAAACTAAAGAAACCCACAAAAGGTATTTTTGTAATGCTGCTACTAAAATAAAGAGCAGCTAGCTAAAATTCACCAATAAGACAAGGCACTAAATGAGGTCTCTTTTCATCCACCTACTAGCAATTCCACTGGCCACATGGCAGCTGCATTGGGGATTCTCAAGGAGAGGAACAAAACAGGAAACATAAAGCAGGCAAAATTTAAAAGCTAGCAGGAATATACATATCATGGTAAGAATTAAAAACAATAGGTAGCTGTATCACTGATAAGGCAAATTATCATGGAAAAATCAGAAGCACAGTCTCCTTCACTTGAAGAAAAAAAAAAAGATTGATTGGTTGCCAAATAGAGATCACAAGTACAGCATGTATGCATTAGCATTTTTGTGCACTGAACTGTATCAGAAGCTCCAAAAGCTTTCTGCTTGTTTATAAAATATAAAAGGGCACACATCCACTCAGAGACAACAAAAGCTTAATAGTAACATAGCTTAGATGAATTCTAAAATATCCAACTTCTAGAAGTGAAATTCATATAAAGTTTTATTTTTCTAAAGCAGATAGGCCAGGTTCCTATACCATTTCCTGTATTTGCCCAGCAGCTTTTTGGCAGGAAAATGTTTTGGATAAGACTTCAAAAACTTAAAGTCTTATTTGGTTTATGTTAATATTAATGTTTTCAT
Organism: Corvus brachyrhynchos; assembly: GCF_000691975.1. Lineage (NCBI taxonomy): Eukaryota > Metazoa > Chordata > Aves > Passeriformes > Corvidae > Corvus > Corvus brachyrhynchos. The sequence continues at coordinate 12,931,131 of NW_008239553.1, forward strand.
TACTTTTCTTCAAGAAACGATGGTTGGCCTGATGCCTCTGACTTAAATTGTCATTCTCCTTCTAAAGCTTGTAGTTTCCATCAAAGAGGGCCAGGACAACAAACATAGACTATACTAATCAAAACCTGCTAGAAAAATAAAGAATATCCATCAGTAATACAATCACAGTAGACTTCTAGCATGCTTCAACATCCAAGTTGCAGATACAATGTGAAAATGTACGTGCAAACTCTCTTGTGCCTAATCACAAAACAACATGATGATAAACTGAGGCATGGAACATATTCACATAGGAAAGGGGAATTCAGATGCCAAGGTAGAAGTTAAAAAAAAAAAAAGATTTTTCAAATAAGAACTAAAATTGGTTGGTTCATCCAGCAAGGCAGAGAAGTGCAGGAAGCAGTTGGCAACAGTGAAAAAGACAGCTCTTCGAACAAATAAGAAGTCACATGTGAAGGGTGGGACTAATTCACAGTGAGGGAGATAATCTATGAAGATGCCTGAGGCAGATTTCTAAAACAATTCTCAACTACATCCTAAAATGAACATGAAGTTAGTAAAGATATCTGAGGATAAAGAAAGTGATTGGGGGAGAAGAGGAGAGAATGGAGGAAAAGAGAGGATGGGAGAGAACGAAAGACTCCCAGTAGAAAATTGGAAGTAGGAGTGACAGCCAAAACCTTCCCCAGCATAATAAAAAACAGAACGCATAAACCATATTCTACATCAGTCTACGGGCTGAGAAGGAGAGGAATTAAGCAATATACTGTGGCAGGTTGTTGATTCAAATCTTAAAATTTAAATTGAGTTACTAGATCAAAGGAAGACTAATTAAAAGAAAAATCAAGTACAGGGTGTGCAATTCCTCTCCTTAATTACTCCAACTGTAAACCTCAGGGCTTCACTGAGTACTTCACATTAGCTCACTTCTTCCACAGCTGAGCTGTTCCAAAGGCAGCAGCAAAGGGATGGTTGCCTGGAATTAAAATGAAATGCCTCTGAGTTCCAGTATAGTCTTTGTAAGTGGATGTGGGCTTTCTCCAACTGGCAAAGCAAAAAGGTACCTCCTACTGGGGAGACTCAATCAAAGGCTGGCTTCTTGGAAGGAAAAAACATGACAGCTGCTAAAATGGTTTAATTACCTTCTAGCCTAAATGGAGCATCCAGATGCAGCTACATCATCAGAGGACTTGTCCAAATCATGAAGACACCATGTTAGTAGACAGCTATAATAATTTACAAAAAAAAAAATTCCCTACACTTTTCTGCTTGTTTCTATGTTTCTGTCCAGTACACATACATAAAACCTGTCAGAAAGAGCAGTACTATGAGATGAAAGCCACTGGCAAATACTCAAGGCAAAACAAACCAAGATGTAAGCTCCTTGCAAAGTCACACTGTTCAAACTCAGTGCCAGGTAGCATCTACTTAACACACAGCATTTTTTTTCCAAATGTAGTGACAAATCACATAAACATTGGTAAAACATACATAAATATCTATACCAAAGGCACTCAGGTCTTTGAGCAAAAGCAATCCCCCAGAGGCGGGAATAACCCAGACTGTTTACCCCAGCATGTTTTTAACATGCATTACAGGACATTTACCTGCTTCTATAATACATAAAACTTTTAATTGGGCAGGGCCAGCCTGACTGGAAGCTCATCTGGTGTTGACTAACCAGAGGGCCCTGGCTAAATGTCTATCCCAGTGTCTGAAGGCCCTATCACCCATTGCTCTTAGTGTAGTCTTTAACAGTCCATTACATCATTCCATCTTTCAGAGGCTGGTACATGACAAGGAATGTGTCATACCCACTCAGTGCCGTGTTCCTTGGCCCAAGTGGCTGTAAAGTGGTTTTGGGGTCCATTGTCTGATTCAATTCTTTCTGGAGTACCGTGTTGCCATAACATTTGCTTTTCAAAGCCCAGGATAGTGTCCCATGTGGTAGCATGGGACAAAAGATATGTTTCCAGCCATCCTGTGGTTGCTTCCACCATTGTAAGCACATGGTACTTGCCACAACAGGTTCGGGAGAATGTGATAAAATCAATCTGCCAGGCCTCCCCATACTTACATTTCAGCCATTCTCCTCTGTACCAGAGAGGCTTTACCTACTTGGCCTGCGTTCCCAACCAACCTGACTCCAAAAGCCACAGGCCCAGAGCACCAGGGGGCTTCCACAGGCCTCACACCATCCATGGGCTGCAACCTTGATGACAAGGACTTGGGTCCCCCAAGAGGATCACCAGGGAAGGGTACTTCTGCACACCACATGTCCCATGCCCCACCATGGGGCAGGGATTTGGCACTGGGCTCATGGAGACATGGCATGGTGCAGCTTCTGGAAGCCTTGGAGGCACCACTGGGATCTCTACAGATGGTAAAAACATTAGTTAAATAAAATAAAAGATAAAGTTAGAACTCTGTCTTCTAGTAAATAAACATCAATTTTTTGCTTTCAAACAGTTTTATGAACTCTAAAACTGGCAGAGAGATAAAACAACATAGGAAGGCAACATAAATGAAGCTCAGTTCTAGTCAAGTCTGATAGTCTCCTCATTATAATAAGTATTATAAGAGGATCAGCAGAAAGGCCAAAAAATGAATCATGGACTAAGTCTGACTAAATTTTCTTAACTTAGCAATAAACCTTAGTGCTGAATCATAGTGAGAGAACATTACTGGAGAAGTCTACATTGCTGCTCTGATTCTAAGGACTGTCAGTCCATTACCTAATGTTAGTACTGAAAATGTTGAGAATCAACAAATGACCAAACAGTACTGTCTAAGGGTACATCACCAAACACAGTATAAGGTAACCACTTTGGAATACCCTACATCAAATGTTTACATTTTGATTAGCAGAACTACCAGCATACACTTAGCCTTGGTTATCAAACTTAGCCACAGTAAGGAACGTGGTATTCAAACTGTTCTGATAATAAGACAATATTTTTAGACATCCACTTTGTTAGCAGATTTTTATCTTTCACTTGCTATCAAAGGTCACATCACAAATGTTCTGCAGGAGTAAGCAAGACTAGAAGAAAATAAATGAAGAACTTCTATTAGAGAATAAGCTGTAAACAAGAGATTATGAAACCAAACACTGTCAACATGTTTGAAGGGAACCTGGCACAATATATTTATGATTCAAATTGATCATGTCCTGCCCAGTTTTCTTTACAAAACTTCAACCAGCTCAGGACTTGGAGATGGCCTGCTTGTACTGAAAAAGAAGTTGTGCATGTTTGTCTTTCCTCCTAGGACTACTTAACTGATAGCAACCTTTGAAGCTGCTCTTGCAATAAAATGTGCCTATTGCTACAAATAGCTAACTCTGTAACTGAGTTTGGCTTTCTTTCCTGCATCATAAAATTAGTGACCCAAGTGCCATCTACTGTGTCTGCACTCAAGTGAAATGGAAAACACTGCCAAAAACATCATACAGAAATAACTCACCAATTTTATGCCAGATTTGATACCATATCTACAAGCACTGTCTTCCATGCAGATTGACATACACACTGTGCTCAGAAGACTAGACAGTCACCTTTGAGGTATGAAATTCAAGTTAATATAATGGTCTAAAGCAGATCTTCATATTTTCAATTAAATTTTAAAAAGAACAAAGGAAAAAAACCACAATAAAGAATCAGCTTAGTTTTCCTCTCATCTTGATTATGCTCTTAAAATTTCCTGTTTTCTTTCACAAGATCAAGGAATTCAGATATGAGGGAAGACTTACAGCAAACACCAGAGAAACAGCATTTGCCCGGAGTCCCCAGATAACTGTCATGAAAACAACACTGCATTTTGCTACACAAGGGCTTTAAACAGAAAACACATGGTATCTCAGAAATCCCTGGATTATCAAATCTTTTAAGTGTACTGCTTTATTAGGGGAGAATTCCAACACTTCTCTTGAAAGAAAGCTTCTTATAGAAGAAAAACACAAGTAAAATATTACAGGAAAAAAAACAGCTTGGATTTATTCGCACAACACACAGCTTTAACTATCTCATACAATGTCTTCTATTTCATGATGTACAGAATTTTGCACCAAAATTGCTTTCCTTCAGCAATCAGAATACTCAAGGAGGGTGTCCTTGCAATGCTACATTAAAGTTTGCTGGTGGATTCCTCTCAGCTTTCAGTTACATCCTTTTTCATTACATTCTATTCAAAAAGGGCTCATGGAAACTCACTCCTTTTTACCCCCAAGCCCTTCAGCATTCGAAGAAAGTTAAGATTTGGGGCTAAAATTACCCCCACATGTATTATCAACTGCAGAGCATGGGAGCAGTTTTGCTGGGACGTTAGGGGTAGATGGCAGGTTGGGAGGAGTAGCGAATCCTGATCTTATACTTGCTTATTCTGCTGTAAATGCAGACGTGTGGGAAGCAAACAAAATAAGGTCAGGGCTTCAGAGCTATAACCTTCCTCTGCCAACACAGCTCCCTTCATTTGTAGTAGATGGAAGAAACAAATAGAAAAATACTTTCCTCCAATGTTGCTCCTTCCAGAACAGCTCCCTCTCCAGCTTCACTGGCACACAGAGAGAAATTATACACAATCCTTTAAAAACAAAAGAGCCACTCTATCACTATCACCACAGTGCACCACAAACACCCAAGTTTAGGTGTCCAATGGAATCCAGCCCCAGAATGGATGAGAGGCTGCATTCAAATGCCATCTGTGTTCCAGAATTCCTTTAAATATCGACTTTTTTTAAGTTCAAACATATACATGGTTATCAAGTAACAGGGAAAATTCATCCAGACTAATAAAATATGAAAGGTTGCCTCTTACTTACTGGTTCCAAAATAAACACGACAATCAGCATGTGTGATTAAACTTTGCTTCCAAACTAAACACTGTGTCATGCACACAATTCAGGGTTTAAAATACCACAAATATTCTGAAGGGGTCACAAGGTACATAAAGGCAAATATAAGACCAATTTACAGCAGGAAATTTGGCAGAGAGGTACAAAGGGAGTGGTTGGGGGAGGCGGTTGAAGGCTTGCTGTTCTGCAGGAAAAGAAGTACAATATGGTGTACACCTGGTTCTCCTTCAGCCCTGATTACCACTGTAACTGGAAGCACACACAGCTAGGAGGAGGACCCTGCACAAATCTCAAAACCAAATTATTCTAATGTACTCCAATGTCTGTCTGTCAAAGTACCATGCTATGAATACTCAAGTGTTCAGTCTGAGCTGACAACAGCCCTTTTCCCTATCAGCTGTGTTTTGGATTTCATGCTTATTGCCAGAGGGTTCACAGCTGGGAATTACATACAGGTCATGTGAAAAACTCTCCTTATAATATTTCTGTTCTCAAGTCTTATTCTGCAATAGGATTTATTGAGAATATATTCCAGCTGCCTCATCTTCAACTGGATTCACCTTACAAAGATAAACTATGATGGCCAAGGCTATGCCAGGTCCCCTTTGCCCACTCCCCAAACTGCAGAGCACTTGCCTAAAGCACTGCACATTCTTCCATTTTCAGGCTCCTGCATAGTTACAACAAGGTGACCTGAACCTGACAGAAAAATTGCTGCAATTCTAGGTGTGATTTCACTCTGGCAGCATATATCCTCCCTGACCTGTACAACTTCAGTATTTCAGGGAGAAGCTTTTCATGATTCAGCCAACATGGCTCAATTCTGATTTCCAAGCCATTACCTTTCTCTTCTCTGAGCTTTTGAGCATCACAAACAGTTTGCAACCACAAAGGCTGGAAAGAACTGAGAATGATAGGGTTCATTCCACATTCAGGGAGAAAAGGATACACTCACCTCAGTATCTGAACTTCCCATTTCTGCCAAGCAACAGGCTGAAAGCCAACACAACTTTGCAAAGAGAAGCTCCTCTCCCCGTTTGGTGATGAAAAGGCACCACCTTGTGGATATTGCTCTGCATGAAAGGCTTCACCAACTGGCAGAAAAAATTCCAGTACAGCCAATCCCCAATTCTGTCAATGGGAGCACATCCCCAATTTTGTCAATGGGAGCATCAAAGACTTGTATAATGAAAAAAATCACCACTGAATAACGAATACCAGAGCATGTTTCAGCTAACAAAGCACTCTGCCTGACTTAAGTGGGTAATTAAGGCTTTGTTTTGTTCAATCTGAAAGTGAATATTGAAGTTCTTCAGCTAAATCAACTATGTAA
>NW_008239553.1:12937327-12958129 GCF_000691975.1 Corvus brachyrhynchos
ACAACTCCACCTATACTTATTATTCTCCAGCAAGCACTGATTAGACACTTACTGCAAGAATCTAAATTAACATAATTGATTTGCTTGTAGAAACAGTTCCAGTTTTCCATAGGCAATAGCCAGACAGCCGTCACAGTCAAAAGCAAATTTAATCAGGCACCGTACAAAATACACACTCAACAACTTAGTCTGAAATAAACCACCCAAAATCTTTATAGGACAGTACACTGGACATCATAGTAGGAATACCAAACTTATTTCAGTCTTGAGCAAATAAGACTTGCCATAAAGAATTCTTCATCCTCAGGCCTTTTCATTAAAGGTTCTTTTTCCTGTGCATATCAAATTTGAGCCAGGGGATGTATCAGACAACACAGCTAAGAATATAATCCAAACAACTTCTAGTTCGACATCTAGCTACTAGAATTTGTCTATCAAAAGGCCATGAACATCTTCTGAAAAGCGATCAATGGAACAAAAATTAAAGACAATGAGCTGGTGCAATACAAAATGAATAATAGAATACAATTCAGAATACCTATGTATTTGGTATTCAGAAAATATGGAAAACAAAAAACGCCTGTGATTCATCTTTTAAAAGGTAGTTGGCTCCTTTCTACATCATCTCTATATTCTTCCAGCATTGCCAGAGCATTTATGCAATTTACATAGAATGAGCAACCAAAAAACCCACATGAATAAAAAAATCTCCTTGCAGTTCTTGAAAATGCTTCTATGATTAGTATTTTAATGTAAATGCTAGTATTTCAATGTCCAAAAAATTGAAGAAAAAAATAGATTGCAATGACTTCTAGAACAGGGAATTAATTCTATCTAAGTTTTGATAACTCAAGAGCCAGTCCCTACAGTTTCAGTATAATTAGAGAACCTTGTTGAAATTATTTCTTGCAAATCACCTGCCATACCTATATTTCATTTTATCAATAGAGAAAACATACCTGAGAAGAACTAGGACATTTAAGTTTAGTCTTAACCTATACAGCTGAAAAACACATCTGTTGTCTAATTAGTGCTCTAACTGAATTGAGAGGAACAAATAAACCACAGCACAATATCCAGCACCAAAAATCGCCTGTACCGTTCCTGCAAAATGCTTGTGCATGAGCACCACAAATGGAAGGAATCTAAATAAGACAGGTTTAGCATTCAAGAAGGTCTTAAAAAGACTGGAGAAATATTTGCAAAAATAAGAAAAGTGAATGGGAGAGATGAATTCAAGAAAGCACAAGCTGATACAATGATACCCAAGTTTAAAAAAAAGACCACTTAGCAACACAGCTGTTCCTTTCCAAAGGATGTAGGAACTACAGCAGAATACAGATGAACAAGTCAAAATGCAAGGATATTGCATCCTATCATACCAGTGAAAAAAGTTATTCAGGAAAAAAATTAAATACCTCATAAGATAAAGTGCAGATTTATTTGTGTATGATTACATATTTATGCATATACAAAAGTCCACAGCATTGTCAGAAAATTATGAGTGTTATTTCACCTTCACCACATATATAAAATACATAAAATATTAGTGAGTCTAAGTCTGATGAGTACAGCCTGAATTTTTCAGCCACACACATTTTCATTCTAACTGGCCAGGACAACATGGCTGTGCTTATTTCAGAAAACTAAAAAATCCAAGAAATTCAGCTATGACTAAACAGGCATTGTAAACCAACAGCTGTTGTAAAGCATGTGGGGAACACCCCTTCAGCCTTGAACAGATAAAATGAAGAATGTAAAGAAGAGAGTGGAAAACAGAAGACTAGCAAGAAAATCACACAAAGGGGTTTAACTTCAATTTAGGCTGCACTTTCTTCACTACTTCCAAGAAAAAAATCACTCTTGATTGAAATTAGATTTAGTTTTGAGACTTGTATAACAAGATGGTAGATTTAAAGGTGTCTTTAAACTGGAAATTAGAGCAGATAAGAGGAAGGATAAACAATAAAAGGCAAAACAGGAGAGGTACCTACTGAAGGAAAGGAAAAAGAAAACCTTTAGGAGAAAGACAGATGATCTCAACGGCTATATACAATAGATAAAGCTCCAGGGTGATGACAAAGCAAAAACTCAAGAGAGGTCTCAATGTCAGTTTTCACTTCCAATTGCTTTAAAATTTGTTGCAGGAAGGGGGAGGAGGTTCCATTTCAGCATGATCAAAAACTACAAGCTGTTTGTTCTACAAAATAATTTACAAATATTTGTATTTCACAAAAAAACTCTGCTGTCTTTATTCTTCTGATAAAACTTCCACATGTCTACACTAGGAGAGTGGATCCAAAAAGAAATTCATTCATGCCAAATTATTAAGTATATTAGTAGTGTGTACTTTACTAGATCGCTCACATTCAAAGGGCTACAAATGACCACAAGCATTTGGTGTCTTACAGTGTATTACAAACCTGCAATTTAAACATAAATGAACTTTTCAGATTAAATGACACAGCAAAAGTAGGAAAGCTTAATGTCTCTGCTCATCAGTAACTCCACAGAGCCTAAACTAGACAAAGGAATGTTTACAGGCAGAAATACTCTACTAGACCAACTGACAGGCAGGTTTCCCCAAGCTCCTCTTCAGATTTCTAGTGAGCTCTCCCTTTTCCTGACTGCATCAACTGAGCTAATTAAAAAACTCCCAAACTTTCACACCACTTCCTATCAGTCTTTCTTCGCTTTACCTCATCAGTTACAACTCTGAATTGGAAAGGAGATTTATTGAAGCTGAGAAAGAAGCTGAAGTAATAGAAATACTCTGAGGTCACAGATTGTGTTAGTACATGGATTACTGAAAAATCTCTAGAATTGATAAAAAATATTTTAACACTGTAATTCCATCTAGTTTCTGACAGAATCACATGACAGCAACTGAGTTTGTGTGTACTTTTCAGATTTCAGGAATACAACCTCTATGACTTTTATCACTGATACCACAGCATCATGAATCAGGCATCTTTGTCTGGTACCACAGAAATTTCATTTTCCTTGAGTTTCTCTTCACATTTAGCAAAATTTATGGACCAAATATAAATTATGTTTTGCCTCAAAAAAATGCCAATTACTTACATCATTCCTTAAACAGCAGAATCCGAAATGTCAGTTATTCGGCTGCTAGAAAGAAGGCAGTTTGCTACGCCAAGAGAGTCAGTGTTGTCTATCCTTCAGATGAACTGGGATAAAGTGACAGATCATTCTTAATTACCAGCATTTCTTTGGTAATGCTCAGTATTTGAGGAACATCACAGTTACAAAAACCCAAACTTAGATAAATAATACAGTTAGGTTTAACAGAATCAGTTGCAGTGTTTGCATGACATGAATAGGCTTTGGGCCTGGCTACAAATTCTTAGGTTTCCTGCTCCAAACTTCAAAAGGCTCTACACGTGTACCAGGGCTAGGTCCACATTTTTAAGCAGCATCTACCACCCAGGCTGCCTTGTTCACTCCAAACAAGTTGGTGAAATGTACAGAGTTCCAGTAGTTTACTGCACTCCAGAAACAGCAAATTAAGTTGCTATACAAGCTCTCATTTCCTAGCTATTCACAGATCTCCTCTGTTTAGCACCTCCTTATATTTGGAGTGCTCTATGAACAAAAGAGCAGTATCTAAGTCATTGTAGCAATAATCCATGAGATAATGACCAGTATGCAGGCCTCACCTCTACCATCCAAAGACTCAGCTGCAGTGACCAAGAAGAAAGAGTAAATGCTTCTGCACAGATTGTTCAGCCTTGAGAGGAGAAACATGTAACTATTATTCCTAGTCAATTATTCCTTCAGAAGGAATGGTTGCAAAGCCTACAGCAAAACTGTGGTGCTTTAGGGCAAATGGAGCTCAAAGTAAAAATGAGCATTGAAATAACCAAAAAGAAGACATTCTTTCAAACTAGCCCTATTGACAAACACTCCATAAACAGAAAAAAGCCCCAAACACACAAGAAATGAAGGCCACTGAAATACAATCCTAGTAACAGACCAGTCTACTATCACTTAATGGCTGGTAATAATTGGCCTCTGACAGGAGAATAACTTTAGGGCTTTGGGAATTAATGGAAGCATAACTTGTTTCCATTTTAACAACCACCATCTTAGACTGGCAAGAGATCCAGTCAGAGGTGAATGATTGGACCAAATGCAGGTGAGACAGTCATGTATACACAATGCAATTTTTTCCCTACCATTGTTTTTTTAAAGATGACAACTATTTCATCATATCCTATCAGCAAAAAATATGTTATTCTAGGAGGCAAAAATTCTTTCAAACATACACAAGTATTACTTTATAATTAAAGAAATTTCATATGTATGCTAACAGATTTTACCTGGCACAAAAAAAAAAAAGAAAAAAAGTGTGTATCTATTGTGATTTACAAATTGTGGTCCTTGGAATTTGACAGCACTGGAATTTTAAAAAACCACATGCACACACAGAGGACCACACAAATACTTCTGGAAACTTTGCATCTCCAAGGAACTAGTATGAAACTATTTTGCTTTAGCAATAATCTGAACTGTTATTCTCCAGTAACTGTTCAGTATCAAGCACAAAGTCCTTTGGCAATCTACATACATACTACTTTCTACATCAAGAGCTAACTTTGCTGCAAACAAATTCATCTTCATCCACGTTTTAACAGAGGGTATCAAAAAGCCCCCCACATACTACCATAGCCCCATTCATTTCAAATCAGACCTCACTACAGGCTCTATCTTCAGATCAAATCAGCAGCTATAATTTGCACAAAATGTTCTTAAAAATAGTACAACAAGATACAGGACTACAACAACTATGTACAGAACTTCTAATGAGATTAAACAAACCACTATTACTTGAAACAACTGCTGCAACCAATGTAGTCCAAACAAAAGAACAGGAAAAGTACCACATGCCAAGTAAGTTAAATCAAGATCACAGACTTTCACCTGAACTTGAACTTACAGTCTTGGACAATTTAGTAAGTTCTCAGTAAAATTCCCTCTTACTAGCAGACAAAGAACAGGAGCTGGAGATAATTATATTATACAGACTCTTAAAGCAGCAGCTGCAAAAATTTGGGTAACAGTTCGGCCATAGCACACTGACAGATGGATATGAAACTATTAATAATAAAGGAACACAAGCATGTTATGAACCATACCAACTATTTTATGGATTGTTATACATATCATTCTGAATTTTAGCACAGGAAGAAATACTGTGGTTTGAAAATCTACTATTCAGCATAATTTCTGACCTCAGCTATAATTCATTATGCACAGATAAATTACAACTCCAAATACAGCATATTATGATGCATTTTAAAATCAGAATGTGCAGATTAAAACCAGGACACTGACCTAACAGTGCACAAAAGCCCTAAGCGGTGTAAGCATAGGTTGTATAAAACCAGGCATTGGTTCACCTTTAGTCAAAGTACAAAGCATTGTAATTATGGTATGTTATACAGGCTGTCCTAGAACTGTTCAAAGTTTAAAGAATGTTTCAAGGTTTTTCTTTGCTTCTTCTCAGTAATGATCCCTCTAGCATTTTTACTCATGCTATCCTTTTTACTGAAGATGCAGTTTTACATTCAAAATCTGTGCTACTGCCAGAAACCACACACTCCTGCTCCTCCTTTCTGCCTATATTAGTGCCTCTTCAGCTGCACAATTGCCCACTACATTTTTTCCCCTGGTTTGCTTTTTCAGCTGGTTTACATCCTTGTTCAGGCTCATAAGCAAGCACAAACCAGTTGCAAATGTGATAGTGAAATGAATTACAAGGCAGGTAGGAAAGAAAAAAGCATGCATTATCCCCTCGTTCCTGTTTAATCTCTGCCACTGGTTGACCACCTCTTGATTTTTGACTACTCGTGCTTTCTGTAAGCAGGCTCAATTAACCTACTACCAGTGTGTCACTTGTGATTTGCACAGGTAATTTATTCTGCTTGCAGCTTGTATCTGATGTCTTCTTTTCTAGGGACACCTCCAGAATGGCAGCTGCAGGTCAGTGGATTTCCACATTGCTGGTGGTGGCTCTCCTGTGACTCCCTTAAGCCAACTGAGAAAGGAGACAAAGCAGTAAGTGTTGCTGCCAATCTCAAACAGTATCTCTAAAATAACTATCTCCTTTACTATTGTCAATCTCCTCCTTGAAAATATGACAAGCAGGAGCAAGCTTCACAAAGTGTTTCAGCAGCCTCTCTTTGCTTCTAGCAGCTCTAGATTAGGGACATCACAGAAGCAGAATAAAAAAATATCTGCTCTAAATACACAGTACTCTAGTTCTGTGCCTATGTTCTGTACCCAAGGGCTCCTCAGAAACTTTGTACTCACTGCCCAGGTATGACTGTTTCCATTACAATTCCAGAAAGAGCTGTGACATAGAGCTCTTCCATGCAACCAGAGGAAGTTACACAAGCCCAACAAAGGCCAACCTTCGGTGACGCAAAAATTTAAGACTGATAGAAAAAGACACATCACCCCACACTGAACTTCCAATTACACAGTTGTAGCTCACTAGTATTTTTCATAGCCTTTATAAAGTTTATAGAAAAATAACTTCAGTTTGGTATTTCAAAGACTGCCAATATCTGAAACCATTTTACTTAACTTAATATTCTTGATAAGTAAAGTACCTAGAGCACCAGCATGTGCCTGCAGCATTAAGCAAGCACCCTTTTTCCCTAGGGGAGATCTTTATGAAGTTACAAAAAGCATCTAAGTAGTAAATACTACTAAAGCAATTTTTCTCTCAAGAACTAAGAGTTTCAGTTGTGTAAAAAAACAGTGTTTAGTTCATGTATTAGTGTATCTTGCTAATCAGAACATAATGAAATATGTAATACTTTGGACTGCCAAGAATCCAGTCAAGACCTCGGATACTGTTGAAGAGAAAAGCACTCTTTGCCTAGGTCAAAAGTCTGAGATATGATAAATACAAAAGTAAAGTATGCAAAAAACTGTAATCTAGAGGCAAAGAAAGTTATTTTAATGCTGGGGTGGGCAATACAGCTCATCCAAATTGGAGTATCAGATGTTAGGATTATTGAATTGGAAAGAGATACTGTCTTTACAAAAATTCAGATGTAGTCTTACCAAGAAAAACCAGCAGCTCTAATCAAAACTTTGCAGAAAACTTTTCAGTCCTATTCAATAAAAACTTTGAAATCTCATTTTGTTTACCTACTATATTACAGCAGAAATGCTAGATTCTCAAATGAGATATAGCTACGCATTTTAGAGAGAGGTAACATGACAGTTTTGATGAGGTTGCTGAGATCATGTAGACTCTCAAAGGAATCTGTATTTGAAATGGCTCTCCCTCAGTTTTATACCAAATTTCTGCCAAATTAATTAAAATGCTTGCTATTAAAATGATAGGTTTTCTACTTTAAATAGAAAACTGGGGTGAAAAAATTAACACATACAGCTGAAACTTCAGAGAACAATGATATAAAACATAGTTGTTCTCAATAAAGAAGATGGAGTCTTCTTGTAGAAAAGTCAGAATGAAGTTTCTCAGGAGACTTTATGTTATAGATCACAGATTCCAATTCCAATCAAAACAGAGTAAGGAAACCAGAGCAAAACAAAGAACTCTTCTAACGCACAAGAGCCTCAACAGCAGAAGAAAAAGTGCAGACTGAAAAGCTTGTCCTGTAAACCTAGATAATTCTATTTTCAAGGCAGCACAGGATCATCAACCATCTAGCTGCAGTAGTTTAGTCTGGTTGTCTGTTATTACATGTAGAAAGAAGGAAATTTTGCAGACTGCAAAAGGCAGGTTCTGCAGTTAGCAGCAAGCAGACTGCATCATGGAGCTTCCAGACCATATCTGATTAAAAAGCAGCCTCAGCAGCACACCTAGTTCCACATGACTGCAATGCTCTCACAAAGCAGCCCTGTAGACACAAAGAAGGAAGTGGTACCATCACTTCTACTGCTGCCAGTTTCCAAGAAAGTAAAATTTTACTTTTGATCTCTGGGCACATTTGTATTATAAGAGACATAGCATTGCCCAATCTTAATTTTGTTTTATCCCCATCCCTTTATGCCTCAGGGGGGCTGGTACAATATTATTTAGGAGTAACAATTGCAGAGCTGGTCCTCACTATTCCCAGAAGTCCAGGGGCTGAATAACCAAAAAGCAAACAAACACTAGAGAATCTGGAAATCAAATCACTCATTTGTCTATACTGAGCTCATACAGGAGCTCAAGATTCAACAAAGAGCTCAAGACCCATCAAGATTTTTCTAACAACTTGCAATCTGGTCAACTATTCTTTACATTGTTATCCCGTCTAAAGACTAGAATCACTTTCAGCTGTACATTATGCAAATGCAGAAATATTCCTAGAGAACTTACAGTTTAAATAAAATCAGAGGACAAGGAAAAAGCACAAGAAAAAATGCAAAAAAAGCATTGAATACTCAAAACATAAGTACTTCTCTGCAGTCACAAATAGATTATTGGCCTAAAGGTTCAGGCAGTTTTTCATACAGTCAAAACAGTACATCTTGTCAAACCCTAAACTCCCAAGCCAAGGCATAAAAGCCCATCAGTACAATTAACTGTTGTTTTTTACAGCACATACAGAATAACAATGTGATAGGGCAGGGGAAAAAAACAAAACAAAACAAAAACAACCCAAACAAAAAAAACCCTGCCAAATACTGTATTTTTATTTTAGCAACAGAACATCATACATAAGTATGTTACTAAAACTAGGAAACTATAACCTAGATTAATCTATGCAAAGTTTATTGGAAAATGACACATAGCAATCATCAGTGTTTAAAGGTCTCTCATTGAATAAAGTTGTAGAGTCTGCATGAAATCTTGTTATATCCAATAGTTACACAAAGAATCTGTAATGGAAAGAATAATCAATTTTCTTGAAAAACAAGTAAGCAGGGAGGAGATTGCAGGTAAACCATGAGATCAGAATTCAAAATCATCTTGGCCAGTCAGGAAAAATAACATTAGAAGGAGCAACTAGCTAAACAACAAAGTCAGCAAATGCAGATCCAAGATTTTAATAACTGGTAAGTAAACAGCATCAGGCTGTTGCAAAGAAAGCAAACTGGGTTACAATGCATAAGCATGAGATGTCCTGCAAGGCATGAGAAGAAATCCTTCTCCATGACTACACTTTGCTAGAGATTCATCTGGAATATTGTCCACTTTTGGGCACCTCACTTTCAAGATTATGTAAATCAGCTGAAGGTAACTCAGAGAATTGTAACAACAATGAGGGTTGGAAGACACAAGAAACTGCTTATTTATTTTGGAAGAACTCTTTCAGAAATTCAAGTCAAGGCAGATATCAGAGAAAGTGCCTGCCCTACTTTATAGCAAATATTGTGCATAATCATACAGCAGATCAAAAACAAATCTGGTAACAAAATCTCATTCCTCTCAACTCCCTCTCCTATATGTTAAGCCTGGTGGGTTCTTTCTGCATAATTTCATATGTGCAATTGTGCAGAATGATAGCTTTTGGCAAAGTCACTTGCACTGTAAAATGGAAAAAGCAATGAAGGGAATACTTTAAAAGAAAAAACAAACTGAATTCAAGTATCACATAACTTTAAACTACCTCCTTTTCATCACCACATGAAAACAGGAAACATTGTTCTACCATTCCTCATTCCTTTTTCTCAGCAGTATTGAACTTTTTATGGTATAGATGGTCCAAAAGGAACAGTGTCAGGCCATAAACTGCATAAACATATATTCTCCAGACACATTTAAAAAAGAACACAAATGGCAGCAGTACTGCAGACAGTTATAATTACATTTTAACCAGCTATTTTAAACTAAAACAAAGCTGTGCCTTCTGAGGATAATTTTTAACAACCATAAAGACAAAGCCATCTAACTTTGCCACTCTAACAACACTTAACATTCAAATTAACTCCTCAAAACTGGTTTTTGCTCAATACTGTGGAGTGGAGGAATAATTGAAACATAAACAGTCTGCCAATAAAGACTGAGTTTATGAAGTTTTAGCAAGGGCAAAGAAGGAATGCTGTTCTGTACGTCCCCTTTAACCATCTTGGCTTCCCAAGTAAACAACAACAAAAATTAAAATTCATGCCAAATCCCACATTACAAATGGCATTGTTCACATAAATGTGAAATTCTGACGTTTACTTTTTAAGCAGGTAAAAAAATAAAGGCTAACACTATAATATTTAATTTAAAAATCCAAGCTATAGACTCAGTTCTGGGCATGAAAGTACTGCTAAATATTACATGGTAGGAAATCTTAACATCATAGAATGGTTTGGGTTGGAAGGAACCTTAAAGATCATCTAGTTCCAACTCCTCTGCCATGGGCAGGGAACCTTCTGCTAGATAAAGTTGCTCATCCAACCTGGCCTTGAAAACTTCCAGGGATGGTGCATTGCAACTTCTCTGGACAAACTGTTCCAGTGCCTCACCACACTCATTTCACAAACTATTTGTTACTTAAGCAGATGAAGTGCACTGAACAAGGTTAGGTGCTCCTCTTTATACCAAAAAAGAATATGTTTGAAACCAAAAATTCTGATACAGCTAGCACGAATGCCATTTTCTAATGTTGTTCAGTTCACCATTTAATGAGGCCATGAACACCAACATGAATTTTGGTGCAGGGGAAGTGAAACATCTTGAAGAGAACAAGAATTGTTTTTTATTACAAGAAAATTAGTTTTGGAAGTAATCTTCCTGACTTATGAAACAAACTAACTACTGTTTTCCATGGCTCAAAACAAAGGCAGGTCTACTCAAAGATTCTTTGTTTCATACAGAAGAATAAAGTCAGCAAATTGTGCAATATCTACATTATTCTAAATATTTATGCTTCTGTGGGTAATGTTCACAGAATGATTAGCATAAGACACTAGGATCTTTTCATCCTATTGAGTTGATTGGAGGACTACTCAGTTTCTCCAAGAACCTGGTTAATTATCTTAATAAAATTCTGCAGGTTCAGGTGCTCTACTGTGTCTTCTAACCAGTCACATTGTTTTAACTTTCATGCTGCTGCCTAGAGGAATACACAAACTTAATGGAAAAAAGTATGAAAGCTACTCATATGAAGGGAGGAGGAGAGGAACAACACAAGTAGCAGCCCCACACTGAAAGGAGAACTACATCATTACATAAACCTTGAGCAAGCAGATGGCCAAGAGTTCAGTGTGATTATGTAGAAATATGAAGATGCTTCTATTAGCAGTTGGAAAGGGTATTCAAGTTCACATACATACATAAACCCAAAATATGCTTAAAACCTGAGTGACATGACACTATACATAAATATCAGCAGCTTAACAGAAAAGGACCCATACTTTCCACTGAATTCTCACCACTAAAAACAAGTTTGAACCACATTTGGCCTATATATGGCTAGTTAAGTTCTGGTAACTCAATTCCAAATTATTTTCTTCTGTTAAGGTTAACTCTTCGTTAAAGAAATGCATGTTTCAATGTGGTATAACTTGTAAGAGATTTCTCTTTTTAGAAAACTTCAAAATGGAAGTAGTTCCCTAATTTTTTCAAGTAAAGTTTCGCTTATTCTAGATTTAAACAACCTGCAAAGATAATTCAATTACTGTTTCTGTAACACTGGTACTAAACATACTTTTTAATAGCAAAATATAGAAACCAAGCTTGCATTTCAGCAGCTTACAGTCCAGATGCAGACAAAGTAACCTGAAAGTCTAATGTATCCCCATATTTTTGGAAAAGTCATCATACAGTGTTGCTACACAATGTAGCAACAAATCAACTATCCATTTGTACCAAACTCTTTACATATTTATTTCCAATTCAAAGGGAACTGGGATCTAAACAATTTTTATTGAAATTCAGAAATCTTTTATTTTGAAATTAGTTTTGCACTCCCTAAACTAGTATTTTCAAATATCAGAACAACATGTCAAAAGTACAGGAGGTGACAACAATGATCTATGTGCAAACAGAACAAAAAGAAGCAAGAATGAGACCAAATGGGAATACTTGATTATAAACAAAAAGAAAACAGCATGAATATTCCCTCTGTGCCAACAGAAGCACTTCCGTTCTGAGACACTTTATTGCAGGAAGATGAGACAACACAAGTAAATACACTTAACGAAAGACAGCAGAAAAGGCACTGCAGATGTCAAGTAATTTCTGCATATGAACTGATTTTGAGAAGAAAAAACTTACTCGACCTAAAGGCAAATACAATTTAGCTAAACATTTGGCTTTCTAAAGTAAATGAAAATGTTGGGTGTAAGTTTAAGTAGCACAATGCATAAGTGATTGTGAAGCACTGAAACTAAAATCTATGAGATCGGAGTGTGAAAAGAAAATTGACTGTGACAGATCTGTTGTCATATCATAAATATCAAGTGTATTTTTACGTTTTAAGTGGAACATGTCAATTCTAAAGGGGGAGAAATATTACCTGTGGAACTTGTGGGCTTCTTGAACTACTGTTAATTTACTTAGCATAGAAAATGAAAGCATTGGGGAGTAATTACATAAGGTTTGTCTTTCATTTGCTCTAAAAATTCACACATGAGAGATTAAAGTTTCTCATCCTAAGTTACTTCATAATTGCAGAAAGAACAAATAAAAAAAAACCAGATCATACTATTATACATTTGCTGGTACTAATAACCAACATATTGATCATAAATAACAAAGGTTCACTTCAGTGATCTAAGAACACAATCCAGACAAAAGCAGAAAGGACAGCAAGTGTTGTAATTTGGTTAGCCTTAGGGTTTTCCAAAATAAATTTCATCTTCAGTCTCAATTTGACATTTAAAAGAATGCTTAAAGCAGTCTGGTTTTGCTACTGCCGCTTCTGGAGTACTTTTTCACGGAGATGTCTAGCCAGCTTCACACATTTTCTCAAGTATTAATGACTTGAAAATCAGAGTCTATGAATAACTCATTTTATAAGGTAAATATTTAAATCTCAACAACAATTCTAGTCATATTGGGTTTTAGTTTTAGCTCTTTACTGAAAAGGAGACATCTCTTAACTAGCACGAACCCTGAATTATTTTCACCAAATACCACCTACTAATAATATATAGTTTCCTGTGAATATAGAAGGAGAGAAGAAAGAAAATCCAAAGTGCATTTTACCTTCTTTCTTTTGCAGAAGGTTAAGGAAGCCAGGAAGCTCGACAGGAAACATACAGGACTCATTACTGTTGCTTAAATGTAATCTGGTAGACAGCATCAACACATTGTAAGAGAACACATTCAGATCCAAATGCTCTCAACTACAAGATGCTCTATCAACAGATAAAGGTAATTTTTTCATATAGATTTGCATATCCACTGGATTTCAAAACAAAAGGGGATTTTGTTTGATTGATAATCAAGCTGTCCTTCTCAGTTTCTAGGAATTGCTTTTGATCTCACTGGCTAGTTCCAACCAAATCTGGGAGAAAAAAAGGATGTTTTGGTTTCAGCTCTGTGCCAGAAAAAGGGGACAATGCTACATAGTACCCCATGGAGGCAAAAGCTTTAGAGACTGTTCAGTCATCAGTATGGCTGCCAGGTCACCTGTCAGTCGGCCATAAGTGATCTAAGCCTTGTGCTGCCTCTTGCTCTGGCATCACTTAAAATGCCTAGAATGAACCTGGGCTTACTGCTAAGTTACATGGAAGAAAAGATAAAAAAAGGTGATCAGGCATCCTACTTGACTTTTAAGAAACAACTTAAGCTTTACTAATGTCCATAAATTTAAAAAAAAAACCTTTTGCTTTTCTTTGTACTTTACAAACAACAACAAAAAGAAACACAAAAAACCTACAACAGCAAAAAATTCAGTCAAGTAAAAAATTACAGTCACAAACCACTTTCACTCGCTTCATTCAGTGGCTAAGATGGGACCATTCAATTAATATGTTTATTATTTTTTTCTCATCTCAAGACATAGATTAAGTTTTCATTTACTACAACCGTTTTAAATTTTACACTGAGGATGGCAACTGCTTCTTTCCAATGAGCATCTATATATTGTCCTGGACTCAGTATCAAGTTCTTTGTTATTAGCAATGACCCTATCCTCACAGCATCTTCTCAATGAACAGTTCTGCCCCATTTTACAAACTGAAAATAGAGGTGTAGAAAGGTTAATGAAAAACAACTACCAGTTTTGGTATAATCAAGGTCAATTTTTTTTCCAAATACTTCATACCATACAGAGCTACCTGGGTTTGGAACAGCTCCCCTTGAGTTTGGTAAAAACTATGACTGCTAGCCACTCTTGCACATCAAACTCAATAACCTGACACCACGAACACATAATTATAAACAGAGAGTTTATAATGCCAACAAAAATAACTGCATTAAAATCCTTTTAACTATGGCATAACATGGTAGCACAGGGTTTCCACAAACTTAACCCTGTTTGAACCCATTTCCCTTTTCGGAAATGGAGGAAGAACGCCCACTTAAACATGCTCATGATAAGCAGCTATTTATGTTTAGTAATGCATTCCAATGGTTAATTAGTCCAGTAAGAACACACCCCTTATTTGAAGTCTGAACTTGCTTAATTCAGCTTCCAGCCACAGACCTGTGGTACACCCGTGTCAGCCAAAGAGAGCTTTTATCAAATACCTCTTTGCCGAGTAGGTGCATATTGACTAATGAAGCCCTTAACATTTCCTTAGCTAAGCTAAACAAAGGAAGCTTTACTAAGACTGCTCTCCCCCATTCATTTTCAAGGCTGTTCTCTGGAAGTTGATTTTTCACCCCCCTCTCTGGACTGTCAACAGCAGATGTACTGCTCCATTAAGAGTTATAGCTGGTATCTCCTAATTTCCAGTTCCCTTGTTCAACTACTCAAAGTTTTTCACCAGACCTTTACCTACAGCCAAAAGGATTGACTTCAAGTTCAAATCCTATCAGCCTCAGTTTGAGTCTCCCTAATTGCTCCCCGATTTAGTATTTAGCTGCACTGATTGTGCCATGAAGCATTATATTCATGTGTCCAATTTATTAGTGATCTAAATCACTTTGCAACCTTACTAATGTCCTTAAGTAGAAATTTATATTTATGATTTTCTAGGTAAGTAAAAACATCTGAAATAACTCCAACACAGTTATTTACAGTGAGAACCTCAGATACTCTGTAAGGGAAGTTAATGCAACATATGGAACAGCAGACTGATTTTATGGTTTGCACCAACAGTTGCTGATGCATAACACACTCCACCACTGGATTTTGCATGTTAGCCAGACAGTCTTGCTTAGGAATCCATGTTTGCAAGAACCCAAATCTCTAGCCCAAGCCCTCCTAGAATTCTTAACTAATACTTGCTAGAGTTTATTTTGCAACATAAATTTTAACAAATATTTAAAATACTCTAGAACCAACCAACCAGCAATGCTTGCTAAAGATGATAAACGAAAACAGAGTGCATTTGCATTAAATAAATTGGAAAAATCTAATCAATAGTTGCTTTAAAAACATACAAGTTTCCAATTTGTGTATTTGTGTATCACATGTAATTACACGGATCTTCAAAGATTTAAATTAAAAGGTAAGACATCTCATCAACCAATTCAAAAAGTCAGAGGCTGTAACCAAAGCACAGGTTCCTGCTAAAAATCCCAGAACTCCTTGCTGAAGTGTTCACAGTGAGAAACAATCTCAACATCAGGTACTGAAAATGTCTCAAAGCAAACATGTCAGCTTTAACATAATGAAACCTCTAAATGTTAAGAGCTTTATATTCTTCTTATGTAGGAAGAATTAGGATCACAGTCTTAGGCTACTTCATAATGTCCAATTCTAAGATTTTTGTGCATATCAATACTGTTGCTCTGACTAAGCAGGACAGCAGCATGAAATGTCAGAGCTTCAAATGCAGCTCAGCTTCACCATTTCAGTGAAGGCAGAAGGAGGGGCTGGGGCTGTCTAAAGAAGAAGAAAATGGAGAAATAGAGAAAAATAGTGTCTTTTCATAAAAATTCTCCCCTTTCTCAAAGGAATGCATAATATTTTCTCAAAATATCAGAGTGTACATGCTTACACACAATTCTTTCCAGGCTTCTTAAAGCAGTATAAACATTACTGGGTGCACTGACTAGGATGCTATCTTTTGTACATGAACTTTAAAGGCACTTAGGCAGGGTTTCATCTTCTCCATCAGAACACTTGAAGTCACGCAGCAGAAGGAAATCCATTCCTCTTAAGTTACATCAGCCTACTTCTGATGTGATAGTTTCTGTGACCTCAGGAGCGTCAGAGTGGAAAAGGCCCCACCAGTCTTACTCACATTCTTACCACAGCTTCTCCTTACACTAGAGTGATGAGTAGTTACCCATACCAGGAAATACTTTAAAGAGTTGAGTTTCAATGGTATCTTTTGCAATGACCCTTTGTGGATCACGTAATAAACACACACACAAACACATATGCAGTTTACATCTTCTAAAGCACTTTTCAGTCAGGTCTACCCAGTCGTTGCACTGAGTGTCCATGTCTTCCTTTGCATTTTATGGGCAAGTCCACAGACAAGGATTTGCTGAGCTGTTACCTTCCCTTCTGCAGAAGTTAGCATACATTATCAGCTACAAAAGGAATTTATGCTGTTCCAGAGCATAAGCCTTTTTGAGATTCTATTAACTTAAGTAAAAGAAACAGAGGCAGAAAAAGATCTTCAGCTACCCAGGGTATACACTAGTTACAGTGACAATACAGTACTGTATAAAGGAACCATCAGGATAAACAGTATTTAACGGCAACAAAATGTAGGATTTAAGGAAAAAAAACCAAAAAACAAAAACAACGCACTGAGAGACAGCTGGGGAATCTTGTAATTTCTTATTTAAAGTCACAAATTAACAAAAAATAAAAATAATTTCTAAGAGATTTTTAAAAATATCACAGAAGAAACACACCAAGCAGAACAACTACTGTTCTTCCATTTCCTAATTACATTCCAACTGGAACCTGCTTAAAGATTCCTACTAGAATCATTGTCTGGTCTTCGTCTGTCATCTTCCTCCTCCTCTGATTTTATTACTTAATACTGTAAGACAAAAACATAGAAAAGGAAGAAGAACTTACTGGTATTGAGAACTCCTCTGCCAAATACTTCAACACTGATGCTCCTCTAGTCAAAAAGTTACTTCTCTCTGCCAGATTGCCCTGGAGTTTTGTATCAAACTCCTTTCTGACAACTGAAGCAACAGAGTCAATTACTATGAGTTTAACTTTCTTTGAAATAATTTCTTCTTCCAAAGACATAATCCTGAAAAAAAAAAAAAGTCACTGATATCATTATATACACAATAGAACCATTTTATAACCCTGAAATTTTTTTAAATAAAGTTTCCTTTCATAAGCTGAAAGTCAGTCCCTCTTTTTCCCTCCTCACACATCACCTCCATTAACATCTGCATGTATTAAAGAGATTTGAAAAGAAATCTGAGGCTCAGTGGGCCCAAGGCAGGATCTCTCCAAAAGAAACTTTTGGAAGACCTCTAGTTAGCAACACTATGCTGCACAACTCCTGAATGGCAGACAGCAAGTAAAGTGGACATTGAAACTCTGCCTCTCTGTGGCCTTCCAGTACTTCAAAGGGATCTATAAGTAGGAGGGAGACTGACTTTTTACATGGGCAGATAATGATAGGACAAGGGGAAATGGTTTTAAACCAAAAGAAGAGAGATTTAGGTTAGAAGTTAGGAAGAAATACTTTAGTCAGTGGGTAGTGAGGCACCCACAAAGGTGCCCAGAGAAGCTGTGGATGCCCCAACCCTGGAAACGTTCAGTGCCAAGCTGGACGGGGCCATTAACAACCTGACCTAGTGGATGCTATCCTTGCCTATGATGGGAGGTTTGGAACTAGGTGATCTTAAACCTCTTTTCCAACCCAAGCCATTCCATGTTTCTTTAATATGCTACTAGCTGTTCACTGATAAAGCTGTATTAGAAAGAAACTATTCTTATAATAATTCTCCCACTAACATAAAACACACAACATGATGCTAAAATGTAACTTAATTAATTTTCATTGTGACATTTGTTCACAAATCAACATAAGGTAACAACATGACAATACAACACTGCCAACAATAGCACTCAGGCTGGTGATCGTTAAACAACTCCTCCCTTCCACTGCTGGAGGAGTCCCCATCTTCCTGGAAGTAAACTGCTTTGGAGGAACAAACTCTATTTCATGGAAAATGTAACTCTTATAGTATGGTCTCTCCACAATCCAAGAGAATATCTGTATCTTGAACATTCCCCTTCAAAGACTTAGAAGGATCAGATAACATAGAAATTGTCTATCAGAAATTAAAAAACATCAAGTGGAATAGTCACATGTTATGAAATGAAAAGAGCAATGTCAATCTTTCTGTTACTTTGTTAGACACCATGCTGGTATCCACATGAAAAGGTCTCAAATAAATTAATTACTCTTTACAAAACCTTGATATACAAAAATATTGATATAGAAAATCCAGTCAAAATTGTGGGTTTTTTGCTTTTTTTTTTAAACTATGGAAAAGAATACCTCTTCAGTACACTGCAGCAGGTCAGCTCTCGGTACAGGTGGATGCTACGGGTCATGCAGAACAGCTTTTCATCCGAGTCAAAATAAGCAGGGAATCTGTTTGCTGCTATCTCAATCAATCTATTAAAACAAACAAACAAGCAAACAAAAACCACCCAAAAAACAAAAGGCATAATACTGCACAAAGAATAATACAGGCTCATAAGGCACCAAGCATTCAGAAAGCCAATACAGCAAACCTCTGAGCCATAAGCAGATACCAACTAAGACTGGAAACCTTTTTAAAAGGAAAAGCATACTTTATCAGTCAGACTGAAACAGAGGAAGTCAGAACAGTTAGGGTCTCTTTCCAGTGATGCTGTGTGCATGGCACACTAGGGAAAGACATCACGTCCATATGCAAAGAAAGGGCCTATCTCCTCTAGAAGGAAACTGCAAAGTTTAGTTACTGAATAAGTTCTTCAACTTTTATACCAGAGGTTCTACTCAATGACCAAGCATTTTCCTATTCTAATTATTTTATCTAAATATTAACTTCATTTCAACAAAAGTACTCTCCAGTTCTAACCATCTTACTTTTCACCTTTATCTTGCAGTGAAATCATAAAGTTGGCTTTGTGTGACCACAGAAATTTAACAAACTGCTAAGAAGCAGAAGAACCATTAGAAGACCCAACGAACATGGAAGCAGGACTGCAAAGAACAGAGCCCAGCTCAACTGCAAATATTTATGCATGCAGTACACGTATGGAAAATATGCCTGACAAAGTAAAAATCTTTTCACAGATAATCTCCTTAAAAACATGAACAATGTCATTTAGATGGGAGACTTCCACCATAACCATTTCTGGTTTATATGACCTATTTATGAAAAGGGCTTGTAAAATCTTATTAAAATACACTTGTTAGAACGCAACAAAAAAACCAAAAAAGTAAACACCATTGTGTCAGAAGGTGACTGAGGCTCCAGCTGCCAAGGCATCTACAACTGAGCATGCATTCATTCAGATACCACAGCTCCAAACAGCAAGACATGATGTAACTAAAAGACTGAACAGTTTAAGCGGCTCCTTTACTGATAGAACTGAATGCAGGCTTCCATGAATAAATGTTCTCCACTATCTTATTAGCAAATTCATAACCCTTCAAAACCTTGAATTACAATTGCTAAGCATACCACTACTTATTATCAGAGTAGACCAAGGAAGTATATCAGATAACAGGTGATAACACCAAAAGAAGCCAGAGGAAACTGGATATTTATTATTTGTTGTCAAAATACGTTCATATTCACAAATTATGACTTTGAAAAAATCTCTCATACAGATGTAAAACTAAACAGTTTTCAGTTAAATTATATTTTTTACGTAAAATCATTGAGGAAACTAAATGGTATGCATTTTAGAAATGCTGACTGCCTATAAACTCCTCAGAAATCACTTGAAAGAAGTTCCACTCCTCTGACCACCAGACAATTTCACCTAGATCCTTAAAGAGACAATACAAGAACTTCACTTTGAAACTTGTAGTTACAATCTGTACACAGAAATTTTTTCCACAATGAAGATTTTATTTTTTAGTAACAAAAAATACTTAATTGTTTGTATTTTAAACAGACACATCCTACCACCTATAGCTTGAGAAGAGTGGCATCTAGTGGATTATACTTGTGGGCACAACTTGGTGGTTATATCAATGCTTTTGATTTAGGCCCATTTCATTAAAACACAAAGTTAAAGCCATTTTAGGGAAAACAAAATTAAAATCAGTTTTATTTGGTTCAAAAATAGAAATACTAAGCTTGAATGTCAATATACCTACCCTGAGCAAACCATTTCAATAGCCTGAATCTCCTTCATTAGGTACATCACTTATCACATCTAAACTTGTCCAGCAGAATTTCCAGAGACAGAATTTTGTCTGCTCACCTGTACAATTAATCATGTAGACTATTAGGGCAATGGTGAGCTGCTGTCATAGGTTAGCAAGCACAGTCCCGGAAGGGATGTCCTTGCTGAGGGGCGCTTACAGTTTCCTCTGGGACCTGATAGAACCTATCAGCTGGCCAGTTTGAATATGGACAATTCTTTAAGCCACTTAAAGTTGTGACCACCTCTGTGATCCACATTTAAGAATAGGCAAACTCCCCCCCAAGCTCTCTCTCGTTTCCGCTGCTGGGACAGGTGGCTGCGGGCCCCGTGTGGGGGCCAGAGGGCCACGGCCATCCTGAAGCCATGGACCTGTTCCAGCCGTGGAACCCCCCCCACCGCC
>NW_008239553.1:12958726-12972580 GCF_000691975.1 Corvus brachyrhynchos
ATTTGGAAGTGGGCGGCTGTCTCATTGTGATAATGTTTTCATAGCACGAGCAAGAAGAGACTTCTCTTTCTAAATGGATTGAACAAGGTTATTATGGAAGTGGTAAACAGACTGAACATCTCAAGGGTTGTCTTTTCACATTGTCAGTGGGAGAAGGGAGGAAGGTGGGGGAAGGAGGAGAGTTCTGAAGGTGGTATAATTTTTTTTCCTTCTTTTAGGTCTGTTAATAAACTTCTTTATATTCTTTCAAGTTTGGTGCCTGCTTTGCATTTCTCCTAAATCTTATCTCACAGCAGATAAACAGTAATGAGTATTTTGGACCAAACCACTACACTAAACTGGTGTTTCCGCCCGGTTACAAACCCAACCCGCTACAGCTGCCATTAAATAGCCTGCATGAAACGAGATGCCACTGTGCTTTCTTACAGCCATGCATATCACAAAGAACATCATTATACACACTGACCTAAAACGACATGTTGAGATTGAAGCACTATTTACAGAGCTCCATGCAGGCTAAAGTTCTTTAATATTTAAATGCCTTTTGTCATGATGAGATCAAAAATTGCACAGAACATGTTTTCTCCAATCAGGACAGAAGCCCATGGGATAGATAAATCTGTTTTTTCTCAGCTTTGGTACACAGAAATCTGTATCTAGTGTTTTTCACCAGCAGTATGACTAGTGACAAAAGCCAACTTAAATTCTTTTCAGACTTTCTGAAAAAGTCTAGTAAGTTTTCAGTTAATAGCTGGTTACTATATAACTGATTACAACAATTTTGATTTCCAGACTTACGATGGCCCTTTCCATCTACCAGTCCTACTGTCCATGTTCTGGTGAAGTGGAATGACAGACACCACTTGCACTTCTACAGCTTTCTCTTACACAAGGGAAAAATACATAAATTACAGAAACCCGTGGCGTATCTTACAAGACCAGCCTCAATTCTGATCACTCTTCCAAGTATTTGCTATTACACTGAACTAAACTGTCATGTTAGAGAATAACGAGACTGCGAAAGTTCATGGAATCAAAGTTCCCTTCCCTGAAGTAAGACCTGCCAGGCAGAGTTTACATCACAAGAAATAAAATTACCCAGCTTTATGCAGTATCTTTCTAGAAGCAGCACAGCATTACAGCCTGTATTGCTTAGCAACTCTCAGCCCTACAAAGCAGAAGGGATACAAACACTCTTCTCAGACTTTCTGTAGAGACTTTTGAATGTTAAATAAAAATAGTGCCAGCTAAATGTCTCTATCAAGCCCTTTAAATTAAGGTGCTATTAAATGAGTATTTGTCTTAAGTGTTGAGAGCAACAATAAAAACTACGTATCTTCTACCTGCCATCTATTAATAATACAGGATTGCAGAATCATAAGGAAAATCGGATTAGAAAGAGAACTCAGGAGATTTTGAGGCAACATTCTGTTCAAAGTAGTGCCAGCTATGAAGTCAGAACAAGTTACTTGAGTCTTTATCTAATTCACAAGTCTTCAAGGTGGCAGCACCACCTCTCTGGGCGAAGTTTTTTCACCACAAAGGCAGTTAGGAATTGCAAATCTTCTCCATGTATCAGCCCAGAAATGAAGCTCAATGTATGCCTGCTGTCTCCCAGCATACACCCCTGTGCCATCTCCTTAAGGCCCCCTCACTGGCAAGAGAAGGCCACTGTTAGATTACCCCAATGCTTTCTCCCCGCTATACTGAGCAAGACCTCGGTCTCTCCACAAATGGAAAATGCTCCAGCTCCCAAACACCTTGGGAAAAGGGGATATGCACCTCCCTGGCTCTGATGGTTCAGCTCCTTAGAAGATGCAGCATAGAAAGTATAAGGTATAGTCAGTCTGCTGGAACTGTGTTTATCATTTGCAACTGAGCAATATTAAATACGATTTAATACATAAGTAGTCTTATCCTTAATATTATTTTCACTATGTTTGCTCTCTACGTCCTATTCTATTTTCAGCAGTTTCATTTTCATGTGCATCTGCTTTCCTTTTCTTTAGCATTCATTTCTAAGTGACAAGTCTTAACGCACTCTTTAGGTCCTACTTTTTTTACTATTTACATTTCAGGGACCTGAAACAAAACTTAAGTGGTATGTAAGGAGAAAGCACCATATTTTGCAGAGCCATTGCTTGAAGCTTTTTTTCTTTAATATATTATACTTTAAACTTTTGTGAAATTACCTTGATAAAAAACAGGGTTAGAAATCCCACCTTCTCATCCATGATAACTTGAAATGAATAATCAATGGACATACATTTACTCTGATGCTCCAGATTAATGCCATGGCTATAGCTACTAAATCATCGGAAATATATGAATTATTTCAGTGAACCTCTTTCTGCCCATTTTTCTACACAAATAAGGATTAGAATACTTTACTTCTTGTCCCTCCCCAGACCCTTAATAACTTTTGAACTTGCTCATTCCAAACAACAGGGACACAGGAACTGAAATTCCAAAACCATCAAAGCCTCAAAGTTTAGCAAAGTTGGTAACTAAGCAAAGTAAATTAGAGCTACACTGCTGGATTTTTCAACAGTTAATCAGCCAGTTAACATGGGAAGAGTGGCAACCCACACATGTAACTCTCAGGCAATAAGGCACAGAGTGTCTCCTGTCCATTCAGCACTTGAACACACCAGAAGTGCACAGCCGAGCCCTTTCAGCTGCATGGGCCAAGCAGGAAATATTAGAAGAACCAGAAACATTACAGAAGTAAGGTAATATGGTACTGCATAGCTGCTAAGGACATAGGAGATGCAGAAGAGAATCAGAAATGCAGGAGGATACAAGGCCCCGTTCAACAGAAACAGGACGGAAATCTGAAGGAAAACGGGCAATGTCAAGTCCCGCTGTTCACTGGAAAACCTCCATTGCCTTTGTAGTCAAAATGCTGGGCCTTTACATGCTCTAGTTAACTTCCCGTTAACTCCACAAACCAAACTGCAAAGCAAGATTTCAGGTACAGAACTGATAGGATCATTTATAAATTTAAAATCATGCCATTCACCTTGTCATACCAGAATCTGCAACATCATACAAATTAGGAAGGTGAGCAAACCATTTTATTAAATTAATTTCATCGTCTACGGAATAGCTGCATATACCAGAGGAATGTTTAATAATTACCACCAGTATTTAAAAGTGCACAATTACTGCTCAAAAAATAATTGAAGGTTCCAAGAGAAAAGGTGCTAAGAAGTTATGTGTATTTTAGAATTTTGCATCTTACCTTTCAGCACTGAATGCAGACTCTGTGTCAATGTATATAACAGCCCCATCTAGTCCTCCCATGCTTACAGGCAGTGTAGCCAGAACACTCACCATAATACAAAACTGAGTTTTGCCACAACCTGGTGGGCTAGTTATCTGGAAAAAAAAAAAAGATTAGCAACATAACATTCATCACCATAATTCTACTCTTATTTCAGTCACATCAGCCAGTGTCCCTCCAATTCTGCTCTTCCAGTTACCAAAGGAGGAGACAGCCATGAAAAGACACAACACAGCCCACAAAGACCAACTTGCAGTTACTCTTGGATCTGTACCTTGCAGACAAACTCATCCCCTGAAGAATAAAAAGCTTTTCAGACACAGCATTATGCTTATACTTTATTTCTTTGACATCATTGTCACCTTTAAAATTTAAGGTCGCCTACTCTCCCCCTCATCTCACAAGATCTTCCCTAGAGACACCTAGCTCTCTTCCATCTGTCTCTGTGCTACCTTCTAAAATAGAGCAGAATTAGAAGATTCACAGTTGACATTGTCATCAATGGCTTTTAGAGCTGAAAACAAAGTCCAGAGCTAAAGAGCTCACAGACATAAACAACTCCTTAGGAATCATTACTACCTTGGTTAAACCAGGTCTCCTAGAAATCACAAGGATAATTGCTTATAAAGACTGAATGGTCAATATGAACCACATATATACATGACAGATTTTATCTGCCCCAGAGACTACACTGCAGTATGCAGTGTGTGGTTTTTCATTGGTGTTAACTCCCTATTACCATATTTCAACACCAACACCATGCAATGATCCAGACCAGCTCCCCAGTTCTAAGCTTCCACCTGCGCTCACTGAAAGTCCCTGTGGTGAAGCAGCATTCAAAGAGAGCAGACTCAGCTCAAATGAAAAGGTTCCAGTGTGATTTTGAAGAGAAAAACCACCAGGATCCAAAGAACACATTGTTTGATGAGATCACCAGTTTCTAAGAGCAGTATTTTTCTCCTAGAGATGGCAGTCTGCTGTTCTTTATCCACTGCAGATCTTCCAGAGATTGTATCTGAATGCTGGGCTCTGTGTTCAGATAATTGTAAGTTCATTACTACTACAGAGGGTCTTTAAATACAATATCGCATTGTCACCACTTCTGGGAAGGAATATGATGAAATCTTAAATAGTAAGAGGGCCAAAAAACAGCAAAACCAAAGTGACTTTAGGCAGTAAAAACACAGTGATGGGTTCATTCTGATGCCAGTAGCAACAAACAAATAATGCAAGGTGTAAAAGCAAGTCTCTCCAGGGAGGTTGAACTGTAAAACAAAGCATGCCTTCTCAAAACACCTACTACTGCCAGAACAAAAGCCTAAATACAGAGCTGTTGTTTTAAATTTAAAAAGAAACTTTACAACAGACACTCAAAATCAAACTGATTTTTGAGACTACATGCACAGTAGTTTGGTTTCAAGCAGAAACACTCTTCCACTGCAAGATATTACAGTATTTCTATGGGGTTTTTTTTAAGCAGCAGCAGCATGACTTGAAGCACAGAGGGAAATGTTGAAGGATCACATTAGCTACAGTTAAAGTTGGTTAAAATCCTTTTAATCACTTTTGTCTTTAAAAAAGGCCTGAAAGCCAAGCCATATCAATCAATCTACTTGAAGCTTTAATGCAAGAGAAGCATTAGATGATTTTTGTTTAGAAGCACACACTGCATTTAGTGAATTACAGATCAGGAATCAGTCATATTTATGCAATTATCTGTTCCCCAGCCAGTGTACATAAATTACAAACTATCATATCAGCAATAGCTGCTACAATTTAATATGAACCCAAAGCATACATAAAAAGTGCAGAGGCAATACACATTCCTTAGACTGTGATAGCCAATGAATCTCACCAGTTGTTTCTTGTTAAAAAGAAGACTTGAAATGAATGAGGCAAGGATATCAATCCAGACTGTTAAATTAAAATGTTTGGACAACTGTGAGGATAATTCATAAAAACATTTGTAGTTTTAGCCTTGCCTGGGAGTTGCACTGGAACCAACATCCATTTCAGTGGCTGATACAGAAGCTAATTCAGCAGAGATGCTATAAAAATGTCCAAGGATATGAGCATCATATCAGAAAATGAGGGAACCTTGCAGTACGACCCAGCACAAGGAAGCAAGCCAGTGGAGCAAGAAAGTATTTCTATTCCCAAAGACAATACTTCATGTTTAATTCGCAGTCCTTTAAAGCGCCTTAAAACAGGCTTTTAAATAATCCACAGTGAACAATTTTATAAAACTACATTTTATTGTAGCTAGCACTGTTTCAGCAAGTGTTTAGAACAACAGAATCCTACTTGAAATCCCTCTAATAAATGTAAATTGAATGTCAGCAAAAAGTTTTTTTGGTTTGTTTTACTCTAAATTTGCTCTGAAAAAAAAATCACCTAGATAGAAACATGAAGACTCCAACAGTTTTTAAAAGTATATTTTATTAGGCAGAGATAAATTATTTTTCAATGAGTTATGTATTATTTTCTCTGGCACACCTGTAGGGTTTGGATGAAATCACAACGAGCTAATTCTTCTTCATCTACCAGAAGATTAAACTCTTCAATATTCAAAAAAAGTAACTATTTTAATTTTTCATCATGAAACTTGGCCAAAAGCTCTGACCACAGAATTTCAGCTATGATTTAGTCTCCGACTTAAAACCTAATAGTGGCTTGGAAAAAGAATGATCTGAGACAGTGTAATGCAAATCAAATCCCTCTGGCACTCAAAAAGCAAGAAGTCTTGGCTGTAGAAGATACCACCACAAATCTTAATCCCTCTGATAAGGTACTCAAATTCCAAGTTTCCAGCCATCCTCACTGCTGGCTAAAGTAACAGAAAGACAATGATTTAGCCATACCAATAAGGAAGTAAATGCTGAATCCAGCATACTTTTGAAGAGAACTTCTCTCAGACTTAAAATATCTGTCTAATTCAAAAATACTAGAAGACAATCTACTTGTCAGCTATGCTCCAATGAATTGCAAAAAAGCAAATTAAAGTTGTTAAATCCTAAAATCACTAGAATCCAAAAAAAGAAAAGAAAAAGACCTGAAAACGTTCACAAGCTGCAGTAGAGCATAAAAGCAGCAGAAGCACAGCATCAAAGCAGCAGCAGCAGGCACTTGATAGCTTTCTACTAAAATTTCATTTAATAATCCTGATGAACACTCAGAGTGCTGCCAACCTTTTAAACTACTTCAGATCTCAAGACACTTGCAAAAATGCTTTTAAAAATCCCAAGAACCAGGCTTTAAAAGAAAAAAAAACCAGTTTCTGTATAGTTAATGGTTATCTGCCTTTACATTTGCTGAGAAACCCCTAATAGGTGCTGTAATTGCTCTCCACACTGAGTATCTAAAAGGCAAATAAAAAGCAATACACTATTTTATTTTTTCTCAGACACATCTTAACTTTTGAGTTATTCATCAAATTTCTGGATCCTACCTAGTTATCTCTACAATATTTCTGAGTAAATAGTTATGTATCAGTCATCAACCAAGCTCAAGGTGGAAGGACGCAGTGCTTGCAGTTCTGGTCTCATCCACTACGTGTTTTGCACAGATGTCAACATCTCCCTCCCTCCCTTGGTGAGATCCCCCACTGTAGAGAACTGCACCAGGCAGGTCTTCTCATTTTTAACCAAAATATCTTAGAATAAAAAAAAATTCACATTGAAATGCTTTTTTTTAGAAGAAAAATTAAAAGCATAATTTTACCTTTCCTGGTGCTGTGCTTTTCATTTACATTCAGATAAAAGTTTGGCCTGTCTTTGAATATGTACATTCCCCCCCAACTAACTTTAAATACAATGGTACATAGGGAGCATGACTATTCTTAAAGTACAGTTTATCAACAGTTACTGATGTTTTCTTATATTTAAAGAGCTAAATATTTTAGGAAATCACTGGGGGGGAATATTAAAATTGAGTATTGTGATAATTAACCAGGTTAAGAGATAGTACAAAACATGTAGCTCTGGAAAATTAAGCACTTACATTAACTTCCTGTAGAGCATTATTTTATATCATCTCAGGAAAATTACATTTGACATCCATAGTTTGAGATCAACTGCTTGCAGAGCTTACTTTTAAACAAAACTTAGCCAACATAAAGCTTAAAGGTCAACTAAACTCCCCGAAAACTCCCAGCATGTTAACCACTGTTTTTCCCCAGATCTCCCTCTGGAGCAATGCCAAGAACATGGCAATCAGCAAGCCTGAATTCTATTACTGCTCTAGAGCCATTCTACCTGGTCTTCAGGCAAGAACACATCAAACAGACTGCACTGATTGCTGAGTGACAGCTCCATTTAGGATTAAGAACAGACAAATATTTATGACACTGTTATCAGCAGCCTTGTAAATTAACTGTGTGGCTCTTAGAATCCAAAAGGATCACATTCACTTGGTTTTTTTAGCAGAAAAAAAAATTCATATTCAGTATTTCAAATATTTGGGCACCACTCCTGAGCCAGCCACAAGATCAAGGACAAATCATCCTATCACAGAAAAGACACATCTCTATTCTACTTTTTTCTCCTGCCTCTGCAGCAGTGGCTCTCCACTTCAGCTAAAGAAGCACAATTCAGAAGTTTAAGCAACATAGGCATGTGAACAGCCATTCTCTGACTCCAGTGAGGAATGGTTAGTGGACCACACAGAATTCCTGGAAAGCTACATTGTAGCTGTAAGCATGCATCATCTCTTTTCAAACATGGACTGTGCTATTTCATCAGCTGACCACATGAACCACAATCCATAAGAAAAGACAAAGTCCAGCCACTGCTTTGCTGATAAAGAAAATATTTTTAGGAACCAAAAGCTCATCTCCTGCTAAGGCACTATGCTCAACAGCAGCAGAGGTACAATCTCAGGACCACACATATCACTACTACATATACTTCCTACTATATAGGAACAGCTCTTCTTCAAAGAAACAGAATATAGCAAGTTGTTTCTCCCAGAATTTAAAGACTTGTGGTATTCACCTTAAGTTCTTCTGCTCCAAATTTCTTATAATAAATTGACAACAAAGCTAGGTCTAGATATGAAGAAAATATTAATTCTGACAGATCAATTTAAGTTCATGGATGCATTCTTAAACATTTTTATGGTAACCTGTATGGTGTGTATTCCATTGTCCACAAAAAGAAATACTCAGAATCTTTAAAAAATAATAGCCCCTCATTACATAAGAGATCCTAGAGCAGAAACTGTTTAGTCTCAACTCAGTGTTGCTTGAACTCTAGCATGTTTTAAATCACCGTTAGATTTCATAAGTCATTTCTATCATAGATCAAAATCAATCTACCTTGATTATAGGGTGCAAAAAACAAAAGTATTTTCTTCATAGTAAGATTTTCATCATGTCTCATTTTTATTCCTCTGCTGTGACAATTTGCCACAGTAGACAAAGAAAAGCACTTGGCAAGGACTGTTCTCATTCAAAAATTTTTGTGTATTTTATAGTGTTTGAAGCACCTGACACAAGACAGTCCAACGTATCTGTGACTTTTGACTTCTAGGTAGAATGCTCAACTAAAGTAAAATATATTAAACAATTTACCTCTGTGAGGGATCCACAAGGCACTCCACCATGCAAGACTTTATCCAAACTATGGAGCGTGGTAGATAAAAAAGCTGAAGAAGGATTGACACACTTCCTTAGTTTCATTTCATAAGCCTACAAAAAGAGGGAAAAATAGCAAAAGAAAACAAGCAAATCAGAAATTTTTTTAATGGAAATAGGAAAATCGTATTTGCTTTCAACAACCTGGTATGACTTAACACCAACAGTGAGAGAAGTATTGTTATATTCAGCTATACTCTGCTCTTAGCTCATCATCCTTCCTCATATTTATATCCCATTTATAGCTCACAGAGTAAATTTAAGTCTTTTTTTCTCCATCACCACAATATTAAATAATAAGCCTTTAATCATGACGTGACAAAAGTTGTTTCTGCTCCTATTCAACAAACTTTGTTTCCAACCTGTAAAACTCCCTGATCAATGTTCATTACCAATTTGCAACTACATGGATTAAGGGAAATGTTTCCTAAAGATTCCTGAGTCTTTGAATAAGCCTGGGTTGATATTATAGCCATTCATAATTTTCCACTTCAGTGAGGAAGATTTGTCAAGAAGACAGGACAGGTACAGAACTGAAAATGGTTGGCATTCCTAGTTCTTCAACTGACTAGACAAACTGGTCCAAGATTAGAATTCTGTGTTTTTTACAAATTATTCTCCTTTGGGAAATCAACTTAAACTAGACAAAGAAAAAATAACAAAATGAAAGAACATATCTGGAAACACCAGAACATGTTTCTGCTAGAACTGACACTACCTTAACCACAGAGCATCCTGAACATGAGAAGTTTGATTTTTAGGAGAAACAGCCCAAGACCTATAAACAGAGTTGCTCTATAGTACAGAGTTCCCAGAGGTTTCAGGCTCCTGGCCCAACAACAGAGATTTGAGAGATTCTTGAAGCCCTGTTACAGCATACCACCATAACCTGCCATGACTGACCACTCCAGAAAATCAGATTTCTCTATGCCTGAGAGAAATGCAGGCATCAGATTCATTCCAGTGTTAAGACACTCTGCTGGGAATACAATGTACTATGGAAGCACCTCCAGAGAAATCATTGATAACTAAGGAAATAACCACACCATTGAATCCCAGATGTTTCAGTCTGTATTTGTTGGGACAACAAGCCAGCAAAACAGCTTTCAAGACACACAACAGGCCATTATAACCAAGGGCATGTACCTCACTCAAAAGGGAGAGGAGTTTGCAAACTTTAAGAGTGAACACATGAACTAATGTAGAAGGATTTGGAACATTTTAATTTAATCACTTCTTCATTTAACCTCTGATAGGACTTAAACCTTGTAAACTGCAAATAAACACTGTAGACCATGGAAAGAATATTCTATTCTTTCTTTCCTGCTTTACATGGTCTCTAAAATTTTACCCAGCATTTTCTGGATTTAGCCCACAAAATTAAAGTTGAACAAGACTGTCTTTCACTAAAAAAATTCAATCCTTAAAGCAAGAGTCAATGAAAAATTATAACATCCGTAGACGAGCTTTTCCAATCACACCCTCTGTTAGTTTCTAAAGATTTTCTTATTTCTTCCCATTTCAGGGATTTAGTTTTAAATTTATCTTCCAGCCACTGGATCTTGCTCAGCTTTTTGTTCACCTAGATTCTAGAAGGTCTCTAACATGATTATCTTTTTCTACTCAGTTTACAATGCGATCAAGTCACCTCTAAACTAACTTCCTCTCTGATGAGCTCAGTAGTCCTCACTCTGTACTTCATAATGGAAGGCAAGTTTTCCAGAAATTGGGGCTTTAATGTGTATTCTGGCATACTCTCAAATTTTGCTTCCAATGTTATATCTGGACAGTATCTTCCCCTTATTTATACCTCTTATTATTTAATTTATTTAGATGGGTTTTTTACTCAAAGGTATTGTCAAACCTTCTTGCTACATTGGTCTTGATGCTACATCACTCACTCAGACATGAAGTCCATTTGGTATCCTGTGTTTGCAAAGATTAAATTCACATCCCTTAAAAACAGCTAACATCTGTTTCTGGAAGCACAGCTCTGTATTGCAGGCACTTACACAGCTGATCACCTGTCAGCTCACTCTCTATTAACAGACCTTGACCACTGTTGGCTGATAAACTTCAGCATTCGCCAGGCTTCTCAGCAAAGAAACTTGATTGAATAGAGAAGAGTGGATGACAGGCAAAAGCAAATTCTAGAACTCTGTTTAAACTTCCATTTCTCTCCAATTTATTAATTAGTAACAGTTACTGGTGAAAAACTAGTAATTAGCTAGCTTTAAATACATTCAGTACAAGTTATTAATTCTTCTATTACTAACTTTATTGCAGCATATTAGTGAATTTAAAGTTTCACAGAATTACTGCTACAATTACTACGCCAATTACACATAATAAACTTTGACATGGATTATTTTTGTCAGGAATAAAAAGGGTTTGCATTGAATGGGGTCAGAACTGTGTGTATCCTCTCTGTTCTAAAAGACATTTTCACGTGAATTCAAAAAAGATAAGAAAATGCCGCCACTGCATTGCAGCTAACACGTTTCGTTCTTGCACCCTCCCCAGTTAGGCTACTGTAGCCTAAGGCTACACTACAGCTCATTTACATGGGTGGAAAAGGTCCTCAAGAAATTATTTTCAGGATCACTTCACTTCTTGGCACCACTTCTATACCTAAACCAAATTTATACCAGAATTCTTATTATTTTCTTGGACTAAACAAAATTTTTATTTTTTTAGTTGCAGGAGCCAAACTAGAAGCAATTTTACATGCTAGATTGCCAGAGAGTATGACTTATTTCCCTACTGCACTTGGAACTGATGCTGCAAGCCTGAACAATCTCATGGGGCTATAATACCTAATAAATGTAACTGCATCAACCTAAAGTACATCAGAGACCTACATTTAGAAATAAAAACTTTATGTTCTTGCGCAATAAAACTGAGACACCACAAGCCTCCCAGCTAAAAAGATGAGCAACAGTGTTCAGCTTTTTCCCAGATATTGTATCAAAACAGTATCAACACAAGCATACTTACTGTCTGCATTTTGGGAGCACAAGCTCGGCTGACCTTACAAAGAAGCTTCTGCACCTCATAGAAGCTCTGTCCCGTCACTTTCATTAGCTCCAAGAGGGAAAGACATAAGAAGTCCTGAAAGATTATAGAGCAGTTCAGAGAGCTCAACCTACAAATCCAGGCTGGGGACTAAACTGATGTAATCTGTACAAAACTAGTACATATTCCACAGATTTACCAACGCTCCCTTCAGATACTCATAGCCATGGACAACATCCCCTCTCAGTCATCTCTTCTCCGGGCTGAACAGACCCAGCTCCCTCAGCCCTTCCTTGTAAGAGAGATGTTCCAGTCCCCTCTTCATCTTCATAGCCCTCCACTCAACCTGCTCCAGGATCTCCCTGTCTCTCTTGTACTGATAAGCCCAGAACTGGACACAGCACTCCAGGTCAGGCCTCACCAGGGCTGAGTAGAAGGACAGGATCACCTCCCTCAACCTCCTGGCAATGCCCTTCCTAATGCAGCTCAGGATCCCATTGCCCTTCTTGGCCACAAGGGCACTGCTGGCTCATGGACAGTTTGTTGTCCGCCTGCACCCCCAGGTCCTTCTCTGCAGAGCTGCTTCTGCAACTTCCCTACCTCCACACGGACAGCAAGTACATAAAAGTTTAAATGTTTTAGTTAGGCATCTATCATTTTGAAGCTCTATTTTTAAGGCAGCAGGCCAGATAGAGTCTGAAATGCCCCCTCTACTTTATAGAAAGTAAAGCTCCCTGTTTAATTAAACTACCAAAAAGTGAATTTGACATGCATTAAAACAACACAGACACACACACCAAAAAAAAAAAAAAAAAAAAAAAAAAAAAAAAAAAAAAAGCCACACCAAAACCACCAAACCAAATCAAACCACAAAAAACCCACCCCCCACAAAAAAAATAACCCTTTCACCTGACAGGTAGTGATCTGATAGCGACTCAGCCTTTCACACATCTCCTGAGACAACTGTGCTCTTCTTAGTTTCTTAGCAGCCATGCTTCCCAATCTACAGGGCAAACAAAAAAATCTTTGAAAGAGGATTTGAATATGACTGTGTGGACGATTCCACTAACTCCTTGCTAAAGAACAGGGAGGTGTGCACATACACATAATGTAATGTGATATAGATTTCCCATGTAAGCCTGTGTCACATTAAATTACGTTACCAGTCTGAATGCAGTTTCGTTAAATTACATCTCCTCATATTTGACCATGTATGCGAACATACCAGTAAGAACGGAAATGTCAGCAATGTCTATAGGACAGATGTTTCAGGGACATAAGAGAGCTGGAAATTACACAGTCATGAGCTGAACAAGAACTCAAGCTACACTGCACTGGCAAGAAATAATTATCTTTGGATGCCTGAACATGAATTGTAGAGCAATCACAGTGAGCATTCAGCCCTAGAACATACACTGCTAGAATACAACACTCAGTTTTGGTGACCCACTGACATTGAGTTCTACTGAACAAAACGCCACGGGATGCTGTCCAGCCCAGTACAACCGAAAGCGCACACACACATACGCTTGACCGTGTCGCTGTTTCACACATACTATTTAGGCAACATTCCTAGCATTAATTCATACGGACATGCAGGCAAAACAAAGGTTTTTATAATGTAGCAAGTGCAAATATTGCAAACGTTTGCCATAACACAATTGCTACAACTTTGCAGATGCACAGGCCTTCACATCTTCACAAGATGGAAACTTTATTGCCCACTCTACAAAATTCTCCTTAAACAGGAAGAGACCCCAAAGTTTCAGGCTCCCTCCGCCGCACCAGGCCGGGTCACAGGGATGCGCCTGCAGCCGGAGACGCAGCCCGGCCCCCTCTCGCCCCGGCAGCGAAAAACCGCGGGAACCAGAAAACCCGCTCCCGCCGCAAACCAGCCTCACCCCCCCGCTCACGGGGCGCC
>NW_008239553.1:12972778-12980509 GCF_000691975.1 Corvus brachyrhynchos
CGCGGCGGGGCGTGCCGGGAGCGGTAGTTCCCGAGAGCGGGCGCGCCTGGTATGGCGGCGGCGTTGCTCCGGGTAGTGTCCGCCTGCACTCGCTCAGTCAGGAGACTGATCTCTTTTGCCGAGACTGAGGGCCCAGTGGGGTGTTCAGTGTTCCTTTCGCCCGTGAACGTTAGCGCCTCCGAAGAGGTGGAGCCTTGCACGGGGTTCTTGTGCTGTAGTGTAGAAATTCTTTCCGTCCTCTGCACAAAAGCATCTACAAAACCCGAAAGTCCCTAGCATGGAGAGTGCCATACACGCGGTCAGTTGTTAGTAAAGAATATTGGAATTATGTGCTTGCCTTCATCTTTAGGGCTCACAGACACCTGGTCTGCTGCCAGCTCTGAGAGAAATGCCCCATCATGTGAATCACGGAATCAACTAGGTTGGAAAATAGCTCTGGGGTCATCAAGTTCAACCTATAACCGAACACCACCTTGTCACACCCTGGCACTAAGTGCTACATCTAGTCTTTCCTTAAACAAGTGCAGGGACAGTGATGCCGCCACCACCTCCCTGGGCAGCTCATTCCAATGCCCAATCACTCTTTCTGTGAAGAAATCCCTCCTAACAGCCAACCTAAACCTCCCCTGGTGCAGTTTAAGTCTATGTCCTCTTGTCCTGTTGGTTACCTGGGAGAGGAGGCCACACCCCACCTGGCTACAGTCTCTTTTCAGGTAGTTGTGGAGAATGATAGGGCCCTGACCCTCCTTTTCTCCAGGCTAAACAACCCCAGCTCCCTCAGCTGCTCCTCATTGAACTAAAGACCCTTTACCACCTCTGTTGCCGTTCTCTGGACATGCTCCAGCACCTTAATGTACTTCCTGAACTCAGGGGTTCAGAACTGGACCCAGTACTCGAGATGTGGTCTCACCAGTGCCAAATGCAGAGGAAGAATAATTTCTCTAGTCCTGCTGGCCACACTATTCCTGATACAGGGAATTTCTGAATGTAACAGGGAGAAGCAGTCATCAAACATGACTGACATGAATGTCTAGGGGGTGAGTTTTCCAACTCACTCTAAGTTATAGTAGAAAGTATTGAACTTAATACTGTGTACAAGTTATCTGCATAATCTTTACAGTACTGAAAAATAACCCAACTGAAGAAAAAATGAGCCAAATTACCTTGGACACCTAACTGAAAAACTGCACATTGGGAACTTCATGTCTGGGCTTTTGTCTATTCTGAAAAGCAAATGCCACAGTGAAGCTGCAAACTACAGAACACTTCAGCCACTCTTCCAAATGAGTGAACAGCAGAAGCAGCACGAAGCTATCATGAAATGCCCAACAACCGTAGTTTCAAAAAGAGTGAGGGAATTAGTGTTTCTGTCATACCCTGAAGGGAACTTACATGCTCAAAGAAGTCAGAGGATTTAAGAAGCTGGCCAGGGAGAAAGCAGCCCATACAAAAGCAACTCAGAGCTGTAGTGAAAAGGTAGCCGAACAGGGAGAGATGGCATGGAGGAAGAGCTCCTCCTAGTGTAGTTGGCCTTTAAAAGTTGATTTGAAAAATATGAGTCACAACTGAGAAAAGCTGTGTAAGAAAAGGCAAAAGATGTCTGTTGCTGCAGTTTAGTTTCAGTGTAAAAAGGGACATGACCATAGTATAACTTGTCATGAACTACTATTTCCTCCCCAGTACAGGGGCAGCAGAAGCCCTACCTTCCCACCAGAGTAAAAGGGAGCATTGCCTTGATGACTTTTCTTTCCTCCCACAAATGCATCACGGCTTTCCCTTCACCTCCAGGCCAACAGGCTTCCTTTCCACTTTCTACATAAACAAAATACCTGTATTAAACCAGAGAACTGTTTTGGGATGTTGAGCAAGGGAAGAAAATCTTACCAGCCAAGTAGTTTAGAAAATTTGTGAGCGAAATCAATACAGCCAGGTGCCTGTCCTGCAAGTTCTTTGAACATCATTTCTCAGAGGTGTCGTGACTGTTCCACAGTCTGCTTCTCAGATATGCAGATACACCTTTAAACCTACTGCTAAATAATTGTACATCATCTTCTCTGTGTAACTCGAGAGAGAGAACATTCAGAGGATAACCAGAGCTGTGTTCACATATGCTTAGTCACTGCCAACATTCTCAAGCAGCAACACAGCAGGCAGCACCACAGCTTCCATATGTTTGACTAGGACAGTAGTCGCTAGGGAATCAGGGCACTCTGCAAACAGCTCTGCTCTGTGACCTTGGTCAAGCCCCTCCACAACAGGGTATCTGTTTTCCATCTTGGCTTTGGTTTTACCTATTTAGTCTGCAAAGAGAGTAAGGGGTGCTGGTCCAATAGACTCATGTGTCAGGCATGATACAGCAGAGAACTGTGCTAGGCTAAGCCTTTTGCTCCTTCTGGAACTTATAACAAGAAAGGATTAATAAAGCCAAGAGATGATTACTTTAGAAGAACTGAGTTCCACCACATTAACATAAGAAGGTCATTTAAACTGGCAACACTGGAGGAAGAGTCACAGAAAGGCAGAAGTATAACAGCAACAACAAATGAGGTCTCATAGAATCAAAAGGATCTAACATCAAGCACACCCATTAAAATAAAAAGGGGAATGGTGATTAGCTTGCTCAGGGGCAAGCAGAAAGGGATAGAGTCTAATTTTAAGGACACATGATGAAATACTTATCATTTCTTACCCAAATAAATACTCAGTAGTTAATAATTCTGCAGGTCCCTAGAATTTAAAAGAT
Source organism: Corvus brachyrhynchos (assembly GCF_000691975.1). Taxonomy (NCBI): domain Eukaryota; kingdom Metazoa; phylum Chordata; class Aves; order Passeriformes; family Corvidae; genus Corvus; species Corvus brachyrhynchos. The sequence continues at coordinate 12,975,522 of NW_008239553.1, forward strand.
AATGGTAAAATGTTTCCTTTCTGGAACAGATTCCACAGAAAAGTTTCTTCCTCAAAGCCAAGACAGCCTTTTGTGAGCATTTTCAGATAATAGTTTGCATTCTGGAACATTTCAGATGATTCACGTAATTACCAACACAGCGTCAGCTCACTGATACTGACTACAATCCTCAGGTTTATTACTATTTTCCAACTATCAATTCTTGCCTTAAAATTAGCAGTGTTCCCCTACTCCTGTGAAAATATTTCCCCAAAAGCGTCTTCTACTCCAGGAGAATACAGCAACAATTCTGACTCACAAGGGTAATCCAGATATTCAAAGCAATTCTCCACCTTATGCTTGCTGACTAGTGTCTAATTAGCCTAATATATTCTTATTCCTTGGGGTTATCTACTTGATGCCTACCACATTCTTTAATAGAAAGAAATTACCCATGAGCTCTGGAGACTGGAAAACAGTTATAGGACAGCCCATGCTTTCCTGGGATTAAGGTCCCAAGAGGTTGCTCAATAACAGTACACAAAGGACCCTCCAATAAAGTATTCTGTCTGTGTCTATCTCCCCAGAGGAACTGGAGATTTACTTCCAATCCTTTGAGGTTTCCCCATCTCAAAAAAAGAAATTCAAAAGATCTCACAAGGAGGCCTGCACCCTGGTTAAAAACACTTACTTTATTTTCCATGCCGTCCATACCAGCACAGCTTTAGCAAAGCTACTTCAACTTGAGATTTTGCCAGATGCATCTGCTTCAGGGATGGGGTGGGGGGAAAGGAGACCGCCTTTCTGTTGTTTCTAGAAGCTGCTCAGCACTGTTGCCATCAACTATAATAAACAAATCAAGAACAACAGACCTGTGAAACAGTAACCCATCTTTTCATTTTGACTTATTCTTCCCCCCACCCCCCAGTCCTCTGAATCGTCTGTGGACCGGATAAATGCTTCTCCCCAGGCAATTAACCTTTTTCCTCCTGCTCAGGAAGGATTAAACCCAATTTTAATGAATCCTCCTCAGGTGTTAGTGAAGACCTGTCTGACCACACACCTTTACACCCAGGAAAAAGACTTTTTTTTTCCTCAGGAAGACAGAAGGCATTTCTCTGTTTTCTGCCTCTTCATACATGCTGCTGTGAACCCAGAATTATCCATAACCCCCAAAACTATTTCAGAAATATTCAGCAGCAATATAGAGTTTTTTGAAAGGGAGTGTCTGTACCTCCTACCCTTTTCACAAAAAAGCAGACTAGCCACACTCACTGCTATTGCAGGCAGAAGGACAGCCCCACCTGCACGTTACAGCTTTGAAAAACTCATCTGCGTTTGCTTTCTACCCAAACTACAACAAACAAATTGAGAGACTTCGGGGATTATTCCACTTTTAGCCTGTACTCATCTAAGAAGATTACTCTCCAAGATCAGCTTCCTACTTCATTTAGCTTTTTCTGGTTAAAGGGACAGGAGGATTCATTCAAGTCTTTGGACTTTTTATATTTCCCTGTTAAGTTTCTGGTAGATGAGAAGGGCATGAACTGATCTAGCAGCAGCATAAGTCTTTGTGAAGCTGTTGTTACCAGAACATATCTTTACCTGTACATGCTAAACCACATTTACCCCACATAAAACAAACCTGACATGCTCCTGCCTTTAACCTGTGGCTTACCAGATCCACTTTTTTACTGCCTTGTCTTGACCTTCTGTTTACTGAAGTTGCTGTGGTTGTCCCAGTAGCAGTCTGCAATCACCAGACCTTGCCACTCTCAACACAGAATTTCCTCCAGCTTTCCCTGAGATGCTGAGATAGACAAAGAAGTGACAAATATCACGGGAGTGGGCTTTCACAGCATCCAGCCTCTATTGAGAAGCTGCAATTAGACTAGAAAAATCCAAGTACCTCACAGTGACCAGTAGTGAAAGTGCACTGTGTATCCCTTGTCATCACACTCAGAGTCAGACACCATGAAATTAGCACTGATGGTGCCTGGTTTTAGCAATTAGGGTAAGACATCTGTTGCTTTCCGCTACAGCCCTCGCTCCATCTGTAGAATTCTTCAGCGGAGAAAAGGAACCAGTGGACTTGACTGAGAGATGAGCTTTTTTGCTCAGACAACACCAGCAGAGAAGAGTAGATCTCAGACACTCATCCCTGTGCAGTTGCCAGAAATGGGAGAAAAGAGTCTTCACTTTGTGATGATACAGATTGATTGCTCTGATAATCCTGCAGCTGATCTCAGCCCAGTAGCTCTTATTTCAAACAACACACACACCAGAAAGCAAACAAAGCCTGGAACATTTCATTCCTTTAATCGTTTGGTCTGGGGCCTTTGGCTGTTGCATGCATTTCATTCTACTTATTTTTAAGCAATGAATGAGATCCCTATGGCTGGAACTACAAAGGAAACTACTCCAGACATCGTCACCATTCTCCTAGAAGATGTTGCTGAAGGGTTTCCAAAGGTGGCCGAGTGGCCTGGAAGACAGAACACTCCACCAAACCTGGGCAGAGAAAGCAGAAGAATGTCTCCACTGCCACAGTAGTTGTGCTTTATAGTTTTCTGCTTGCCTGTGAAAGAATGAGACATCTTCATGCCCTGCAATTGGATATTACTCATGCTCACACACACCTACAAGGAACTCAGCAGTCTCAAACAAGATCAAAACAGAGGCCCAGTGTCCTGTGTCTTAGCAGTGTTGGAGAACAGATGGAAGAGATCTCTTAGTGGATAATTATAGAAGATTTAACCACAGAGGAAAGAAGAGCTCAGGTTAATTCTGTGGTGAGTATTTTTTTACCTTGAAGCATGGTACTTCTTATCCATTTTACTGGGATGAGCAACTCAATTACTATAGAGACTATCCAGGCAAGCATGTTTGTCACTCAGTGTTTGGGCATGATCTATAGCTATGATCACATTATCCTCACCCTATATTGACTACCCATGACAAATTGATTTTACAGAGCCACAGCTATTTTTTAAATAAATCATTACAGCAAATTGCATTAAATTAACTATGCAGCAAATTAGGCCTATACTTAATTGAAGTAAAATAGGACATTTGTACAGCAAGAAGCTGAATGCATGATTAGCTGTTTTGCTGAGCTGGGGTCCTATTAATTGTCTAATAACTGAACTTTTGTTTCAGTGGTCTTTAGGATATAGGCTTATAAATCTGCATGAAGCATCGGAGTCCAATCCAGTTCAGTAACTGAAGGAATATTTTCCCAGACCTCAGTTTTCACAGCAAAGAGGGAAAGGGAATGAAATGAGAACACTCTCAGCCTTGCAAAATAAAGTGCACCATAAGGAAAGGTGCCACTGAGCTGACAGAAGATAGAGACATCCTGCATTCATCAATGACTTTCATCAGCTGTGCTGTCACGGCATCAGCAGGGACAGGTGTATCCTGGGCTGTGTGACTCAACAGCCGTATGGTACCAAAAGTTTGATTCAAATGGATCTCATTTAGCTTCCACTGGGAGCTGTGTGCTTCCCTGACCTCGCAGTGGGGACTCACCAAGTCACATACAAAGGCCAAATGATTTTTTTAAAGCCTCTGATTTGAGCTGGCTTCATTTTAAGGCTTCCAGCTTGAAATACTTTCATCCCCAGGGGTGCACAGCTGACACACTTCTTACTGGAGCCATCTGAAGAGAATCAGGAGAGAGATGTCCCAGACTGATAAAACTTGAGTCACTCTAAATCTATGGTCACTTTTCAAATATCTAGGCTTGAATGTTAAGATTGGGAATATAGACAAGTCATCACAGCTAGGGAAGGGACAGATGAGCAAGATGACTTGTTTATCTTAACTCTCAGTGTTATGTTTAAAATATATAGTATTTAAATATATCACCCAACTTTCTTCTTACATTGGTGAGGATTCAGAATAAGGTCAGTGAAGTGAATCAAGTTACAGTAAATCAGACTAAGAACAGAAGCAGGGGTTTGGGTATTAAAAACACAGACCATAAACACACAATTTTGATTGTTTCGTTCTTTCTGCCTTTAATCTGACAGGGACAGAAAGAAGCTGGGAGGATGAATGAATGTCAGATGTGAAGAAAATCTTTGAGCTTTCAATTTCTTATTATAAACCAGGACTAGAATAGTAAAAAGCAGCAGAGGTCAGAAATGAGATACACTGAAAAAAAAGCAGCATTCACCCTCTTATTCCAGGGATAATGGTTTCAATCTGCTGTGTATGAAAAGAGACACTAGGAGAGAAAATCCAGAAAGAGCAGAATGTTTTACAGGGCAAGGGAGGGATACTGTTAATTGTCCTAGACCTATGTAGGGTTCACTCTGAGGTTTCACAGCTGTAATTCTGCCATCCTACACCACAGTCTTTTACCTAAACCACAGAGAGAGTGCCCATGCCCTGCATTGCTGTCTGGGAAGAATCAGAAGATGAAGTACAATTCTGGAGCCATCCAGAAGCCAAGATCTGTCTCCATCCCAGCATACCCGAGAAGGGCAGATGTTTGGTTTCTGTTGGATTAAGCTTTTGGCTGGAGATTAAGCTTTGTTCTGGGTTAGCTGCTGATCCTAACTGGATAGCTTGCCTTCCTATCTGCCAAAAATGCCAAGAGTAACACACTGGATCCTTTATGCAATCTGTCAACAATTGAAATCAACACATAATATCAAAACGATGTATTTTAAATGAAATGGAAAAAAAAAATAGGTTGGTATGTGTCATAGGTTAGCAAGCACAGTCCCGGAAGGGATGTCCTTGCTAAGGGGTGCTTACAGTTTCCTCTGGGACCTGATAGAACCTATCAGCTGGCCAGTTTGAATATGGACAATTCTCTAAGCCACTTAAAGTTGTGACCACCTCTGTGATCCACATTTAAGAATAGACAAACTCCCCCCCAAGCTCTCTCTCGTTTCCGCTGCTGGGACAGGTGGCTGCGGGCCCCGTGTGGGGGCCAGAGGGCCACGGCCATCCTGAAGCCATGGACCTGTTCCAGCCGTGGAACCCCCCCCACCGCC
>NW_008239553.1:12980735-12982821 GCF_000691975.1 Corvus brachyrhynchos
TTGCTCCAAATGGGAAAGGAGAAAACCTCAGTCCGTAGAGATGCTCCCAGAGATAGTCCTAACGATGAAGATGAGGAAGATCCTTTGCTCCCAGGGAAGGAGAAGGGCCTCTGTTTTTGTTTCTGAACGGTTCAACCTTAAAATTGTACCCCAAAAAACTTCAAGAGTGGACCCTCGAAAGCAGTTGCGGGAAAAGCTGCAAGTCGGGGGAAGGGACTCACATGCAGGCAGAGAGACTCCTCTTCCTAAATGGACTGAACAATATTTGGAAGTGGGCGGCTGTCTCGTTGTGATAATGTTTTCATAGCACGAGCAAGAAGAGACTTCTCTTTCTAAATGGATTGAACAAGGTTATTATGGAAGTGGTAAACAGACTGAACATCTTAAGGGTTGTCTTTTTACATTGTCAGTGGGAGAAGGGAGGAAGGTGGGGGGAGGAGGAGAGTTCTGAAGGTGGTATAATTTTTTTTTCCCTCTTTTAGGTCTGTTAATAAACTTCTTTATATTCTTTCAAGTTTGGTGCCTGCTTTGCATTTCTCCTAATTCTTATCTCACAGAAGATAAACAGTAATGAGTATTTTGAGCCAAACCACTACAGTATGGACAGGAATTCTCAGAGTCTTTCCTCCCTGCTGCTAACTTCCTCTGCTTACAAGTGCCTCCATTCCTCCTTCTGCCTGTTCAAAACCTGGAGAAAAAAGGAAATCGCTGACACCACTTCAGCCACGGAAGTGTGGATATTGAAGGAATCCAAGAAGAGCAGGACCTCCTTCTTATACACCAGATGGGAAGACTGATGACTTAGTAAAATGAAATTTATTATCTACATTCCACCTCGGGAACACTTCCTGACATTTACCATTTCTGACACCATTAACCTCTGTGCATGAGGGTGGGGGGAACATAGTGGGGTAGTTTTTAAGCCAGCAGCACTACAAAGCCACACTGATACCCCATATGGCTCTGCAGGTTTTGGAGGGCACTTGTTAAAACCAGCTTCCTTCTCTTGTGCAGATTTCAGCACTTGAGGTAAATCCTGGTTTCCTTGGTTGGTGTTCTTTCCTTACCAAAACATGGACATTTGAAGCAGCTTTGTCTGAGGCAGTAATAAGTGAGGTCCATGTTCCCTTTGGTTCTCATCCAGTGTTACTGATTTCACCATTCAGTGAGCATAAAACATTCCCTTTATGATTTAGTAGCATTTTATACAGAGCCTGCAAGCTATGAGCGAGAGCCTGCAAGCATGAGACACAGAATAACAAATTATTCCAGACTAAGGCCACTACCTTCTCCTTCTTTTCAGGAACCAGTTGTAGGAAGGTCCATGTCTGTGCTGGTGCATGCTTTTGTCTTGCAAGCAACTGGGCTGCACAGGCTCTCCTTGTTGCAATAGTCTGGTTTCAGCACCTGCCAGAACCTGGGTGAGTACCACCTGCCTGTGCTGGGCTAGGCTGGTCCCAGAGGCCACTGAGTACTCTGGCTGTGAGCTGGCACCCTGGAGTGCCTGTATCTGCATTTGAGTTGTACTGATACTTACAGATATTTCAGGACTGGATTTTAGAGGGGCTGATGTCAAGGTTTGGATTGCTAAATCTCATGGCAATTCCTATTCCAGCAGGGCTTGCTCAGTCTTAATCCTTCAATATACAAAGAAGATAACAATCACGCAGGATTGAGAGTAGGAGGAGGGAGCTTCTTTGTAAAACCTCATTAAAACATCTCTGTCTTGTCAGTGTGTACAGTGAGAACCCCAAGAGTGCTTTCATTGCATCTTTGCATATAATTGTCTCCGTTGCATGGTCTTATGAGCTGACCAGCTAATGATTTTCTTGGCCAAGATATCTGCATTTCAAAAACACCATACAGTGACAAAGTGCCCATTTCTGCCCGCCTTTACAAAAGTAGACAGTTTTCCCACACACAAATAGCCTTTTAACAGTTCAATGAGTAACCACTGCTCCTCTGCTCAGGCTCAGCCCCAATACTTGGGCTGCAAGGTGATGCAGCAATGGGGATATTTGATCAATGCTATTGTTATAATAAAAGCTATCCCTGACAGAGCTGTAGGTAAAATATTTTGGGAGCA
>NW_008239553.1:12982851-13024493 GCF_000691975.1 Corvus brachyrhynchos
CTGTCTCCATATAGAGGGCTTGGCAGAATGCCCTGTGCTTTACAGATATTTTTTGCTGGTAACAGAAAAATCCTCCTGCAGGGCTGTAGGGCCAGCCCTCTAAAGCCCTTGACCCTGAATGTGTAATCTCCCTGGAGACCCAATGCACATGAAGAAATATAATCTTCTTGAAGCATCTGCTGTCTGTGTTGTGTTAAAATATGACTGGGATGCAACTGTCAAATCTCCAGCTCACTCAGTGCAGAATCCTTTACAGGGCAATAAAAAACCCAATCTCTCTCTATTGCTTTAAGGAGGGTTGTTTTATCGTGGCTGCAGCCTGAGAGGTATCTGTATCCAACAGACATTTCACATGCTTTTGTGTCCTTGGAAGGCAACAGCACACAACAGATGGGAAACGGAGCCATTTCGCGAGGTCGCGGTCATGGCATCACATGCAAATCCTTTGCCCACCGGGACCTCACGGCACATGAGCTGTGCTGGGGAAGCCAGGAGGAGTTTTCCTGCTTGCACAGTGACAATTGGCAAGAAGGCCTGGGAGGACAGCCTTGGCAAATAGATCAGTCTGACAGATCAGCGTTCCCACTGGGCGTGAAAGGGAAGGAGAGACATTTCTTTTCATAGAAGACACAGAGAAAAGGGGCATCTCCTGTTTTTTAAATTTCTTTATATATTTTTCTGAGCCAGTTGAGGACTTGGTCTCTGCTTGGAATACATAGGTATAGGAAGCAGAAAAGAGTGCTTTAAATGCAGAACTAGCAAGGAAAGAACAATCAAGATGGCTTGCCAATGATACTCAGATCTGCTCATTTCAGTTTTCTGTATTTTTTTTCAACACTGTAAACTCATCTCCTTGACGTCTGCCCTGCCCTTGTTCTCGGTCTCAGTCTTCCCCTCCCCCACTTCTCCCTTTAATGCTGATGTCCTCATTTCCCCTTTTGTGCATCTGACCCTTTCACTATGCAGGGATTAGTATCTCACTCATAAATATGTGAAATAGATACGCAGATGATTTAATTTGCTGAGTTTTGTAGGGCTAGTGAGACAGACTGGCATGGGGAGAAGGGTATGTTCTAGCAGGTCAGCTGGGTACAGGATGAGTAATGTGAAACACCAGCACCAGTCCAGGAGGGAGACCTCAGGGGGCAGGGACAAGGTAGTAAAACATAAAGGCCAGGCAAATATGGAAGAGCAGAAGACAAGGTCAAAGATGTCTCTGCCTTTCCCATTTTTTATGACAATATCTCCCATTATTTATCTTCCAGGGAGAAAGGACAAAAGGGGGGTACATGAGAAGAAAAAGGGGACCAGAAATCCACCCTGGCTGCTGGTGGTTCAAGTTGTTGGTAGCTCATTCAGGAAGAGATGCCAGAGGAGCCAAGAAAAATGCTGGTCTAGTGAGATGGTGGCAAGCTAGGAGGGAGGCAGAGATCTGGAACATGGGAAGATGGCAGTAAAAGCTGCATAACTGGGTGGGGGTGCTGGGGACTGGGGACACAGCTGATCTGAACAGGGATTCCTGAGGAAGGAGAGACAACAGAGTGGCCATAAGGAGGTGACAACAAAGAGCTGGAGGTAACAATGCTGTGAAGCCCCAGCCAAGAAAAAATTGTCAGGTAGCAAGGATTAAGTCCTCGGATCCAAAACAGGAAATAGAGATGAACACTAAAGCCCTAACGGGCAATAAAACCTTGCCAGGAGGCAGCTAGTGAGGCAGAGAGGAAGGACAGGATGGGCAATGGAAGATAAAGCAGAGAAATAAGGTTTAATGAACCATACATGACAGCAGTCAAGGCCAGGTTTACTGCTGGCTTTGCTGGCAGCCATAAGGTTACAGGTAGCCTTGCTGGGATGGTGTAACACCACAAGTTTCATGCTGGGTGCATGCTCAGAGGTCAGTGGCCAGGACAACTGCAGCCTATGCTGTTGTTTGGAGATGTTTGCGCTACTTTCAGCAGTCATGCAGCACAAAGCCCCAGTATAAGCACACTGCTGGGGGCCATGCTGTCCTTACTGTGAGATCAAAGGACAGCTGTGTGTTGTCATCACACTTATCAACTAAAGTAGCATTATCATTACCATGCTAACTGAAATCAGCCTCTGCTGAAGAGCCAGTTCACCATCCAGTGACATTAATAATCTGTTTTGCTAGAGAATGCCAGCATCTGGCTAAGGTGGACACCTGTGTGTCACCTGAAGAGGAGTCACACAGAGGAGGCTCCTAGTGTGCCACAAGCCATGCTCCACTCTGGTATTGCTGGCATGCTCAAATCATTATCAGGGATTTGCCTTCCTGTGTGGCAGACAAGGCTGGATGGAAAGGATCAACAGAGGTACCTCCTGGATGTTTTGATCAAGCTCTTTTATTTGTGGAACAGAGCTGGGATGTTTACTCTTATCCTTGAAAATTTCAAGAAACTTTTTTTAATGCTTACTGTCTCTAATAACATAGCACTTACAGATCCAATTAGGGACATGCTCACATCAATGTGACGACAAAAACACGAGGCCTGGCCTGGAGAATTTGCAATGTGACTGAGATTGGAGACAGCAGACAGATCAGTGGCCAAAAGATGGAGCAGCAGAAGAACAGGACAACTAGGATCAACATTACAGCCTGGGTGGGAGTACTTTTGGTTGATGCCTTAGCTGAGGAAAAGGAGTGGATGGGATGGGTTTGACTCAGCAGAGTACACACTGCTCTCCTTAGCAATAATAGAGTGCATACAGGCTGGAAGCCAAACCCTATCAAAGGAACCAGAATGCCCCCAAGTGATAACTCCCCTTTTTTTAAAGATGAAGCAGGATAGTATGATATGTTTGCCTTGGACTTAATCTGATTTAAACACCGTATGTAAAATATATTTGAAAAACCTAGGCCTAGCTTCTTTCTCTGAGCTGACTGCTTAACGATTAGGGACTTTAATACCCTGACACATCTAACTGAGGCCATACCAAAGCACACAGACATGCAGCTTGCAAGGTCAAGAACATTCAACTTAGATCTTAACCTTTCTCATATGTATGTGGACTTTATTTTAGATATTCTCTGGATCTCATCTGCTCAAGAAAGTGGCAGTGAGTGGGCAGCTAAACAGGGGATGGCTGCTGGTAGGAATTACAATGCAGCATGTATGCCACCAGCTATGTTTGTGCATCTAAACATACTCACTATGTGTATACACATTTATGTGAAAGATGAGGTGAAATTATGTACTATTCTACATTCATTGAAACTCGGAGATTGACCAGAGAAGCTTTTTGCTGAATTTAGCCTTGAAAATCTATTGTGTTCCACTGTTATGTGGAAGGTAGAGCAAATGCACTGAACAGTAATTGCATACTTGTTGCTATACTTCTACCTGAAGGCAAGTGTGTAAAATGTTCTCTGCTTTTCAAAGCACTGAAAACCGCAACTGTTGTAGGCTTCAATGGAAGGTACACTCATCAGCAATCATTTAACACAGCATTTGTGTTCAGTTGTCAAAGGAGGGGTTCAGACTAGGGTAGGGGGGCTTGGTTACTTGTCACTGCAGCAATGGGCTTGGAAGCATGGAAAAGGACAGGATACCCCAAAGGAGCTGCTGGAGAAAGAGGAGCAGTAGGAAGAGCTGTGGTATCAGATGAGTGGTCTGACAACAGAAACAGCATCACAGATAAGCTCTGCAGTAACAGCAACACGAGCTGATAGAGCAGATGGTCACCTCAGTTTAGCCTTTAACATAGCTTGTTGCCCCTAGCAATATTTACCCAAAAGTATTCTACTGATGGAGATGGGATTATGTAGCAGACAGAGGGAATCAGTCCTATTTTATACAAGATACTGGGCTATCGCCTCTGACAGTCCCTTCATGTGCTGGGCAGACAGAGCAACGTGATGATATGCATAACCATTTCTGGGACAGCTTCATATGGTGGAAACCAGGTAGCACTTTCCCAGTTTCCCAACTTTGTTGGAATGTTATTAACTCACTCCACAAATATGGAAACTTGGTTAAGAGGTGAAGTGTTAAACTCCCTTTTCTCTTTCTGAAATGGCCTTTTGGGAACTGTCAGGACATTTTCATTAGCTCCTGATAAGTGCTATTTGGAGTTAATTCTGACCCACTTCAGTAATTCTTCAGAAGGAAGAATTATTTCATTAGTTTGTGAAAAGCACTTAAAAAATCCTTCAGTGAAAAGTGAAAATACTGTTATTCTCATTCCCAAAATACTACGTAAAGAACCACACTGAAATAGCAATATAGAAACATTGCAAAGGTGATTAACTATGATGGAAAGCAAATTCTGCACTAGAAAGTGTCCCATATTTGAAAGGCCAGACATCTGTAAGCATATGCACATCTCAGCTATTTAATAAACGTTGTCTCAAATGCATGTTTATGTATTTTTATTAAGGAGCAAATTACTTGTATTTCCTTCTCTTTCTTCTGCATTATAGCATTAAAGCAGGACAGCATGCCAAACAACAGTATAAACAAACAGCATCACCAGATACTTAAGGGTCTTTAGCTCCTAAATTGACTAAAGCATAAATACAAACTGACGTCAAATATTTGGGATTACGATTTAAAAACTGCTATTTTCTGAGACACTAATGAAGGCCATTCATAGCAGAAAATCCAGTGCCTAGACTAGGAGGAGTGAGCTGCCCAGACTCCAGAGTGAAGAGTCAAGGAAATGATCTGCATCTCTTAGAATAAAAAAACTGCCAATTTGCTTTAGACCTGTGAGAAGTGCCAGATACAGAGAATATGAAGAGCTTCTTTCAACCTGTCTAGGTCTTGAAGATTTGGGAATGTCACAACAAGTCCTTACTCTGCCACCATGATCAGCAGTGCTTTTATCACCCCCTCTACTCATCACAGTCCTTGTACGGTGGAAGCCCATCCTGGCTGTGCACTGGAGGTGCACAGCACAGCCCGTGCAATGCAGAGTGCAGTTGTGTGATGCTACTGACCTGCTCCAGAGCTTAAGAAGTCACCTTCCACATTTGGTCTTCAGGGTCTCAATTAAGCAGCTGAAATTTTAAGCAAGTAAGATCTCAAGTAAGATCAGAAGCAGTGATGAAGCTCATTTGGATCTCTGTCTTTCTTCCTCTTAAGCATGGAATTAAGAGTACATTTTATAAGGCAAAATGCATTCCTGAGCAGGCATTTGTACTAATTCAGGTCCTGAAGTGGTAGAGCCAAATGGCAGCACACTCTGAAGTGTTTCTATTCTGCTTCTCAGCATGATTAACTCAGCAGGATGGAGCACAGCGCTGCATGGCTTTTAGTACCTATGCTGGCTTAATGAGCTGTAGCTTGCATATCCCAAGGTGACGTATTTTTCCAAAGTTGTAAGCTGGGAATCACCTGGAGAGAAAGAGGACTGGACATTTTAAACGCTCCTTAGAGTTCAGAGTAAGTTCAAGCAATCATACACTTTGGGGCAAGCAAACATTTGCGTTTCCACCAGTAGTGAAGATTTCAGTGGGAAAGCACAACTTTGTGTTTGAAGATGCGGTGCCTTTGGACAAACTAACCGGGGGACGCCCAGCCCCTGCCTAGGACTTCTGTCAAAACAGCACCTTTTCCTTCGGCATCTGTGCTAGCTGCCCAGGGGCCAAAAGCAGAGCACATACTGGGGGCACCACCTGCTTCTGTAAATTTCCTCTTGTTCACGAAGCAGGAAACCCAGTGGTCAAACCCTTGATGGAGCAAACCCTTTCCATCCTAGAAGACGTAAGCTACTCCACATGCTACAAAATCACTCTGAGGTCTGTGGAAGCCTTGCTTGTGATGAGCCTGAAGTCCAGAGCCTTACAGCCCTTAAAAATCAAAGTTCCCCTGCCCAAGTGGTGACAGACCTGTGTTAGCATAAAAACTTGAGTGGTGCCAACGCCCCTGAGCACCTGCAGAGCTTGCTCCATTCTCTGGGACAGAAGGTGGAAGGAAGGGAACGTCCCTTCCCCAGCAGTTGGCTCAGGGCACTTCAGGAGGAGTAAGGGAAGACAGGTTCAAAGGGAGGCCATTTGCCAAACAAGGACAATGCTCATCTGTTCTCACCAGCTCTGTGATGCAAAGTGGTCATTAGGTGCCAAAGCAGCTGGGTGAGGTGACACACATTACTAACAGCTTCTGGTTTGCTAAGGGGCCATATAAGAAGAAAAATTTCTTTCTACAACGGGGGATAGACCACAGAGGGTTTTGGCAGCTGCCACTGTGCAGGAAGGAAGGGGAAGAGAGTATTCTCCCCCTCAGATGGTTCAGCTGCAGTTTGCAGGCAGAAGTGGAGGAAAAGAGCTCAGGTCTGCAAGCCTCTCCCCGAATACAGGGCATATTTGCATGTATTCAGGGCCTAGGATAAACTAAAATAGAAAAACATTTGGTTTCAGTTCACATCGTGGTTGTGGCTCACGTTTTATTTACAGAAAGGGCAGAAGTTTCCATGAGTGAAGAAATCCCCTTTCTTTCTCTGCAGGTTTAAGAAAACCAGTCAGCAGCAGAGCAGTGCTACTGAACTCAGGACTTCAGTCACCTGCTTCCTAATTCTCAAAGCAGCTAAAGCCCTGCAAGTCTTTTTTTTACCTTTTATAGTCACAGGACTAGTCAAGCAAAATCTTGATTGGATTATTCTGCTTTAATTACAAAATGCACTCAGACCAAAGGCACAATAGTACCTGGTACATATGTACACATTTCTCTCAATTATAACACCAAAGACCAAAATGCCATCTGGTCCTGCTGTAGATCAAACATTCCCTTCTGGCAAGATCTTTGGATTATGAACAGATACCACAGTAATGCTTGAACTGCCTCTTGTGTGAAGGAGACCAGACTCTGTATTTATTTATCACGTACTTTGAGATCCTTTAGGGTGGACTATACATGAGATAAGCGAGAGAACAGATGCAAAACTGGAACCTTGGGAAGTCCATATCCCACCACCCCCTGGAAAAGAAAGGCAGAGATCAGGGTCACTCTATCTTTGCTGCAGTTAGGACAAGGTAGATAAATCACAAGGTTTTTTTATTGCTGGTGAACTCAAAACAGGCAACTTTAATCTACTGAGGAAGATACACATACAAACAAATGTTAGGCCTTGTGCGTTTTTTTTTCTTCTTAATGTAAATGTCTCTTCAACTTCAGTCCAGCTCCCGAGCTCTCACTGAGCTGCCACTGAGATCCTGGTAACGTGCTCTGGGCAGTTCTGCAAGATGTTGTAAGAAGCATCACATGTATTAAAAAGGGAGATTTTGCAGAAAAGACAAAGCTCTGACAGCAGCCATGTTGCTCAGAAAGGAGAAGTCTGGCTAATCCTGCTGCATTAGGTATGTGGTATTATACATAATTAAATGATTTAAGAATTTGCCAGGTCCTTTTCTGTTTCTGGTGTGCAAGCTGCAAGTAAAGTGCACTTCTGGGTATAAATTACCACTCTATGAAGATGCAAGAGCTGGGTGGTACACATCAGACACCAGTGGAAAGCAGACTACAACAGCTGTTTCAATGACACAGGCAATAAGGATAATGCCCTAGGATACGAGACGCTGCTGGGAAACCCTTCCATAGTTTAGCAGTTAAATATTACATAACTCAGCAAAACACAAATAAAGTGTCATTTATATGGGACCTTCTAAAGTACAGGCAATAACAGACACGACTGCTATTGCACACCAGGTCAGCTCTGTGGACAGCCAGTCCTCCACACCACATTACTAACTCCTTTTAACCTTTCCAAAGAGCTTTGTAACAGCTAAGGAGGAAGCAGGGATCCTAAGGATATTTCTGTAAAGCTGAGGGCTTTACATGATGTGGAGGTGGTGTAGGAGACAGCACAACACCACATTTAAGCTATGCTGTGAGAGGACAACCCAGCTTTAGACACTGCATTTGATGATCTTGACATAACCAGGGCCAAAATGGTGGGATCCCAATCCTCATTTGCACCTTGCAATTCTTGTTCTGGTTCAGTAGAGCTCATCTACATTATCCCACACACAAAGCTTTTTTTTCCTCCAGGTACAGTTTCAGGTGACTATTTTGCCTGGGTCTATACTCCTGAGACCAACACGGCTGATAAACTACATACTGTTCCTCTGATTTCATAACACTGGCATCGCAGCATCAAAAGAACTATCTGTTCCATGTTTGTTCTCTTTTAATTAAATGAACTATAAAAAGGGAACTCTAAATACCCACCTAAGTATTCTCAGTGATTCGGGATACATTGCATACCCAGGGCAGATTTGATTAACTCCTTGCCACCATTGTTTTCATGTGTCCATTGCCAGCAATGGATGCCATGTGAAAAGGGGAAGGGAAGGAATAAAATAATTGCTCTCTGTGTGATACAAAAAGGGATTAACACTGCCTTGTAAGAGCAGAACCAAGAAACAATTCTACTCACAGGGCCAGCAGTGCTTTTCCTCTCAGGAATGGCTGTGCCAGGGCAAGGAGCAGATTCACAGCTGAGCACCCCCTACCAGAGACAAGGGACCTACACAGAAATGGCCCAACTATTTCCAAAATAAGAGTGGAATCCTACAACAGATTTGCATTTCAAGCCAAATTATCCCTGGTACAGCTCTGCTGGCTCTGGTGGAAGAACAAGAAAAATTAATCTGGCCCTACAGGACAACTATGGCAAACCTTCCCCATAAATCAGTTCAGGAGTGAGACATCTGACAGCTGGAAGCTCCATGTTTCTTGCTAACTTCAAAGGCCAAGACTTGACAGAGTGAATTACAAACTTGTGGCTGCCCCTATCAAACACCTTCCCTGCACCATATCTGTCGTTGTACTCCATAAGTGTTCCCAATAGGTTAAATTTCAAACTGTCCCTGGTGCAGGTAGGTCTACAGTGAAGCCGCAGCAGTCCCTCCTGCTCCACCTCTCCATAATTGCTCTCACACCCTAACTCATTCAGGCAGAATATGACGAAGGGCGTGCTTTTCAGATGGGTGTTTTGCTTTATATTTTTTTTAATAAATGTATCAGGCAGCATGTTATATCTTTTGCTGCCTCCAATTACTGTCATGACAATATGGTTGTGGTTATTTAAAGCAGAATAAAAGAGAAGAAAAAGCAAATCCACTTGATACACTGAGCAGAACACTAGAACTGAACCAAGGCCTGCCAGTGCTGAAGGAACATGAGAGTCAGTGCCAGAGGACCAAATCGTGGATGCCATGTTAGCCACATGAAGGTTTTGACCTTCAAATACAATGGGCTGCAGGCAAAGTCATCGACATCACCAGAAACAGAGGAATCCCTGGAAAGGAAGGCAGAAAACTCTTGTGGGCTGTATAGTCTCTACAAGATTTGCACGGCTGAGATGGGAGCTGGAATGTGCAGCAGACCCCCAGGCAAGATCTGCTTTGGAGGGACAGAGGCGATGGGAAGACTTGCACTACTTCTTGCGCCTTTTGCCAAGATTCAGATAGCACAGATTATGGTAAAATTCACTTGGCAAAAAAGGCCTTTATTAGAAAAACAAAAAAAAGAAGAAAAAAAAGGAAAAAATTTCTAGTGAGTATCAGGACTGAGATTTCAAAAAGTACAAGATCCATATAAATTCAGCAAGATGTCCAGCACCAGATTATTTCATGGTGCAACAAAGAACCTGGGGAGAGGCCAATGGGACCTGGCGAGGGGAACACCATCTACCTCCCCAGCAGACTGCCAGTCTTAGGTACTTCTCAACAGATGGATTTTCCTTTTTCCTGCAGCATCTCAGGTCCCACGGGAGGTATTGGTTGCAAGCAAGCACCTGAATATTGCCTAATGGAGTAAGCCAATCACTAACTCAGCTGGCATGTCCATGCCCATCCACTGATTAGGTGGGGTTTTTCTGGATGCGTTTCTGATGTAGCATTTCTTTTTTCTTCTTTCTCCACTTTAAAGTGTAAGCAAAAGGACTGCTTTCATCAGTAATAAGTTAAAATCAGAAACGACCTAACTAACAAGTAACTGATATTGGTCCTTGGAGCCCAAAGAGTAAAATCCATAGAAAATCTACTGGTTCCATTTTTTCTGGTATATCCCATGCACACCCCCATTAGAAAAATGGGGTTTATGAATCTTATCATACAGCAAGGAGCAGTACCTCAGAGCCAGAGCTGTCAGTCTGTGGTAGAAGTCTAGGCTCTCTCAGATTGCTAAGTATGGTTCTAAGTCACTGCTCAATCCGTCTTCACGTGGCCATTGGCCAAGGCAACGGGGGCGGTGGGGGCCCCCGGCTCAGCAGTCTCATCAAATCGTAAGCGCAGGGTGTTTCTGATCACCAGCTGCTCCATGATGAAAGAAGCACAAAACCATGGGATGGCATACTCCAGGGTGATCAGGCCCATGAAGTCAAAATCAAACTGGGAATAGTCCCATGGGCAGGCATTGAACTGGCGTAGGATGAGGCCAGTGGTAAACTCCCAGAGGTATGTCCACAGTGTGTAAATGAAGCAGCGCACTAAAATGTTACACTTGTCTTTGAGATACAGATACATCTTCTCCACAATGAGGATGGAGGTGCCATAGATGAAGAGTGCCCACACACTGGTAACACCTGGGAACTTCCAGTTGAAGTTGACCACAAACTCCCAGGCAGCTGTGAACATCACCTCACAGAAATAGCCATGGATGGCGTAGAGGTACCATCGTGAGAAAGCCGTCAGGGGTTCTGCCGCAGCCATTCTTCTGCACTCACCCCAGCAGCACTCTGAAAGGAAGAGGGAGAGAGAGGGACAGAGGAGTCAATGAGGATGTCACAAGTCCTTGTCCCCTAGATGGCAACACACAAACTTGTAACAAAGGATAAATCTGAGAAAGAAGTGACTCTCATTTTTACCACAGCACATTTTAAGTCCTGGGGAAAGGTGGCAGCTTACAGGGCTCCATGACTCAGGATGGGCCTGAACAACATATACTGCTCTGCCTGAAAAATGGGATGCTGCTGGTATTATATTGGTGATAAGGAGGGAGTTGATAAGTACAAAAGCTTTGCCAGGGGCAAGGTTGCCAAAGAATTTACTGGTTGCAAGTCAGTAGAAAAATATAGTCACTCCACAAGGAGCACACATCACATGCTTGCTCTTTTCAAGAAACATCACTGTACCTTACCTTTCTGATTCTACTATGGAATAGATTAGATGAACACAGCATTGTAAAACTGGGTCTTTCCAGTCTCTATACCCAAAATGTTTACTGTAGTGTAAAACTGAGCTTTGATGGGAGCTGCAGCAAGGGAACTGCAGGAGAAAATTCTGAGATTTTACACTTAGAGACACCATAACTTGCACTCATTATTCAGCTGAACTTTTATTTTGGCTGTTGAAGAACTCATCCATTGTATGGCTAGAATTTGTAAATTAATCTTCTTATGGTGTCAGACTTCCTGATACCAAGTCAAAAAGCACAAGAGAGGCACTGAAATCCATTCAGATTTGGCTTCAGCACAGCAAAGCACAAAGGAGGAAAATAAAAAGGAACAGCTGAGCCTAGAGAGGGGTAGTTAGTCATGATAAATAGGAAATGAGAACCAACTCTGTCTATACAGGAAGAAATTGGTGAAGAGGTTTTGAAAAGGCACAATATGCTTATCACTGAACTGTTTCAGCACAATTAGCTTTTACACTTTCTGTAGAGATTCACAAGTCTGCCATGCTACAGTCAATGACACAAGGTGATTATAAGCATAATTTTACGGAAGCCTTGCAGATTTACACCACAGGATGAATTTGACCTCTTTCATTCTTAGAAACTTACTCTTTCAAGTTGAGTTTCTCCAGACTCCTTACCAAGCCCTATTTAACCTACTCTGCACTTGTCAGTTCTGTGGTGCAATGTGCTAGGAAAGGACCACACTAACCTTATGTACAGTCATTCCATGCCATCTGGAAAGAGACTGTTCCTGCCCTACCCTGTAAACACAGTGCCTCTCTGAACAAAGTATTAACATGCAGTACAACTGACATTCTGATAGGAGGTAAGAGAAACTTCTGTAAGGAAAAACGGAACTATAGTAATAAACATGAAGAAGATATGCACAGAGGAATATTGAAAGTGAAAAGAACAGAGCTGTATCCATGATCTGTTCACACCTCTCTTAACGAGACACACAACCAAAGCCTTGACAGTTCATATGATTTGGGTGCTTGAACAAAGACCCATTTTCTAATGGCAGAATCCATTTCACACAGGACACTGAGCCATCAATACATGCTACAGAGAAAGGTCAACAGCATATAGTGAGGATTAAAGAATCACTAGAGATTGCCTCATGTCTCCTAACAATTCAGTCCCAAGAAACCCTGCAAGACAGCAGAGGAGTTGGTACATGAGAAATATGCAGGAGGTGTATATCCACACAGTCCATAAGAAGCTGATGCGTAAGGGCACTGCAAAACAAGGACAGTTTGTCAATGTAATGTTACTTGGTTATTTTGCCAACACAGTTGATAAACTTAGGACTCTGAATCCTCATATCATTACTCCATTCTGACATAATTTCAAGAACAAATCAAAAATCAGAGGTACAGTAGTAAGAGAAAGCAGTAAGAAAGCGTCATGGTTTAAACCCAGCTAGCAACTAAGTGCCAGACAGCCACTTGCTCACTGCTCTCCAGTGGGATGGGAAGGGGAATCAGGGGGGAAAAAAAAAGTAAAACTCATGGGTTAAGATGAGTTTAATAATTGAAACAAAGTAAAATGTAATAATGTAATTAGCTCGGTCAGAGCATGATGCTAATAATGCCAAGGTTGTGGGTTTGATCCCTGTATGGGCCATTCACTTAAGTGTTGGACTTGATGATCCTTGTGGGTCCCTTCCAGCTCAGAATATTCTGTGATGTTTCTGTAATATATAACATCATTACCCAGAGAAGAAAATTATTGTAAAGATTTTACTAAGTTGCCAAGGGATTGTATGGTTTTCCTCTCTTTTCTATAAGCCTTTCTAACTTTTTCATTTGTGATCCTTAGTCCTTGCACTTCTCTCTACAGCTTTACATTAAATGTATTTGAACTGTTAGCTGGGAGCACCCTTGTAATTCTGAAAGTCTATTCACAAAGTTGGATCAAATGCACAGAGGCTCCTTCCCTCTCCCCCTCCATTTTTATTCCAAGGTTGCCCTCACCAATTATTTCCGTTGCCTTATACCTCCCTATAAAAGCCAAAGACTCATAGAAACATGTCCAACAAGCCACGTCCTGTTCTACTTCCCACTATTTCCTCTGTGCAATGAAGATTCCTCTTTCCTGTTTCTATACCACATGCTTAATAGAACTCTATTTATTTTCTGTTTCTTTTTTACTGTTTGCCAAATATTTAGTCACTACACTAGAAATCTGATAATTGAATGAATCTAGATCAAGTCTGGGACATCTACAACACAAGTTAACCCAATCCAAAGACCACCGTTGAGTTCTTTTGAATCCAATGGCTTTCACCACAACTGCAAAGAGACAAACATCAATGCAATGGCGCTGTCTGAATATTTGCCTTCTATACTGTCTTGCGCTCAGTTGGCCCAACCTCAATGGAAACTTCTTCTTACAATATGCTTGAAAGAGTCCTCACAGACTTTCTGCTGATTAGGAGCATCCCAAGACAGGGCAGATGCCAATCTGTGCTAGCCCAAACATAACTGGTTCCACTGTCCTGGGCACTAAGCAAATCCACAAATCACAGCTCCTCCTGTAAAATATTTCATCCAAAATAAAACAAAAAGTACACAGTAAGACATAAAGGGAATGGAGGATACATTTAGGGGGGCTATCACAAGCCACAGCACATCACTGCACAAGCTGAGGACTGTACAATTTAATGGTTACAAGTCACTTGAGCATTTACAAAACAATTAAAACTGCAGCTTTTCCCAAGCATCTTATTTCCCAGCCCCACCAAATTATTTGGTGTCTGGTAAGCAATACTGCACAAAAAGGCCTCAAGAGGGACATAAAGCAGAAAACTGTTGTTTTATTGGGCAGCAATTCATGATAAAAGAATCAAGCTGAAAAGTAGTTGTGTGACATTAGCAGGAGAAGCATCCAAACAGAAGGCCAACACTGGATTCAGTTAAGAAATACTGATTTGTGAAAAGCCTCAAGTAGATAATTGAACTTGGTGATGCAAAACTTTTAACGGAGTGACAGTAATACTGACCAAAAGGCTCTGAATGTATGAGAGCTATTCAGTCTCCTGAGGAAAACAAATGACATTCATTACTGAGGTACTTAGAGTGGGATGGGCAGTAGCTTCCTGAAAATCAGAAACACAGCTGCCAGCTATGCAATTGTCTCAGCAGAGAGCAAACAATGCATGGAGACTGCGCATGGATGACCATGCTTGCACTGAGGCTGCTCAAACTGTGCTATTTTGGGGAAAATAAGGCACTTTTAAATTCAAAGTTTTGAAAATGCTTTCCATCATCAGCAAATTACATTTCAAATAGTTAAATAGAAATAGTTCCTCTAACACAAAGTTATTAGGAAGCCTGAGCTAGGCCAGCACAAAATTTTTCTTTCTTTCTTTCTTTCTCTAGTAGGACCTTCTTTCCAGCTTGCTGAGAAAAAAAAGCCAAGTCTATGGAAACCATACATGGACCTCCAAGGAACACTCAAGTCCCTTCCCTGACTGCCCTGCCCGTTTGCATAACTCTGCTAGCAATGAAGGGGCCAAGAGCCCACTCCACCTAAAGGAAACAAGCGGGAAAGTATATGAAGAACTGAGTTTCTCTACAGAAATCTGGTTGCAGCACCAAGTTCACTGAGGCCACAAAGCTGGGAGGAGTGGCTGATATCCCCTAGAGCTGTGCAGCCCTTCAGAAGGATCTCAACAGGTTGGAGAGATGGGCAGAGAAGAACTGTCTGAAATTCAACAAAGACAAATGCAGGGTCCCACACCTGAGGAAGAATAACTCCATGCAAGGACAAAGAGGCAATGGGCAGAAACTGATGAACAGGAAGTTCCACCTGAATATGAGGATGACTTTCTTTACTGTGCGGGTAACTGAGCACTGGAACAGATTGTCCAGAGAGGCTGTCCTGTCTCCCATCACTGGAGATACTCAAGAACCGTCTGGATGCAATCCTGTGCCATGTGCTCTGGGTCAACCCTGCTTGAGCAGGGAGTTTGGACCAGATGACCCACTGTGGTCCCTTTCAACCTGACCCATTCTGTGATTCTGTCATCAGCGCAGGACTTTGACTTACAGCTGCAAGAAAGAACCAGGATTACACTTTAATATTTTAGAATTTCAACTCTGAAATGGGTATTAATAATCCCCTAGGCTGAGGTAAGATACAGGTAAAACTGATGCACCAGGCCAAGTAAGGAGAAAGGACTGACATCCCAAACTGCCCCACTTCACGTGAGACCCCTCTGTGCAAGAGGGGCACTTCCATACTCACAGTTGGTTTTGTAGGTGATGCAGCCTTGGCAGGCAAGAGGGAAGTGATCAGAATATGGACTGGTGGTAGACCAAGAAATAATGGCAGATTTGTCTCACACAAGCACTGCAGGGGAGACCTCAGTGGATGTTGTATTCACGCCTGATTAAGTTCTTGATCACTGCCTGGCTCATTTTTTTTCAAAGCTCTCCTTTGCAGTGGCTTTCTGCCCATTTCCCCGCTACCAAGCCAGACTGTGCTTAAAAAAAAGTATCTCACAGATTATCTTTATTCCCTTTAATCCAGCAGAATTATTTAGATGCTCTGGATGAGTGTAATGAGACTTCATCAAGAAAACTCTGAATTAACTCTGAAGTGCTAGTAAAAGAAAAAAACAAACAAAAACCTCCATGAGAGAATTCGCCTAATTCAGTGATGTCCTGAGGCTATGAATTCTGTCAGCTACTTGATCCACCGCAGGTGAACTTGAACTATTGCAGCATGTTTCTTACTCATAGTGCCCAGTTATTTCTGCAAGTTAAAAAGTTAAGGCACAATATTATTTTATAAATTCATATTTTAAATATTTACTAATATTTAGTTCTATAACATGCATGTTTGTATTTCTAAGAAATGCCTTAGATACATCTATAACCCTATATTACATATCATAATTACTCTTTAAATTTGAAAAAGTGCAACCGAGATATATACATAATTGGATACTTCAGTCTCTCCAAACGACAGGACCATGAGTAGCACACCACGCTGAAGTGAAGGGCACTTGCTTCTTCCTGCCCATGAGCTGTACTGCTAATGTCCTCCTTCCTCAGATTCTTATTACCCAAATAGTACTTATGTAAAAGTAACCATTCTACATGACTTTTTAATTACTTTCATTGGCACATCACTGCAGCTACTGTGTTCTTTCTTAAGAATGGGAGAATCAGATGTGTATCTGCTTTCTGCTTTAGCAAGGATTACAGTAGATACGAGAACGTGTTGATGCAAATTGACATGCATTTTTGAGCAATACCTCTTTAAGTGTAATTCTTATTTTGCATTTTCCCTGTGAGTAAACACCTAACAAGCGTACCTTTGCAACCATGGACAACATTCAACGAAGATGCTGAAAATCTGGCTTCAACATTGTCAGAGAGGTCTCACACACCATTAGAAGTAAAGGTTTACAGAACAGTAGATGTGTACAGAACACTAGGTACTAGATTTGGCCCCAAGACATTAGTTCATCAGTGTTTAAAGATTTATACAGTAAAGTCTTAGTGGTACTTATGTGCTGAAGTCATAACTCTGAGGAGATATTCATCCTTCAGGTAACTAAGAGCCTCAATTAACTGTGGCTCAGAAAATAGGATTTCAACTGTACTGAAGTGTGGAAGAGCTCCAGCAGATCGATTAATCAAGCCCTGCAATGAAGCTAAAAGCATACCACAGACGTCTCCAAATACAGACTCTCAGTGCCCGCAGGAAGGATCTGGAGCCCTGGGATTTTGGTCACTTCTGACTCATCTGTTTTTGCCACTTCTCTGTCTAGACTCTACGTCCATCAGGATGCACATTGTCTCCCTTCCACATACTGTGGGGTAAGAAAGCACAGTCTATTTCTTATCTGCGTTTTCCCCTCATTTTTGTCTCTAGCTCCTTTCCCATAAAAGGCACATCATTTTCCTGCCACTCCTTGTTTTCTTGTTCCCTTGCCCAGTTCACTCTGTACCTGCTGGCAGCCTCTGATCCCTGTCTATCTTTCAAATCTGGTCCAAAGAGAATTGGGATACAGTCAAAAAGAATGACGACAAAAGGAGATTAAATTAATCCAATTACCAGACTAACCCAAAGGGATGGGGAAGTGTGGTTCTTAGTGATAATGCCTGTGTGTGGACTGCCCAGAACGTACCATTTCACAACGGGAAGGAGAAAGGTAGGGTTTTCTTGGGAAGGAGTGTAGAGGGGGGTGGCTTCTCAGAGGACAAAGAGAAAATATGAAGACATTGTTTAAAGAATAGCTTTCTGACTAAGGTGATCTCATGAATGGCAGTAGAAGTGCAGAAAGTGGAGACTTTCCATGTCCTGCTGCACACATTGCAGGAAATGTTACCTTACGTGAAGGCACCTTAGCCCACCTGAGTGACCACTCCAACTTGAGAACAAATTAAGGCAGTAGCTCTTTACTTACAGTGACCAAGAGGAATGTTTCCTTTGTACCTGACAGAAGTTAAGAGCCCCAAGAGTCATGCAAGTAGCAGACTTGAAAGACACTATGGAAATGACTGAATCCAAACCTGACATCTACAAGTACTAAGCCTAAATCTCCCCAGCATCTCCTTCAGGTAAGGTCTTGTTCTTCTCCAAGCCTGTTGCTATAAGGCTCTTGAGCCTTACCTGCTGCCTTTCCCTGTTTGAAAAAATCTGCCCTGAGTTCCCAACATTTGCTGATACTACGGTTCTCAAAACAAGCAAATGTCCAGCAAGAGCCCAAGTGCCTGATGTGCCTCCAGCACAAAGCAGAGACTTTGAAGCCAGAACTCTCCTACAGGAGCAGGCAGAGCTTCCCATTAACACTGAGGAGAGGAGGGAGCCAGAATTACGGAAGGTCTGTCCCCAAGGAGATGGCATGTCCAGGGAGCACAATCTGCTCTGAGAATCTGTATCAGCCATCCTTCAGTTTTTGGCGCTTAGTTGCTGGATTCACCATTATCTTAACCTGGACAGTTGACTTCTTTCTCTGCAGTGAGAGCAGACCTGAGTTCCTACAACCCAGTTTTCAAAAGGTGACACGTTCACACACTGTGACTGCAGGCCTCATAGTTCCCTAATGGGCAACTGCCTGACTCTTAAGCTCCTGTAAGCTGGGCCCCTTCATATCAAACTGTGTATTCAAGTACAGTGGTAATCAAAATTCATGTGTGTTTCAAAAGCTTAACACATGATATTAGCTGACTGAAGAACATAATGCATATCATGCCTTAAAAGCAACCCAAACCAGAGTAACTAATGGAGAGAGAGAATTTGTCCTGCCTGAAACACAAGAGTTTACAAGATTTTATCCTTTCCACTGTCACTACACAGCCAACACATGAAAAGAGAAGACAACATTATGGCAAGACATCATGTGTCACCCATCTTATATGGTTTCTTACAGCTTTTTGGAAATTCAGACAGTTCATTTTGGAAAAGGCGGAGTTTTTTTCTTCTTAGCAAATGCCTCATCTTTCCAAAGCAAAATGAAAAGCAAATAAATCATTCTGCTTCAACCTACAATAAAAAATTGGTCAACTTACAAAGGTCAGTATCAGTAACAAACAAATATGCTTAGCCCAACACTTCTGAACAGTCTTCAGAAATAAGCCAGAATCAGGATGAAATGGATGAAAGCCAGATTTGGAAAAAAAAAAGACAAAAACATTCAAACATTTTTCACATTGAAAATAAAGCTTGGCAGAGAAAAATACTATGACCAAGGTGCTGAAATATCTAAAATCCTAGCTTGCTAACATACTGACACAATCCAAGTCACTTAAATCTGTATCATTGACAGATTCAAAGTAGTCTCTCCTCATTTCCTACAGGCAAAGGTCAAAGCATCATTTCATAAAACTAGCTGCTTCTTTTATGGAGATTCTTGTTGCATATACACAACTGTAAAGAACTGTTTCCCTCTCCTTTTATTACTCTTCACTGGTGCGCAAGCCTTTAAAAATTCCCAGAATTCAACTGATAGTAGGTAACTGGATAGTTTAACTGGACAGTCACTCTTCTTCTAGAAGGAACAGAACTGCTGCAGCTCATAAAGAAACGCAGCATCTTGGTCTAAGCTGAGTTAGGGTTAAACCCTGCAAGCAGAAGATACTGCATAAAGTCAGATGAAACAGGAGAGAGCACACTTTTAAGCACCTTCAGGTTCATAGCCCAAGACTGTTATGAAGAGTTTCCTTCTCTCTTTCCCCTTTTGGAAATCTCTTGGTGGTAATTCTACATCAAATAATTTTTGCTTCTCAATATATAATCTTTTCCTTCCTAATATTGAACTATTTCTGAGATGTCAAAGAATCAGGTCTCCTAAGTGCTATCTGCTACTCACAAGGCTGTGACTCCTCAAGTTTCCTCCTAACATCCCTGGTGTAAAACTTGAGCAGTCTCAGAGTACTAAATTATGCTTTTTCACAACAGGAATCCCTGTGGAGCCTCCAAGATTACTTCATCTACCTCATCTTCTTAATTTCAAGTTCACACAGACATCAGAGGCAGAAACATCCTGGAAAGGAAGGGTAGAAGAGGATAAATCTCAGAATTCTACTGACCACCTCATCATGCTCAACAAGATCCTCAAGTAGACAACCATGCCAACAGCTGGGAAAGGAGCTCCTCTAAGCAGTTGCCCAGTTTTTCCCACTAGTGCCCACCAATTACCATACCATGGGTATTAATCATGCTATCACTGGCTTGCAAAGTATGTAATCAGCAGTGGAAAGATATTGTATGCACAAATAAATTAGTGATGAGTTTTGTACTTTATTGTTCATATTTATTTCAATTCAGCATCACTTAGGTAAATTTGCCTTCATAGACTTGTCAAATTTCTCTGTCCTGAATAACAAGTCAACAAAAACTTAGGTTTTAGGGCCTAGTTCCTATACAGCAAACATACGCCCCACTGTATTGGGTACTTCTGTTCCTATTTATATCTTTGCAAAAGACGGCTGACATTTTTAGCACTGTTATTTCCTAAAGGTATCAGGAAGCTTAGCATTCAAGTTACAATTACAAAAACACCATCTTCATGTTTTATGCACACCTGTCATTTTTCTCTTTTATAAGCCTGAAGCTTGAGATCCTCCATAAACCTCTAACATTTAGCTGTTTATGACTCCCCTTCAGGTCATTCATTTGATTATGTGCTGTGTGTCCCAAGAAGGAAGCACAAGAGTTTTCCCACAGGGAAACATGACTGAAACTCAATCTTCTGAAAGGTGGCAAGTCGTCCACTCAGGAGCTCTTTCAAAAAAAAAGAATAACTCAACTTTTGGGCCCCATGTAGAACTGGTATTTGCCAGGGTATTTCTCCCTGGCATTCAAGGAAGGTCTTAGCTCTTCAGACATTAATTTCTTAGCTCAGCATGGGTCCGTAAGCTTTTGCTGTTGCATTCTACAGTTCCCTCCTTTTCCAATCAGTCAGCTTTTGAAGGTACTGTTCCAGTAGTGGTTCCCATCACTGTTCTTCCAACTGAGACATGTGCTTCCAGCTGCAGCTTCATGCACTCCAGCTCATGAACCAGGGAGATGGGTCATAAGGATGGCCTGTGTCTCCCCTGACTAGAGCTGATGCCACCTTGGTTCTTTTCCTACTGTTTCTGAGCTTCTTATTGCCTCTCTCCCAAATCACAGATGTGGACTGTTCTCTAGTTTGGACTGGACCATAGATACCTGCTTTAATGAAGGCAACATGCTATGTCTACATAAATTTGAATTCTATCTCTAGCTGTATAGATATATAAAGATATAGAGACACCTTCATATATTGTCCTATTTTATTTGCTGATTTGTCCTCTTTTCCCCTCTGCTTGAAGGGGATGGATTTTTTTTCCCATAACTGCCTCTTCTGAATGTGTTCATTTTTGTGCTGAGGTGAGCTTTTACAAATGCTACAAACACTACTATTGGATTTAGATTCATACCTTCAACCTGCCAATCATTTATCACAGCTTCACAGAGTGTGCTCACTTCAGCCTTTACAGAGCCTCTCTGAAAATAGATCCATTTAATATTATGTTTATACCCTTCTTCCACATTTCCTTTTGTGCCTGCAGCATGTCCAAATGACCATGTCATACTAAACAGTCTCCCCAATAAAACCAACAAATTCATTGCTCCAATACTGGAAAGAATTTTCAAAATCTACCTGTATTTATTAGTCAACCTAAGTGTAACCCTAACCTTGGGTTCCTTAAGACAGAAAAGTCTGTACGTATGTGCCGAGGGCTGCGCCAGAATATTCTAAATGCCTGAAGTTCAGGAATTTACCTTTCATAGTACAGCAAGCCCAGATCATGAAATAAAGCTATACCATAGCTTCAGACTGCTTTACAGATCTATCAGTTTATGGTTGAGACCCAACTCACATTCACCCCTTTTCTGAGATCCAATCTACACATCCAGCCTTCTGAAAAATTCTAAACCATCTCTTGTGAATAGCAGCTAACATGCATCTGCTTCAGGACTTGTGGAATGTAACTGCATTATGTCAATATCACCTACTTCTAAACACCTGAAAAAGGAATTAAGCTTCCACCTTAGAAAAGAAAATCCTTAAGAACTGCTAAGTCTAATCCTAAACTCAGCAAGGATGTAAAAATACTACTCACCTCTTCACTCAACTGTCAATCTGCACAGAAGACATTTTCCACTCTCAGCTGCAGAAAGATGGCACAGTTGCAAAAAGTGAAAGCACAATGATAGAAGAAGACTTGAATTTGAGTCCACACACACAGCTACTGCAGTAGAAGACACAGCAATTTTCTTGCTGGTGTATTTGTCTTTATTCTGTTTTACATGCTTCAAAAAAGAAAATGTTCCAAACCACACAGAGCTCTTTTCTTATACATATTCATTTAATTCCCAGCGATTGACAAAACATCCTCGTAATTGAAACATAGGCACTAATTGGCCAAGATTATTGGCCATCTCAGAAGAGAGACAAGATAACAAAGTATTCTTTTACTTGCCTCTGGAAAATGCTTTTTCCAGAATAGGTAACTCAGGTTGATGCATAATGCAGAAAGTTCATGTTCTCACTATCAGAGCTTCTCTTTCCTTTAAAAAAGCACTGATGTTTCTCTGTACAATCCAGACAGTAACTTTCAATGACCCTGAATTCCCTTTACAAAAGTATTTGTGATGATCATGGAGGGGCCTTAGGAAAATGTGGAGACACAAGTGTGAAGAAGGAGGAGTTGGTGGCCCAGTGTCTCCATCCAGCTGGGGTTGTGATGTGCTCAATCTTTCCCCACTGCAGGGCTCCACAAGAAAATGCTCATGCCTGGAAGAATTAGCTACTGCAGATCCAGATGATGTTTTCAGTAATTTTGATCTTACTGCTTTGGTCAGATCAGAGACAGAAACATGATATTCAACTTCAAACAGCTTCAACCCCAAAGATGGTGTGAGTATCTGTAATTTACTGGCACCCTTCCACCTCCCTCTCAATATCAGCTGACTCAGTAAAACCTATCACCTCTCCTTAGAAAAGCGAATATTGAGCTGAACAGACTTCACCTGGTTCCCAGAAGAGGCTTATTTTTGAAGTCTCATGGCAGCCTAGTAGCTGAATGCTATGAAACACAGGACACCTTCAGCTGAAACACTGGAAGAGTCATCTACATCAGATAGGAACATGGAAGAGGAAGTGGTAAGACCACAACTTCCCAGCCATGAGGTTCAGTTCGTTTTTTTCTTAACACCTCCTATACTCAGCTTCTCTTTTTGCCAAGTACCAAGCTTCCACTCATTTCTATCAACTTGTCAGAGGAAGTTTATTGCACTCTGCCCCTGGTTGGAAAGACTCAGTTTCCCCATGGGGCCTGGCAAGCACAACCAGAAAAGGAAACAACCATGGCTGTGTCATCCTCTACAGCATGGAGGCAAACCTGCCAACCTGGGGTCTCATCCAAACACAGTAGAGGCTTTTCAATGGATGGATAATTCAACTGGCTTCCTTCCATTGAACTGTAACCTAATGCTTTACCTAGACACCATGTAATTGTCCTTTTGTATTTAAAGAGGGGAGACAAGAATAAGAGAATCTCAGAATAATTTGGGTTGGGAGTGACCCCAAAGACCATCCAGTTCCAACCAGCCTGCCAGGGGCAGGGATACCTTCCTCTGGATCAGGTTGCTCAGGGCCCCATCCAACCTGGCCTTGAACACTTCCAGGGATGGAGCATCCAAAAATTCTCTGAGCAACCTATTCCAGTGCCTCACCACCCCTCACAGTAAATAATTTCTTCCTAATATCCAATCTAAACTCACTCTCTTTTAGTTTAAAGCCATCACTCCTTGGACTATCAATCACTACATGGCCTTGTAAAAAGTCCCTCTCCAGCTCTCTTGTAGCCCTCTTTAGGTACTAGAAGGTTCTATAAGGTTACCTTCTCAGAACCTTCTGTTGTGCAGGCTGAACACCCCAGCTCTCTTAGCCTGTCTTCACAGCATAGGTGCTCCAGCCCTCTAATCAACTTGGTGGCCTTCCCCTGCACTCATTCCAACAGGGTGATGTCCTTCCAGTTCTGGGGACCCCAGAGCTGGATGCAGCACTCCAAGCAGAGTCTTATGAGGGCAGAGGGTCTCAGTACAGACCCCTGAAGAACACCATTTGTTCCTTGAAGTCCATTGGGACTCTGAGCTATTCACCACTACCCTTTGGATGCAACAGTCCAAACAATTCCTTATCCACTGAACAGTCCACCTATCAAATCCATGTCTCACCAATTTAGAGAGAAGGATGTCGTGGGAAACCTTGTCAAAGGCTTTACAGAAGTCCAGATAAATGACGCTTGCACCCTTCCACTGATGGAGTCACTCCATCATAGAAGGCTACTGGGTTATCAGGCAGGATTTGCCCTTGGTGAAGCTGCGCTGGCTGTCTTGAATCACACAAGAGTGTCCTGGCCCATTAATGACTGGGCACAGAGTTCCCAAATTGGCAGGGCTTTCCCAGGGTCACACTGCCCAGATCTTCATTTGTGGTGCCCTTTATACTCAACTGATTTTTTCAGCTTTCATTCTACCATCTCAAGAAAAGTTTAAAGATACCCTCTAAACAACTGGTTGTTATTTTAGGAGGCACAGCTGTTATTTAAGCAGTGAGGAACTGATACCTCTTTTGAGCTGACACTGAGCTCTCACTGACTGAAATGCACTTCTGACTTGTTTGGTTTTTGCCTCCAGTAATCTGCCTTACACTATTACTACAACATGATACCATTCTAACAAATTAATTATTTGCATGACATGGTTTTACTAGATTTTGAATTTCATATAAACATTTCATACACGCATGCACACAACGGCCCAAATTAATTCACGAATTTCAGGCACTTATCCAAGGTACCTTACAAGCTTCACTTCCGTACAGGCTCCCATTTGTAGTTACTAGAGCCTGTGAAGGTACCTAGAGATGGGCACATTCTGTAGACGAAAGTGGAATTGATCATTCCTGATGCTATCTTTCCTGCATCTTTCCAGTACGTACTTAAAGGTGCTTAAAGCATGTACAACACCGATTTATTCACCTTGGTGAAATACTTGAGGTTACATAGGGTAGTTTCAGGTCTTATCAAACAAGATTTTTTCTTTATCTTGCTTTCCTTCTGGGCAACAATAGGCACCTCATGCCTCTGGGCAAAATACCAATTGAACAAAGATGTCAGTTCTCATCTGTGTGTTGGGAACTGTCTTGTGTTAAGACTAGAAAAGAATTCCTCAGTTTTAAGTAAAATGGTTTGATAGTGTTCACACTGGACACCAAAAATAACCCTTTTCAAAAACCCCAAACCTTAAATTCTTTTTAAACCATCTTTAAAATCTGCTCAGCAAACAGAGCATCAGGTGACCCATAGCAAATAGAACCAGAGAGGCACCATGTCTTGTCCATGTTTATGAGTTTGTTTATGAGTTGTCATTTTTATGTCCATGCTTAAGAGTTGTCATTTTTGTGCCTGAACTGTGCTTCTACTATTGGCAGTCCTGGAGACACACACTCTGGTCAGCTGTCCATTCCTTTTTAGATGTACACAAACCTGCAGCATACCAGGACTTCTATGACAATCACTAGCTATTAAGCAATACACTGTTGGTAGAATGAGTAAGAATGTAAGTTTTTGTCTCCTGCTAAAACAATCTAAATATCATTCCATAATATTACTAGTCTTGACACATGCAACAACAAATCCATCACATTACACAAAGACCAAACAGCACTATCTGCACAACAGTTCATAGCAATGCCAAGGTGTTCCAAGTGTTAGTATTTTCAAGTGTGCTTGTTTTGCATCAGCTTGTACTTAGAAGCTAGATTACACTGCAGCTAAGTATCTTCACTGTCTCTGAGAGTTCCCACAGCTGGAAAGATATGCAAAGTTAACTTAAATATTACATATGCAAAGTGAACTTTTAAATGAATGTGCCTCAGCCAAGGCAGTGCTGCATGTGTGGCAGATAGATAAAAGTTCTAGCAGCACACATCTGTGCCTGAAAAGAAATGGAGGGTGACTTTTGCCATCCCATGCTGATAGTAGTTTTCTTGGGTATTTCTTATGTCTAAGTCACTCTACTGAGTCACCTGCACTCAGACACTCTGGCAGCACAGTACCAGATGCAAAGTTTTGCACTGCATCCACAACATTGACAGATCTTCCTTCCTTCCTTCTCCTGCTGAGTTTACAATGACCAGTATATAAAAGAATAAGGAGCATCTTATGCGTGGAAGCAGCCCCCATACAGCAGCCTGCCCTCACATTTTCCCTGGTAGAGCCACAGCATGTAAAAAGTTCCAAGAGTCTGGCTACAAGCAGACTGGGTATCAGAGGATGCTGAAAAAAAGTGAAGCTCTTCTACAGAGCTGCATGAAGGCTCAGCAGTCAAAAAGCAGGGGACATTAGCAATCCACTCCAACTTTCATCCTGGGAGTACTAAAACTAAAATATCAACTAGACTACAGTAGTTCTTCCAAAGCAATTCTAAAAGGCATTGAGACTGATAGATAACACAAAGAATAAAAATTTTCAGTTCCCTTGAAGTTGCTAGATAGAGCTTAAAAGACTAACTATCAAAAAAAGATAAAAGAATGCAAAAGTATGCACACAGGATGATAAATGTAGCTGGAACCAGTGGATAAACAGAAAATTAGGAATATAGTGGGGGTTTTGGCAAGTTATGTAACAAGAAGCAACATGCATGCCCAAAGAAAAGTTCAAGGAATGGTCACCTGTCATATTGGGGCACTCAGTAAGTACAACCACCAGAGACCCCTTTAGATGACCCTCCAGGACCATAAAAGGACTTCCAGTTGGAGGCAGATGAATGCAAATTAGTTCTAGGGAAAGTAATGTTTCTGTATTAGTTAGGAAGTACATTGTAATGAATGTGTATAATCATGATGGAATAAATACCCTGTTGTAAAGTTTCATGACACACATTCGATTAGAGGAGATATCCTCTGAAAGTGTCCAGCACTGTAATAAAGAATGCCTGCTCTCTAATACTTCAAATTGTATTAGAAAGTTTATTTTCTGGCTGATTTCGGTATCACTACAACAAGGAAGTGAAGCAAGTAGAAGCAAGAAAAGGACTTTCCTAAGTCAGTGCCAAGGTAGCTACATGGATGGGGTTGTTGAGCAGCTCTGCTGCCTCATGAAGCAATATGCAAACTGATGCAAGTCTTGTAATGAGCTGTGCTAGCCCTAGGAGAGGCACAAGGGGCAAACAGTGCAGTGAACTGACACAGGACTGATGAAACCTCTGCTTTATTACTAGGTTTGCCATGATCTGCAATATGACCTTGGACACGTCACTCCACCTCTCTGTGCCCCTCCCTGACTGCCATCTGGCTGATTAGACTTCATGACACACATTCGATTAGAGGAGATATCCTCTGAAAGTGTCCAGCACTGTAATAAAGAATGCCTGCTCTCTAATACTTCAAATTGTATTAGAAAGTTTATTTTCTGGCTGATTTCGGTATCACTACAACAAGGAAGTGAAGCAAGTAGAAGCAAGAAAAGGACTTTCCTAAGTCAGTGCCAAGGTAGCTACATGGATGGGGTTGTTGAGCAGCTCTGCTGCCTCATGAAGCAATATGCAAACTGATGCAAGTCTTGTAATGAGCTGTGCTAGCCCTAGGAGAGGCACAAGGGGCAAACAGTGCAGTGAACTGACACAGGACTGATGAAACCTCTGCTTTATTACTAGGTTTGCCATGATCTGCAATATGACCTTGGACACGTCACTCCACCTCTCTGTGCCCCTCCCTGACTGCCATCTGGCTGATTAGACTGAACTATTGGTGTGAGGGCTGCATCTAATTATAGATTGGACTGGCAGGTAGCACAAACAGTTACCTATACTGACAAAAGTCATCAGGCAAAACGGAAATAGAAAGAGCAACTGCATCCAGTCACTTGCAGAAGTGGCAAACTGAGGTGCAGTCAAAAAGGCTGCACAACTAGGCAGCTCTTAGCACCAGTCTCATTTGCTCAGTCATCTGTGTCACATGGATTCCCAAGTTTACCAAAATATTTCTTTCAGGGTGCCTGAAGGTCCATCTCTAAGTCAGATACAAGCATTTGTACTTAACAGCACATTCAATAAGCTTCTCTGTACAGCACTTAAGATTGAGTAATTAAAGGAAATATTTCTGCAGTACAGTTTCTCATTAGCAACCTAATTAGCCTTCTGAAAATAATTAACATTCCTTTCTATAAAGGGAACAGATGACCCATTACATCCATTAGACAAGCAAAACAAATGCTGAAGGTAAAGAAGATTTATTCAGGGAGACAGCAAGAAAGCATCCAGCAGCAGTACAAGTGAAAAAGAATGGTTCACAAATGCCTGTGAACCATGAAGACTGGAAAATGCAAGTGTGTGTGCAGAACTAGTATGTGCATAACTGCCTGATCTGTGCACGCAGCATTCACACTGAGCATTTTCTTTCCCCTGCCTCTAGGATCCACCGGTAATCTCATCACTGAGATGCTGAAAAATTCCCCTCCAACTTGTTTTGAAAGCCGGAATTAATCAACCATTCACAGTCAGAAACAGCTCTCTCCACATGCAAAAATTCCCCAAGGATCATGTATTTTGACTATTAAAACACTCTCAAAATGCCCATTAAAACAAAGCATGATTTAATGTCAGATATAGGGACAAGTGACTTGATAGCTATGAACCACATGAAGTACACCTGTCAAGTTTCACGGGGTGGTGCTTGATCAGTTAGCATGCCCCAAAAGAGTTAAGCATGTTTCCTGACCAGTGGGTGTTTGAAATCAGTGTGTCTGCAGAGTCACAGGCACCAGTATTGTGGGATGTGTGTGTATATACAGATGACAGAAAGCAAAGGACAGAGGTCAATACATCACTGCCTGGTGCAGCAAGAACTGTGGTATCAATATTGTTTGATGCACTGTTTCAGTGCAGAACAACAGATAAAGGAGAAATAAGCATCCACATATTCAGGTAACATAGCAAACATTCATGAACATGCAGCTGCATTTTCAGCCAGTTCCACGTTTGATACATACTTAATTTCCCTGGCAGGAAAACTGAACAGTCATAGCCTTCAAGTGTGATTGCAGTGAGGGCAAAGCTCAGCCACACAAAAGCTTCCACAGCTACATCACTATGGAAACCACAAATCCATTGCCTGCTCTGTTTGTCTACTTCTTTCACTGATTAAAAACAAACAAAGAAAAGGTATGCTTCCAGTTTATCGCCTTTTCACTTTGGTCAAGACCATAGGATGACAAACACATTTTACCTTCTTCAGAAGCAACCATTTCTTCCTTGACAGCTCTCTTTGTGAAACCTACCCAACCTCTCAACCCAGCTGGACAGTCATCCCTCTCAGCATGCTTCCACCACTTTTTTTAGTGAGGACTTTTCAAATGCAGTCTGGGATCTTATCTTAGCCTCCACAGTTTCCTTCAGCTTCTGGACTAGGACAACTTCAAAGGTGACTCACTCTAGGGCACATCCAGCTGGCTGACATAATGAGAAGCTGAAAACTGGTCTGAACACAAGATACGATGTCTTGTTTTGACTGAAGTAACATTCCCTTCCTTTCCAAGAAGCTCTTTAAGAACATTTGAAGTGTTCTCAAAATGGAGTAGGGCACATTACAACAAAGGCTGAACTTTTGCTTTAAGAAGACCATCATTTCTACAGCCCACGGGATGATGAGAGGTTACTTCTATGTCTTCAAGGATATCACAACAATGCCCAAGCCAGTTTAATGAAGGACAAGCTCAACAGAGTGGTGATCACAGTCTGCAGGGTCTTGTCCCCATGGCTTTGAAAGCAGATCTGTCTGCATCTCCAGCAGACAGCATACTGAATAGCCTGAGTGGATGGAACCTACAGGAGGCGGAGGAATGAATAATTCATAGTCTTGTTCTGCTGCCAATGGATGCATGTTTTCTTGTGCCCATACAGCATTCAGTTTTTGTTTTAACAGTAATAGGAGACTTCTGCGCTTCATTCAATGGTTCTTGAGGATAGCAAGAAGCAGCATTTGCTCTACTCACAGCAATAGTACCATATACCAGAGCACTTGCCAGACACAGCTTTCTTCAGAAATATTCACTGCTGCATCACTAACAACGTCTGGACTCATACAAAGCTCAGTCCATCACCATCTGCCTTCTCGGAAAGCTGCTGACACTTGCTTTGTCATAACATTGCAGCACTAGTCTGGACTTTGCCACTCAATAGATGACACTTGTTGATCAACTGAAGCCCAGTAATCAGCTACACAATGGGCAGCAAAATCACAGCTGGAGCTCTAGGCAGGAGCTGACCCTGCTTATCCACACTGTTAGCACTGCCACAATTAAGTCTACTGCTTTCCTTCAGCAGCTGACTGGGTCTGTTCCCCAGTCTCAGAGAGTATCAGGGGTCTCTGAGCAAGAATACCCAGAGTAGTGGGACAACAGAACAGCCCAACACAGGATCTCTTAGGCACTACAACTAGGAGAGTGTAATGAGACATCTGAGACAGGACAGACTGAGGGATGATGGTGCTACGTATATCTGAAGTTTATGCATGTAGCATCTACATATTCAAAGTGAGTTCCCAGTTAGAAATAAAGTACGGTGCACAACCTACCCATGAAAGCTGATCCACAACAGGGAAAACAATACTGTAGCTTGAACCATGCCACATACTTAAGACACAAAGAGCATGTCGTAAGTGCTGCAGGGTCTGGAAATTGTTCTGGTCCCACAATATCCACCCCACTGACCAGAATCAATATAAAGTTTTGCTCTGGGATATAAATCACCCTTCCAAATTGATAGCATTTTACATGCACT
Source organism: Corvus brachyrhynchos (assembly GCF_000691975.1). Classification (NCBI taxonomy): domain Eukaryota; kingdom Metazoa; phylum Chordata; class Aves; order Passeriformes; family Corvidae; genus Corvus; species Corvus brachyrhynchos. Next base: position 13,013,325 of record NW_008239553.1, read on the forward strand.
CTGTGGAAGTGTAACTGATTGCCACAGCATACAGGAGAGTGGCAAGACGAGGCTAAAAAGATTAGTACAGTAACACACTGATGAATCAGGTGCAGAGATTGCACTGCTTGTTAGGGCCAGGAATAGATTCTTCATCATCCAACTCACACCTGTGCTTTCACAGGAGAGAGCAACCCTCTGCTCTTTACCTACTGCTCTGGTTTAGCTCAGAGATGCTGCTCCACTGTCCTGATTGTTTCAACTGCCTAAGGCTATCAGAGTGTGAGGTTTCAAAGAGACAATAACACTGAAAAGTTTGGCTGTATAGGTTACAAGCAATCAGAATGATGTGACTCACAGCAGACAGAAATCAAGGGTGATGTGTGCAAACGGCGATCTTACGCCTCCAGAAAACAACTTGAGGTTTAAACCAATAGAAATAACTTTGCAGTCTACATATTTAAATTTCAAAGGTCCCATCTACAACGCAGTCAGCTCTGTACTCAGAGAACTGTTCTGTTTTTCTGGTCTGAGTGCAGTCCCACCAGTTTTACCCTCCAGACCTTACCTTTTCTGGGGAGGGATCCTGGAGATCTCCCACTTTTTGGCCAGCTCCCAGCTCACAGCATCCACAGGTAGACTAGGTTGCCTCCAGCAAGTCCAAGCCGTTTCAGATGCCAGTCGTTGTCAGCCCAGGTGCGTGTGACCAACAGCTAATACAGCAACCAGACAGCCTTCCTAAACCAAAGAAGTACAGTTTAATTTTAATACAGCAGAACACAAGAGAGGCTTTAAACACTGAACGAGCTAAGTGTATGGATAGCTTAGCTCCAGTACCTTGGGCCCTGGAAGACCTGACTTCTTCAGAGCCCCCACACGGCACCTGTACCTGCCCCTTGCCCAGGGTGGCACCCTGACAGCTGCCTCTCCTTGGGTGAGGCTGAGCCTTTCTGCTCTCCACTGTCCTTCTGGATCTCAGCCACAGCAAACACACGGAGCAACTTCACTGGAGTCAGTGACCAAAGGTTCAGTGCTACCATCTCAGCTGAGCTCTCAGTTAACCCTTGGAGGGTCTGCCAGAAATTGCTTTACCTCTATTTTCCCCATCAGTGTCTCAATTTTTTAAGTAAGCTTCACTGCTGATACCTTTCCACCCCCATCCTACCTCTCCTAACAGTGCCTCATCTTCCCCAACCTCCTCTCGTCCTCACTTCTCCAATCATCACACTTTACTTCTCTCTTTCCCATTCCAGAACAGAGTGTGGACTTCATGTAAGCAGACCCTTGCCACTGCCACCCACCCAGCACCCCACCTGTTCCTGGAGGCATTGGCACTAACTCTCGTCCCCACTCCAGTGATCTGACTGCCTTTCACTTCCATGTTGGGGTCAGGCAGCAAAGCTGCATGATCCAAGCAAGTGGAACCCATGAGCTGGCGCTCTCCTCATCAAATGCTGACATTTAGGATACCACACTCCTGATTTTGACAGAAGTCATGCCTTGAGGTGACAGCTTCAAAACGTAAGTATCCAACACCTTACTTAAATCAGCCTCACAGATCTTACAGTCCAAGGGCTTGTCTATACATAGCATTTTTCTGGATTAATTGCCTATGAAGAAATTAAAGCAAGGACATTTATGTGTCAGACTGTGTAACAAGTGAGTTCTTCACATTATCCTAATGAATCTCAGCATTTCTGAGCACCAAAATCCAAGAGGAATTTGAGATACATGTTTTCCTTAATAAACAAAAAACAAACCTACACTGTTTTTATTTAGATGACACTGAACTACAAAACCACGCCAATTAAAAATGCAGATTAAATAACTAATCCTCCCCCCAAAAAAAAAATCCCAACAAGATTAATGGAGCAATGAATAGCATAAACCGACTAATTAAATCAATGTAATATGGGTATTATTGGGACACATCTAGCACCTTCTGCCTATGCACTGAAGCTTACATCTACTTTGGAGTCCCTCTTATCATGAGAAATATTTGCTATTTTACTAGCTACATATTTGTGTATCAGACTGGGAAAGAACTTGTTTGTTGTCTAGCGTTGGTATAAATTTTTGTCACATCAGTGTTCCTAAAAATTATTTGCACATAACCTATTTTCCTTATATGCATTTTGCCACAGTTGGATATTTGCCACAGATTTCTACTGAGCTATTTATCAGACATATGCAAATAAAATTTCAAAAGGCATTTTCCTAGAATCACAAGAATACTGAGAATGCTTTTTACATAGTCAGACATACTTGTCTATAATTTGATATGTAAAAGACTGAGAAAAAAATCATACAAAATAAGCAACTGCGACACATTCCCAACTCCTTCAACACAGAAACACTAACATTACAAAAGGCTTCAAGCCAACCTAACTTTAGGACAACACAGTCCTGCTCAATCCATCCCTTTCCCTGGCACCAGTGCTCAGGCCACCCATGGGGCTTCACCCGGAGCCAGACCAAGGAACTCATCAGCCATCTGAATGCTACCCCATGCTACCCTAAAGACTGTTGGTTTTCAGCTGTATCATCATCTCTCAGATTTGGCTGACAGCACACAGCCCAGAAGTAAGAAGTTCCCTTTTCACAAGGTATTTCATTACTTTGAACTCCAAGTGCTGGAGAAACCATACTTTTGGTTACAAATGTTTCTACATTTGAAGGAAAACACTCATTGAAGAAATCTTCATTAGTAAAGACTATGTCATAATACACGTGAGCAGAGCAGTAAAGCTGAAGAGGAAGATTTGACCTTAAGGCTCACATGATTAATACAAAGCTTAGGCCATTCAGAAAAGGGGATTTGGTTTTTTGTTTTGTATATAAATGGACTTTTTGTGTCAAAATACAATGATTAAAAATGCGTAGTGTTTGTAGTAAGGGAAAATCAAACAGAAAACCAATAAGAGTAGCATGAACATCCACTTGCATATACAAAAATAGTTAAAAACTAAAATCTCAGATGTCCCAAAACAGCACTTCCTGCTCTGACTGTTCCTCTGACACAGACATCAACATTCCTGGTGTCAGCAGGTTGGGGACTGCACATGAGCATAATCTAGCAGTACTGCTCATCAAATGAGAATACAAAGAAAAGCAAAAAAAAAGGAAAGTGAATTCCTAACTGGAAAGTGGTTAGTTGTGCGTTCCTTCTACTGCCTATTTTAGTAATTACACTTCTTCATTATTTCTGCAGTTCTCTACAAAGAAAGCTCAGGTGCATGCAACTACCCAGTGGTAAGTTGTGCAACAGAAAAATCAAGTCACAACATTGCTCCGTGACTTATCTGGGATTCTCCTGGAAAGAAAGTGCCACATTTGGAAACAGAAAGTGAGCATGTGTCTTCTTAGAAACTCCCCCTGTTTTGGCAGAGGATGATGCAGATTTCCCTTTCAACTGACATCCCACCATGCCTCTTGATGAGGACTTTTGAACCTGTTCCTACACTGGACTGAAATACTGCAGGATATGTGGGACAGTCCCCCATGTCCTGAAATGCAAATGCCTTTTGTTCCTTCTGGAACAACAACAAAACAATTAGAAAACCAACTCTGTAAAGCAACAACTTGCAACCCAAGGAATACAAGGGATTTCAGGGTTATGTGCATACTTTCCCAGATATATCCAAGTGGGTCCCCTATCTGTACTGAAAACTTCTGTCAAAGCCCTGAGGAGCACATTAGACCTCTGGAGTTTCAGATTTCTTCTAAAAGCCATGCCACCACCTAACATCTGAACAGGCTTGGGCAGATGCCTGCATCCCCACACAACTACAGTCTCTGTAAATGCTTTTGTGGCTATTTATTGCCAAAAGCAAAAATGCATTTAGAATAACTTCCAAGAGTCTTTATTTTTTGCTGTTGTTATCTTGCAATATCTTTGAAAAAAAAATTAAACTCAGGTTTCAAACAAACACACAATTGAATTCCCTCACGCTGTCTTACATTATTATACTTTTTCCTCTGTGTATACTCATCCCTGCATATGTTCCTTCCATTTTGCTTCTGCTAAGGCAATGAAAATGAACCAGCTGGATTTACATACATATTTTCATTAATTACCATGGCTCTCAACATTTTTGGGCCAATGGGCCACTGTGAGTGTTTTAATACTTCTCACAGCTTGCCGTGTATTCCTGTCATCTACCTTTTAACATAAATCTCTCACCCATTTTCTTAATTTTCATGGTCCCAAGGATGAGCTCTGAACTACTTGTTGTAAGCTGCTGAACCATCAAACACTCACAGACCCATCACAGGGAATGGTTATTTACTCATATACACTCACATACTGTTCATTATCTTTGAGAGCTCATCTAAGTTCGTTGTTGATTTCCAGTTCTGTGAATACTTTTCTCTAAAACTGGGGTCAAATCTGACCTCACAATATGGCAGATAAAGCAGGAGATGAGTCAAAAAGGAGCAACTCTTACAAAACTCCACCTACACTTTCTTTATGAAGAAGTACAGAACGCACGTTACATCATGAAAGCACACTTACTGGCTTTTTGGTAATTGAAGGCAGGGTACTGTTGCCTGGCAACTTATCTGATTACCATTTTTTCAAGAATCACATGCACGCTTAGATATGTTGCATAATAATGTCTCTCTTCTATGCAGCCTAACCCAATGGGAAAAAAAGGGGGGGGGGGGGGAGGAAAGCTACCAAAATTCATATCTTTCTTTTCTGAAAAAAGGTACAAGATAGTAGCTCAAAACCAGGTTGAAACATTAGTATTCCTGATTTTTTATTCCTGCTTTTCCCAGCTTGCTGAATGTGCTTATACAAGCATTTTATCTTATCTACTTGTCTGCAAAATGACACTAATAATACCAGCCTCACAGAGACACACTGAAAATTCATTAAGAACTGAGAGAATCTCAAATGAAAGATGCAGTGGAAGTGCTGGTGTTAGCACTTACAGCTTTTTAGTACTCCAAATGTTGCTAAGCCCTGGTCCTTAAGCGTAGCAAATGTTCATCATTGTCATGACATTGTCCAGCCCTTGTTTCTCAAACCAAGGAAACTACATTTCTCGCATCAGAATGGGACACTTTCCCACTTTCTATGTCTGATACATAGCTGGGGAAAGAAAAAATAAAACAAAAAACCTACTCCCACTGCCCCACACACAAGGCAGCACTCCAAGTACTGCAACTTGGAATTGCAGTACTAAGCATTAACACAGCTCTTCGGGTTTGTACCATGAAAATCAGAGAGAAATCAGAAAATGTGCATGCATGACATTTTTATAAATCAACATGCTCTATTTATTGGTCGGATCTTTGAAAAACTAATTACACTCTAGCTAATCCACAAAAGAATTAAGAGTTGTCTTATGGTGAGCAGTAGTGTCCTATACATTTTGGTCTTTAGAATACAAACACCAAAGTGAGGCATTGTTTCCAAAAAGCTGTAACTATCTAAGAGGAGAACCTGGATTCTAGAAGTTGATCTTTTGTACATGCACAAGTTATAAGGCAATATAAGATAACATAATGAACTGCCTTCTTTCTATATGCACCTTAGTATATATACTATATATATATACTGCACAGGAAATGGCTTAGCTACCCAGGGCGCTCCTAATACCATGCTAACCTCTGTCAGCCTAAGTGGCTGAAGCTGATGGTTTGGAAAGTATCTCATCTCCATGGTAAAGTATGAAGCAGCAAAGGAAAATGGAAAGCAACAACAGCCAAGCCCAATACTGCTAAGGAATCATTACATTACCTTCACAGCAGCTCTTGTCTCCCTAGTAAGACATTCAAGCATTTTTATATACTGCACCCCACAACCTGAAGCTCTTGTGCAAGTCCACTTCCAATTAAAAGCTTAATTGTGAGGTCTGCCTTGGAAAGAACTGCTAGATCAAAATAAACCAAATCACATGTTATCTATCATACCACTAGGGGAAACGATACACATCTGGAAAATGCCAAAAATTACAAAAATAAATAATTCCTCCTCTAGAACTTACTGGAAGCATCCTTACCATAACCCTCTGCTGATACAAAATCCAAAGAAAATACGTGGCTCAAAGTGTCCCGTGGGTTAAGCAAGCCCAGCTTTGCTAGGTCGGTTAGCAGGAGAGGAAACAGCCAAATATACCACGATCATCAGGAACACTCTGCTGCAAGCAGAGAATGACTCTACCTGCAGCTCTGCATAGACACAGCCCCAGCCAAGATTTCTCAGTCCAAATTAGGCTGGTGGAGCCAAATGAGTTGGATCATCTTCTGTGCTTGTATTCTGGATGAAAGAAATAAAAACAAAACAGACTCCCCATCCCCAGAAGGCACTTGGCAGTACACATAGCACTATGCCAGAGCTACCCATACTAGAGAGACAGCTTCCCCCTTCAGAAGTACTTTGTCATGCTCCTAGCAGAATCATGAAAACAGGACAGAGAGGTGCTCCACAGAAGTTCTTCACATAGGCTACATCCAATAAATGGCACACCTGGGAGCAAAGATCCAGCAAGGAAGAAGTCAAACAGCAGCTTCACTACGCTATGCTATCAACACTCACCTAGTGACTACTAATAGTTGGATTTTATGCCATGAAACCAAGACAGCAGCATCTGTGGTAGGGAAGATTCCCTCTGTCATTTAATCCAACTTTGACAGAAGCATGTGAGGGCGGGGGAGTTTTGAAATAAGGTTGTGGTGAACTCTTGTGCACTGACACCAACAAAAATCCAGAACAAAAGAAAGGGTAACATAAAACACTTCCTTCTTTTATGCAATGATTAGACACCTCTGACCTAGTAACTCATAGGTATGCTCATTCAGATATGCCCACAAACAAATTTTTAAAGCAGTCTAGCTTTTATTTTGCCTCTGATGACATGTTAAGGAGCAGCATGCACCTGCAAATCCTTTTAAACTCATTTAGGCTGTACTGCAAGGTGCATAAGCTCTGGCTCACAGTAGACATTATTGGGCGTATCATTTACAAGGAATGTAGTGCTCTGACTAAACAGAAAGAGAGCGTTGTTCTGAATTGGCACAGATGTTGGTAATCTGCTCCTGCAGAGCCAAAGTCTTTGCCCAGTCTGGCTTTCTTTCAAGACTTTTTGTAGTCGCCTGCACAGCCACCTTACCTAGGAGCTCAGGAACCATCTGGATACTCCTGCCTCACGTATCGTAAACAGAAATGTGAAAAGCAGACCAGTTCATTTCTGACGTAGAGAGCTAACCAGCCCTCTGCTCCCTCACCCAGTCTGTACTGAGGCTGAGGAGCTAAAGCAAGCAGCACGGTCAGCTGATAAAGCCACCAGAGAATACCAAAACACATACAGGAAGCAGATCTGAGAAGGGATCATTTACAAACCTGTACCAAGCAAGCCACAAGCAGGTAATACCTTTTATGTTGGAAAGCATTAGCTAACTAGATGATCAAACTTCTTTCAAAAGAAATCAGGAAATATACCATATTTCTTCACCTTTCACATAAAGCAAATTTTGTTTTGATACAGAACTCGTATTGCTCATTTCTTTCACTCCAGAAACAACCCAGGAACACCACTGGACACTGCCCCATCTGCAGCTATACAGGAACACATAGGACAGAAGTGACCACATATAAATTTGCTCAGGTGCCATTTCCCCATCTGCAGGACATGGCTCTGGCATCTGAAAGCTTAACAAGGTACTGCAACTGCTATGGAGGTAGGAAGTGCTTCCCACAAAAGGATGGTGAGGAGTGGGAATAAAGGCTTTTCCTACCTCCTGCTGGCAAACAATTTCTTTAAGTAATTGACCCATTTTCTACAGAATAATTAGCCCTAAGGAATGAAGCACTGCTGCCCTTTAATTAGCAATGGTGTTACCTCTCCTCTTACCATGTAATAGCAGGCTGTCTGAGACTGAAAAAAGAAACAGAACATCACAACAACTTAATTTCATTTTCTTAAACATGGCATTTGTTGAAGGCAATCCAGAAACAAAAAATCCTAAGGTACAATTTGCAACAATAAAATTTTCCATTAGTTCTATGATTTCATCATCAGAACAAGGTCTTCTCCATGCCACCACTCTTTAAGCCTCCTCAATATATTTTCTCCTTTTCAGAAGCTTTTTCAGGATGCTTTCCAATCATTTTCCATGAGGAAAAACTTCTTTCTGTTGTCAGACAGTTTAACAACAGAAGGGACTCTTTTGCCTAAAACCTAGTCAAATCTCCTGCAGATCATTTTATTAAAATTTCATGCAGTTTCTTGCAACACAGCTCAGCAACTTGGATAAGGACAGAAGTTCTTTAGTTTAAGGAGAGTAGATGTGCATACCATGAACAAGAAGCACAAGAAAGCACACCACAGCCAGTGACGCAACTCCAAAACTTGCAAAGGACTCTTCAAAACGAGTCTCACAGAGATGACATTTAGTGACCAATCCCATGCTGCAGAGAAAAGAGAAAACCTACAAAGCCTGGCCCCAGATTCTGCGACAAGTACGATTCTAAGGATACAAACAAGACTTGCCATCAAAGCATGTGATGATAGCAAGAAGTTGGGAAGTTCCCCCTGCCGCAGGAAGAGTGCACAGTCTCCTCTCCTCCCCCTCATACCCCCTACCTTCTTCTTCCTGGCATGCTCAGTCCCCAAATGCAGTTAATTTCTAACACTTTGGAAGAAGGCAAAAGTTAAATTCATCTGACTAATTACGCCATGAGAAGAAACAGCCTTCCTGGACACAATGCGGTGCCTGGAGCAGCCCTGAAACACCCGATCCGAGGACAGTCATTGTCTTAACCAAGCAGACAGGTATTAAAAGCACATTTACAATGCTGGAAAACAACTCCTCTCCCCGGTTCTTGATGTGTGGGAATAAGTAGATCCACAAATTACAAGGCCAAAGGGATCCCTTCATCTTCACTCCCTAGAACATCTCCAAGATGCTGAATTATAGATTATAAAAAGATATCTTAAAAGACTCCACATGCTATCGACTTCACCACCTTATCCAAAAACCTCTTCCTGCCTTACACTCCAAGCCAGAAACCTGCATCTCCTTTCAGGGTTAAATTTGCCTTTTGTTTGTTGCTTGGCACCACATTACATTATGACATTGTCAGCAAAACTGCAGAGTCCCCACTACCAGGTACCATTTCCACATGGATGCAGGGATCTAGGTTACCCTCAACCCACACATCTGTGCTATCCATACCTCTTGTTTTAGACCCCCTTTACCATTTCTGTAAACTGCCATGGGATCTTGTCATAAGAATTCCAAGGTTTGAACTCTCCAAGGAAGCAGCTTGTTTTCTGCCTCCACCATCAGCCCTCAGTAGAGTGGGAACAGCAATACTGACCAAGGCTACGGACATGCTCCCAGAGCCTCAGCAAGAAGTTATGCAGTTACAAGCAGTACTACCTCAACTCCTGCTTGTCCCTCCATTTCCTTTCCACCAGACTATATTACATACTTTTCAATATTCCTGTGATCAGAGGATCTCAGAATGTTTCACATTAAATAAGATGCTTCTAGCACTTTTGCTGAGCTTTGTTTAAGAAGCTGCTATAGCTACTAGTTAAACCAAATGACTTGGGGGTTGAGTCTTGTGTTTCAATTTGACAGTTACCTGTGAAATGCCATTTTCCTGTACCTCAGTTTCCCCTTCTACTAACAGGGAAACACCCATGCTCTTCAGTGGCATCTTCAACACAGAAATATGAATTTCTCAGATGTATGCACTGAGAGCATGTATTTATCAGGGAGAAAATACCTACTTTCAAATTTAGTGAAAAATCTTAATTTATCCACAGTAGCAAGATGCTGTCACCTAACACAGGAAAACTGACATTTCTCCATGGAAGAAGTCATACACTCTCACTGGGACGAGGCACCAGGATTCAAGAAGGACCTTCAGGATGTGTCATAGGTACAAGAGTATCTTACAGACTTCCTACATGGTTTTCCTCAGTGCTGAAAGTGGCTACAGGCATTATGGATTCCATGTCAATAAGTCTTTCTTTTCTGTTCTGTAAGAACTTATGGTAATTTTTGTTTTCATTACTTCCTATTTACCACCAAACGGTAAGTAGCTAGCCCCATCTCTGATGTTGTACATACATTAATGCATTTGTGCTCCTGGAAACCACGGAATGGAGCTCTTTGGGCAATCTGTTCTTCTTGCAAATCCCCAAAGCACACAGCTCTGGCAGTCATGGAGATGTTACCACCTTGCCTGTGAAAAAAATCACCTCCTGCAGGGACTGCTTTTTTCCTCAGAAAAAAGAGTAAACAGGACAAACCTGTCAAATAAACGATGCCAGAGAACAATACAAAGTATTCCACGTAACAGAGTTTTACTGCATCTGCTGTGTAATTACGAAGCTTAACAAGTTTGTACATCCCCAGTAGTTTTGGACTAGCAATGTGAAACAGTCTCTAGGAAGTCCTAGTGTAACGGTCCAGCTTAAGACGAGCAGGACAGGGCAGCCTCCCCAGCATCCCTGCTCCTAAGCATACTAGAAACAATTTGCAAAACCCTAGAGTAAATGAGTAAATGGGGGACAGAAGGAATCAGATTTTCCATTTTGCGAAAACTCAGCTATTCTGAATATTTTTCCACACCAAAAATGGAACAAGAGCAAACATCTTGAGATTAATTTAAATTAGCAAGAAAAAAAAAAAAAACCCTCTCATTTTCAGCTGACTGTACTATCTGTATCCCTGACTTCTGGCTTTACACACAGGAGTAATTCACAAGGTTGCAGAAAAGTCATTGAACAAACCAGAGCCAGCCCCCACCTCCCAGTTCTGCTCTGCAAACGCTGGGCTCATTCAGAGCTATTTCCCCTAGTCTGGAATAAAGTTTTACACAAATCTATACAAAAAAGATGTTTCGAGACATTTCTCTCCCTCTTCTTTTTTTTTGTGAAAAAAAACCCAGAAACAAAAAAAAAAAAAAAAAAAAAAAAAAAAAAAAAAAAACACAAAACCACCACCAAAAAAAGGCACTGTCCAGTGAAAAGCAGCTCCGATTTTAACAACCCTTCTATCCCGCTTTCCCAGAGCCCCAAAAACTTCAAAGTCGGGGTCGAGGGCTCCCGAGCAAAACCCCCTCGACACCCACCACGCTGCCGTCCCGAGCACCTGCAGCGGATGGCGGGGCCCGGCCTGCGGGGGCTGCGCCGCTCCCCGGGAGGGGGCGACACACCGGTGCCC
>NW_008239553.1:13024961-13026874 GCF_000691975.1 Corvus brachyrhynchos
CGGGGGAGCCCCAGGGGAGGGACCTGCCTCCCCCGGAGAACCGGACCCTGCCGGTACGGGCCGGTGTGTGCTCAGGTGAGTGTCGGGAACACCCTGCCCTGAAAGCTCCCCGGATGCCTGGAGTGTTGGCTCCGGCCGGGAACACGATGTGGCACAGCGCGCCTTGGCTGGTGAGCCTGCAGTACGAGTTCTTCATATTTACTGCTCCAGAGAAATCCGTAACAAAAACAAATAAACACACACACCCCACCAGCTGAGGGATGTAACCCCCATGCGCCTGTTGTTGGATCTGGACGCTGACAGGACATCCCTGCAGTGCAGGAAACCAAACACAGCTATCAAAGGATGTATTTGTCTGCAGCTTCAGTATTAAAATACGGAAACATAATCTCTGCAAAATGTGTTTTTCTACCCAGAAGGATCTCTCCGGATTCAGAAAACTGCCTGAGGAATAAAAGTAAGAAAATAAATCTGAAGCATAGGTAGTAAAAATAAATTGAAATCCTTTCTCTGGCTACATTAACTCTTCCGCAGCACAAAAACACAAGAAGAAAATGCCTTTCTTTGACATTAGAAATCAGGAGAGTGCAGTCCTGAACCAGGGAATGAAAGCAAACAAATTCCTCCTCTGTACCTCTGGCTTCCCTCTGAAACAAATGGAGGTGACAGCAGCTAGTTAGGTGTAGCTGGCTAGTGCCTCTGAAGTGCCTTACAGTCTTCAGACAAAAGTGAGCGAGTTTTTTAGTCCTGTCCATTTCCAGAGAGAGACATTAACATATTCTGGGATCAAATGGTAACCTGAAGTGACACAAACGCAGAAATGGCAATTGATCTTGAGCCCAGAGACCTGCTTTTCCTAATGAGTTACTGACTTAGGGCTCTTGTCTGATCTTCCCAGGCCTCTGATGCAGTCCACATTTTCTTTCTCACAGGCACAAGGATTCCTGGTCTCTCCTACCTTCTGTAGTACCAGAAATGATGAGCTAATGTTTTTAGCAGAATAAGGATGTTTTTATGACCTCTGTTTAATGACTTAGCATTTCTGGTTTCAATAATAAATAGTCCCAATAATGAGGCAACATCGGATCTGTACAGGCCCCGAAGCAATTATAATGAAGGATTCTCAAGATGTCTGGCTGCAGTGACTCTGTTAAAGGCAGGTATTCTCCTGAGAGGCTGCTCCTTCAGCCCCAGACCTGCAGGGCCAGCAGATGCCGCACACACCAAAGCCGCCGCGTAACCCAGGAGTGCCCGGGCTGCTGGCTGGCGTTCCCTCGGCGCTCGCCCGGGGAGTTCTGTGTACAAACCTCTGTAGCTGCTCCGAGGATGCCACAATGCAGCAAACCAGCCTGTCACCGAGTCACCTGATTGCACAATCTCACTGTGAAAGCTGGAGATGCAGAAAGATGGAGCGTTTTAAAGGGGAAATGGAGAATAATGCACAGCTAGCCCTACCTCAGCAACCGAGCTGTGCAGGCTAGGGCAGCTCTGCATGTGCTGGTGACCTCAAGCGGGATGAAAAAAAACCACAATTGCTTTATATAAATTTCAACAGAGCTGAGAAGGAAAATGGTAAAATAGCTAAGGCATCTTTGATGTTCTAAGGACCTTTAAAATACCATATCCAGTTAGGCAGTTAGAGAGGACAGCAGCCTGAAGCAGTGCTTATGTATTTATTGTGAAATAGCATCCTTTAAAAAGCACCATGGACTATGCTAGAGATATAGTCGAGAGAGCGTGAGAGAGATCATTTCACAGTATGAGATAGCATGAATGTTTCACAGCATGAGAGAAGAGAATGCCTTACAAGGAGCAGAGGAAAGGTCAAAGAGAGAGGAAGAAGAGAGCTGAGAAATACTCACCTACAAGAAGAAGAAATCAACAGCCAAAGATGGACCGGAAAAAATGAGAAG
>NW_008239553.1:13026916-13037525 GCF_000691975.1 Corvus brachyrhynchos
AGAGAGGAAGGAGGAGGTAAGGATAAAGGAGAGGGCTCCCAGAATGAGAAGAAAGGAAGGAGGAGGCAGTGAAGCAGGGTGAGGGTAATGAAGACACAGTACTGTGTTGAGGGACAGGCAGGAGAGAGAAATGTCAGAGCAAGCACCTGATGGTGGTGCTGTACACCTGAGAGCTTGTTCCGCTCTCCCCAGCTGCATTAGCTGGTCCAGAAGAGCTGTTATTACTCTGTCCAGCCTTGCTTCTTTCAGCCTGAGCTAGTAATGGAAGAGAGGAAAAAAAAGCTGAGATTATAATACAGTGAAAGTGGGAGTAGGATGAAAACTGGGGACAAAGGCGAGACAATTTCTAGAATTGCCCTTTTGTCAGGCATTCACAAGGAAGCTTGAGCTCTCCAAGGCCTGGTGCTGGGAGCAAACACCATTCTTTGCAGAGCATCCAGGCTTGTGCACAGGAGGCTGGCTCCAAGATGAAAAGAATTTGTGGTGACGTAAGGGTTCTCTAGTCTCTCTGCAGCCACCTGTAAACAGTCACAGGGAATGCAGCTGATCTTATTAATGGTCTCATAATCCCTTCATGTGTGTGCTGCCTGTTTCTGAAATAGCATAGATCATATGTAACACCTGATCTAGTTCCTGTATATGCCCAAAACCAGTTCAGATGTTTCTGCATCACCCTGTTTGTTTCTGGAAGGGTTTCTTCATTTGGGTCCAGCATAACTCCTGACTGTATGGAAATGTCTTGGAAAGTAGCATAATCATATTTGTTTGCTGCTGTACTCCTGTATCTGTACATGGTAAGGAGTGCTGTGCAGCAATACCCAGACTGGTTCCTCACTCATCTATTCTGTGACGGACAGAGCTTAATCCCTCACTGCAATTTGTGTTTTATCTGTGGCACATTGTTACATTTTTTAAAAAAACCTACTTATGTCTTGAGGAACACTTTAATGTGGTCATTACACTGGTATCAGAGTACATCACAAATATCACTGCCACCGTAGTCATTCCCAGTAAGGTAAGATCTCGCTCTGCAGACTGGGCTTTGAAGTGCAGACATGTTTCAGTTAAAAGGAATCCTAAATTTGAGGTTCATAGCATGTCTCTTTCCCCAGAGAATTTTGTTTTATACAGCTCCTTATTTAAATTCCAGTTTAATCCAGTGGATGCTCATCCTTCTGTAAATCCAATCCTGGTCTTGAAAAAGGAGCACCTGGAAATTAGTTTTACCAGTTTAGTCCAAGTGAGTTCTCTGACATTGCCTAGGAACTGATGAGGAATGGGATCCATGTTTCCAGAGCAGGGTTTAACTGCCAGGATTATTACGTCATCCTTAGCCTAATTTCCTGATTCACTTTCTACATGCTAACGGGTTCTGCAGCAAATGAAATTAGAATCTTACCTTATAACACTCCCCATTCTCTACACAGCCCAGCTAGTGCTCTGAAGGAAACACCTATCATGAAACACTTCATCACAATTGTTTAAAACCTCTCAAGATGGAGTCAGGATTTTTCCCTCCTTGGGGAAGTTTGGCTCTTTCTGTCCTGTTTTCCTGAGAAGGCCCCACAATTGGAAATTGGGAATTTCATCTCCCTGAGTGTATAGAATAAAGCGTAGATGCTCTGTGTTTATTTAATACACCCCCCCCCGCCCATGGATGTACATCCAAAACATGGGCTTCTCTGACAGGAAACTGAGGAACAAAGAGCAATCTTTAAGCTTGCAAGGAAATTAAAGAAGGAACTAATTTTTTTTTTGCCTGAAGTGACCCCAGCCACTGTGGTGACAAATGTTATTCAAATCCTTGAAGTAAGAAGTGGATTTTGAAGAATACCACAAGTCATGTACTGTCTCAGATCAGCTTGCATAGGTCTTCATGCAATACCATGAATTGCTTTCTTTGTCTCTTTTTCCTTGTGGTACAGGTAGAAAAAATACCTGCATGGATTTGCTGAGTTTTTTGAAGAAAACGTGAAGGAAATTTTCAAACATGATTCCTTCAAGGTGGAGGAGACTCCCTGGAGTGATGGCTCCTCTCTTTCTTTCGCATTATCAGGGGCTTGGGTTTTTTGTATGGCTCAGACACTAGCCCCATATTCATCACTCCTGAAAAAGTACTTGATTCACAAATGGATAGAGGCAGAAGTTGAGCCCATGAAGGTTCTTAACTTATCTCTGCCCAAAATTGAAGCCATTTAAACATTTGTTCTTCTAACGGTGCATGTGCCAATCTCTGTCAGTAAGGTGCTGTCCTTGGGATCAGATTCAAAACGTTGAAGGCTAGACAGCAATCCCCAAGGAAGCCAGAGCTGTTTTTGAAAACTCTAGCCTTTCTCTCTGTGACTGCTGAAATCATTTCCTTACTCAGAACTTTTTCTTTCCTTTAGATATAGATTATAATAGTAAAGCTTACATTAGTATTTAGCTTTTCTTTCCTTCAAAGCATTTTTCTGTAACAGATACCTGCCATGCCTTTTGGCTTGGTAAGAGCTTGGCTCTGAAATTAACACTGCAAATAGGAAACTTTTACTCCTAAGACATGTGACCAAAGTGCCATGCAGCAAAGCATTTCCCTGTTTAGGAAAGCCCTCTCCATGGATGTTCCTGTTCAAGGTATCCATGGGAAAAGATGTTAGTAAGACATTATTTCACAGAGATTGTCAAAGCTTGTGAGTATTGCCTGGAATGTTCAGGGATCACCTCTTTGGACTGACGGAAAAATTGCTCAGCAGAGCACTAGTGTCCTCCGTTACCTTCTGCCATCTTTGCCTTCATGTGGATTAGATGCCAGACAGGTCCTTTGGAACAGAGCAGCCTGGGATTTCTAGAACAAGCAGCAGGCAAGATTTACCTGAGGTGTGATTGATGTTTGACTAAGTTAGCCTGTATTTGCTTGAATTTTTAATGAAAATAAGTAAAAAGAATCCTTCATGGTTTCTACTCTAGATTCAAGGGCAGAAGCAAAGCAAACATTATATACATGAAAATTAGAGATCCTGAAGGGTTTGGTGGCAACTCTGTTTTCTGTTATTTTGCCAAGTTCAGCAAAATGCAAACATAGTTTTGAGGAGAGGCAAGCCACTTTACAAACCTGCACATGTCCAGTCCAACTTGCTCCAAGAATCTGTTTTGGGGACATGTGTTTCCCATTAAAAATGGCAGGAGACTGGAGGCTTGGAGGCTTGGGTTGTACTCACAGACATGCTTCAGGCCTTCCCAATGCCCTGAAATTCACCTCTCTGTTTTTCTGTTTCCCCAGCTGTAAAAAAGGGAACACATTTCCTTTGCTAGAAGGCTTTGAGACAAGCCAATACAAAACATGATAAGCGAAGAGGTGTTACATTTGAAGAGTTTCTAGAATGGCAAACAACTTGACTGACACATCTTGTAACTCTGAGCTAGCTAAGAAACTGAGACAGAGAACAGAGATCACACATGATTTACCTAAAATGCTTTTGAATATCAGTGCCAGAGATGGGATAATTATAATAAATAATTCTTTCTCATAAAGTGTCTCTGTTACATATTATACTGCAAAATATATCTGAGACACTAAATATTTCTGGAACCGTAGTTTTTATTTATACGACGTGACGTGTGCAAAGTGCTCTGATCAACAGTAAAATGACAAGTGTCTGCTCCAAGTCACTTACAATGTATTTCTCAAACATCAGTCAAGTAGTGATAATAAACCAGGGAGCAGAGGGGAATGGATAAGGGGAAGTGATGGAAAAGACAAGGTTTACAATATAAAAACAAAAATAAATGAAGACAGTTGAGAGAAATTACATAATAGGAATGAAATTGAAAGTGTTCCTCTGAGATTTGAAATGATGTGGAGAGTGGATGTGTCAAAGGAATACATAAAATGATTCAGAGATAAAAATCATGGCTTGACTCTACTTTCATGTTTCAAATATCCACAATGAGTTGCTCAAGAACATTCTACAGGTCAGGAGCTTTTTGAATAACAAAAGCATCTAAGATGAGGCCAGGTTACTTAGTTATCATAGGTGCCTGTCACAGCCAAGGACATTTCTAGATAGAGGAACAAAGAAAGAGAAAGGAACTCACCCAGCAAATTATATTTCCTTTGTATTACGCCACTCCACCTGGTAAAGTGACCATATACTGGAATATCTAAAGAGAGAAAAGCAGTCATGGACTTTTATAGTCCTCCAGTTTCCATCATCAGCTATGATGTTATGTTATCATTAAATTGTACTTAAAGGTCCAAACAGAGAGAAAGTTGCATGTTTATCTACTGCTTCTTGACATAATCATAATAATAAATAAATATATATCTCTCCTAAAATGCAGTGGATCTCAGGGATTCCTGTCACCTAGAATGACCTCTTAGATATCATAGACCGTTAATTTTCATGGATACATTCCAGTATTAAAAGCTACAACTCATGCTTGACAATTTGCAGTTGGCTGTAGGCCAATAAAAAATGTCTAATTTTGATGAAGACATAAGGAGATGAAGAATTCACCACATTAGCTTGTTCTAGTGGGTAATCATTTTCTGTGTCTCATTCTTCACTTGAATTTGTCTGGCTTAATAGTTCCTCCACTCAGTCCTCAGTACAATTTAGTCTGCTCAGAGCCCTTTCCTGCTAGTATTTTATGCCTCCAACAGTACCAATTCATTAATCAAGCCATAAATCAAGTAATCTCCTTTTCAGTAAGTCAGGCAGGCTGAGCACTGAAAGGTTTCTACAATAAGGCATTTTCTTTAGATCTTGAATAATTACCAAGCTCCCTTTGCACCTTCCCCAGCTTTTCAGCAACCTTTGAAAATAAATATCCTGCATATGATTAGTTTAATGAGTGCCACAAAGGGAAGAACAGCAAGCTGGTACTGGTATTCACTATTCCTGTGTTTTTATGCATTCAAGGATTGATTTCACCCTTTTTGCCATAGTATCTCACTGGAGTGAAACTGCTCCATACTCTTGATGATCCTGATCCTTTTCAGAGGGCTGTTTTTTCCAGGGTAGAGTTTCTGATTACACATCTCCTGATCTCCTATCTGGTTCCCACATGCATAATTTTGCATTTGGCTGTAGTAAAAGGCTTTTTGCTTGAATATGAAGGTGATCCTGTCTGCCCTATATAAATGCTTTCCCCTCATCATTGCCATTCCACCAGGCTTCCCAATACCTGCATATTTTATCAGCAGTGAGTTTCTAATTACTTCTAGGGCAATGATGGAAATACTGAATAGCACTGAATCTAAAATTCATCCTAATACTACTTCCATGGCTTTTGCAAATCACAGGTGACATGGCTTTCTTTTTTTCCTATGTCCAGCAGACAAACTTGGCTGGACTGTTTTCCTTGTGCTTCAACCATCCTGTGTCCTGTGTATTTCTGAGAGAATGGGAGTCATCCAGGTAAATGTAAAGTGTTGCTCCTGATTCAGTGAAAAAACAATTTAAGAAATAAAATCAAGCAGGATTTGCAACGCATACATGTATTCAGTCTTGTCCAGTCAGGACTTTCTGTTGGTTACCATGTTACGTCTTCATAGAACCACAGAAGGTAGGGCTAGAAAGAATTTTGAGAGCATCTCTAGTCATCTTCTTGCTCGTGGCAGGGGGGGTTAAATTATTCTTTTTTTTTTTTTTTTTGTATTAGGTTTTTATCAAGAGTATTGTGATGCTGGAAAATACATCCCTAGATTTTCTTATTCTTTATCAAAGAATTCTCTATCAGTTAATATTTTTTTCCATGAAATGCTGTTAGCCTTGCTAGTGCACATCTATTGTGATTATTGACTTTGCCTTTTTTTTTTTTAATTTTGCCATAGAACAGACACTCCTTTAGTATTCTGCTATTTCCTTGCTGTTAGAGGATTTATGAAATAGAGATCAGTTAAATAAGCTTTATCAGTATTCCCATGTAAGCCATCCAGACCTGCTGAATTTAAAATATTTACCCCCCATACATAATTTACATTCCTCCTGGTCACTGACAGAGTGGAAAATTTTTCATTAGCCCATGTGATATAAGTGCATCATCTTTCTTCTTTTCAAATGCAGAACAGAAATATGTCTGGAATATTTGCCTTTTCTGCAACTTTATCATTTCCTCATCTGCATCGAGCAGCAGCATGTACCCTTGTTAAGACTTCTATTGTTCTTAATACACTCTTAACTCATTTTATTGTCTTAAAGGCCTGCCAGCCAATGATTTTCCTCTGTTGTCTTTTTATTTTGTCTATTTTTATATTATGTAACTTCCAATTTATATTGATTGCTAAATATTTCCCATTTTATCTATTTGCTTTGTAGGCTTTTTATTTTCTAACTATGCCTTCACTTCATACATTGATCCAGGGTGGTATTTAAAACAATATTGTTTTCTACTAGGCTTATGAAATGGGGATTTTTTAAAATCCAGTGACTTTTAAACAGCTTGCAGTTATCTGCCATGTTTTTCTGTCTGAGTTTTCCTTCCTCAGCTTTAATGTGTTTTGTCCTATTCTCTAATCTGATTCAGTGGTCTCTGAGAGACTCCTCTTCTACAATGGTATGTTTTGTTTTCTTATTATTTAGTGAATTAGGCCATTATGCATTAAAGTACCTGTGCGTCTGAGTTACTAATAATTCCAAAATACTGGGAGGTTGTACCTAAGAGAGAGATACCCTCTTTTTGCAGTCTCCTTCTCATACTGATTTTTTACTCACTTTTTCATTGGAGACAAACTAAACCAAGAAATTTTACTGTATAAATTATTGCACCAGTTTTCAGAATGCTGGTTCAATTAATTTTCTCCTCAGCAGTGAATACAAGAATGACTTTCTTAAGAATTAACATAAATTAATACTATTCTTAACAATGAATATATGAGTTATACAACAGTTTCACCAGCAAAAGAGTCCTTTTGCAGTCTTCACTGAATACATTAGCTGATATTTCACTGTTACCTTATTTTTGTTATGTCACTTTCAGAATGCATTACATAGGAATATTTTTCCCATTCAACCGGATAGCCTCAGGCCTAGAGAAGTTTGAAGTTCATCACACAGGACTGAAGAATATCCAGAAGCCTGGACAAGCAGCCACCTAATCTCATCATCTATTTCATCTGCCATATACATGCATATGATGAAGAACACATTAAAGTGATGCACAGGGGAGTTACTGCACTATTGTAAAAAGTAGCTCTTTCCTTTCCTTCCTCTGTTTTCAGATCTTGTCGCTCTCCTGGTAGCAGTCCCACAGTAAACACATGAGCCCAACAAATGTCAGTGGCTCATGGAGGGTAAGAGCTAAATGGTCCCAAATCTTTTTGATGACTAAAAAGAGTCAGATGAAAAAGACTGTCTCTCTACAGTCTGCTAAATAAATAACTACTTCATCAAATATTCATCTATATCTTATACAGCAAAGTTCCCCATCAGTAGGTATTGCCCCAGCATAGACTACGTAGGGATGACCATAATATTGTCTAAAGAGTATATCTTCATTTTGGAAAGTTGTTAAGAAGATTTTTCATTAAGAATTTAATGAGATTAAGTAAATACATAATCCTGTAGAATGTTTAGCTCATGATAAGTCCAAAAGAAATTAGATTTTCTGTCAAATTGTAACTTTAAATTATCAAATGTTTTACACTGACTATGAATGCCTCCTTAACAATATTCAGTCCAGAGATCTATAGAACTTTCTATTCCAAAAGAGATCAGAAATTATGTTCCAGATACCAAATAATTCCAGTCATCCTGCAGAGCTCTCAGTTATAATTAATATAACTGATGCTGGTCATGAGAAATTAACCTCAGAAATATAAGCACAGAACCAGATCACGTGAGCTGAATATGAGCAAAGGTCCTGCTGGACCTCTGAGGTCAGCTGTAAAAGTCATCTGCAAAATTAATTGTGACTCTTCGTCTACGGACTGATCCGGTTCTTAACAGTACGGCTGCAATTCACTGCTTATTCAGTCGTGAGAACTGGGTACTTCTGCATGATGATGCACTCCATCCTAAGGAGATTAATCAAGTTTCCCTGTCCTCACTGATGATAGATGGAGCCAGATAAGTAGTTCAGGCTCATTTCTTGACTCCTGGGTAGCTGAAGTCAGGCAAAATATTCCCAGACTGATGGTTAAACTAGGTACATTCTGTTTCATAACATCCTAACTACATGAGACAGATCCTGAACTGGTCAAATGAGAGTCAGAAAGAAGCCCAGATTAGGCTCTGATTCATAAGTAAATCTCACTTTCATAATTTGACCTCTGTCACACCTGTGAGACCAAATGCTTTCAAAAGTTTTTTTCATAGTTGTCTTTGCAAATGGGAACTAAATGATCTCTTTTATATACTTCCAAAGGAAAAATACAGACTAATAGAAGGGGTATTTGAGAGTAAAAGTGTCAGGACTGAATTTCACTTCTTCAGAAAAAAAAATCCATAGTTGCTTTTTAGTTCAAAGCCATTTTAAATTTTGTTGTAACATTGGGCATGCTATTAAGGAGAAATATTCTATTATACGTTAACACAGCCAAAGATGATATCAGTTTATAAAATCCATTTGGAGTCAGCTACATTTTCAGTAGGCTTTTTTCTTAAGGGATGTCTATCCTAATACAAGCAATTAAGACTAATTCTTTATTAGCCTGTCTCAGAGGTACAGACTTCACCATCAATTGATGTTCTCCTCAACCCCCCTAATAAGACCAGAGGACAAAGAAATAGTACATCTTCCTGAAATAAGCTGTTTCTCTAGCATAATGCCGTGCATGAGCCAACACTACTAATTGTATTGCACTGACTATAAAACATTTATGTGCTCATAATTCTGTGAACATTTAGCTCTTACTTACTTGCAAACATCGCTGTGTCACAAGTAAAACTTGGATAAACTAGGAAATCACAATCCCCACTTTCATAGTCAGACTGGGGTGTTCCTTGCTTTTTCCTTACAAGAGGTCTCTACAACATTTCCCCCAATTTTTACAGGTCCTGTATTCTCACTGCCCTTGCGCCATGATCAGGATAAGGAAAAAAGAACAAAGCTCATTACCAGGTGGGCATCTCAGCAGTCAAATTAACACTTTCTGGCAGAGCAACTTCACTAGGCATGGGCTGATTATCTTTTTTTAGGGCATTTTTGGCATAGCAGAACAGCGTCTTCTGGAATTCCCAAGAAGCTGTGTTTAGAGTTAACCTTAGAAATGTCTAAAACTGATGTGCACACAACCAGTGAAAGATGCAGGTAGACAAGTCAATGTCCAAGCTGCCCCCACCTGCTGACAGAAGGCCTGTAACCCCAAGGCTGGCAACCCCAAGGTGTAGCAGGCACTGCTGGGTTTCCTGTGTCCCTTTGTTGTGACCCATGAATATGTGGACACTGTGACATCCAACTCCTTTCTTTCCAAGAGAGTAAAAAAGGGCACTGTCATGTTCCCTGAGGCTGATGGAAAGTTGTATGAAAATTAGAGCAACTGGATATGCCCTACGTTTTGCACAAGCAAATCAGGCGTCCCCAGGGAACAATACACCCAGTAACCCTCCCTTTCACTGTTTGTGTTGATCTCCTCCCACCTGCTGGATGAGAGAAGGAAAGAAAATTACCTACAGAAATTTTTTTTAAAGTGTCTGAGCAGTTCTCTGTCGTTCCTGTCCGTGCTGATATCTGTGTATCCAAAGGTAATAATTTTTAAAAGTACCTGTTACCAGCCTGAGTAACAAATACAAACTCTGTCACTGACAGAAACTAATACCAGTTTCTCCATGACGCTTAATAATTTCCAACAATCTTATCTGGAAGCAACCTCCACCAACTAGCCCTTATTCAGACCCCATAGCTGGCTAAGCACATGGTCTTTTAGCATTGTCATCTGAGGAAAACATAATAGTTCTGCAGAGCTGTCTGCATCCCCATGGAGCAGATCAAGGGATGTACTGATGTATGCTTCATAGGGACACCCATTGATTTTGAAAAACCAAAACATGCTGGAATTACCTCAACAAATTTCAGTCCCTGACTCCAGGCCTTTAATGGCACTGGGATCTGAAAAATGAAGCTTTGCTGGATATTATATTACAGGACCAATCCCAATCCAATTTACAGTGACTCAGACCTGCAGCCTTAGGTTTGTCTCAACAAAGCTTTTTGAGGAAAGTTTTTTTTCCAGGTTGCTTTATACTTACCTGCAGTTGTTGGAGTCTGCCATATGATAGCAGAGTTTTTCCTTTAAATAGGCACCAAAGCCATTTCAAGAAGGGGTTCTTCTGTTCGCTTTAAAAGATAAAAAGACTTCCTTTAAAGAATGTGAGCACATGGGTTGCACAATTTTGCATTGTACAGAAAATGACAGAATTCTATGTAACCACAAAATATTAGAATTCAAAGCAAAGAGACCTTTTTAGGGTTATCATACAGTCTTCATTATTGTGAATAATGTTATCATTGGGAGTAAGTTTGTGAGATGGAAAATAGGTCAAAATTTCAAGGATAGTAAGTGAAACAGAATGTAACAAGCTTTCTTGAAAGGCTGAAAAAAACCCCAACTTTGCCTTGTCATTCTACGTATTCTGAGATAGCTCCAGGAAACAGACTTGGATCCAGGGACTATGCTGTGAGGTAGGGA
>NW_008239553.1:13037672-13047652 GCF_000691975.1 Corvus brachyrhynchos
TAGGGAAAGTATTTGTAATAGCATAAAAAAGGACCAAGTGCTAACCCACATACTTGAATGATCATCATTAGCCATTGGCATTTATGGTGGGCAGAGCTACATGTGTCATCTGGTATATTTTTTATTCTAGGAAGGTACATGGGTCTTGATGCTTTCTTCAAGTGATTCTCCAGGCTATGTTTGGTTTAATTTCTTGAGTGTCACTTTGACTAATACAGAGTGGCTCAGGGTTAGCATACAGGGTTACTTTCCATTAAAAAAAAAAAAAAATTAAAAACAGTCTTGAACTGCATGGGGCTTGTTATGAAATGCTCCCCTCCTCTGTAGCCCCAGAAGAGAAGGAGCTTGGCATTCTGAGAGTGGTACAAAGTGGTATTGTTAAACAGCAGCTAATTAGGATGGGATTTCACGTTGCCAAGAGCTAAGTCTTTGGCATGCAACAGAGCCAAACAGCAAGGGCAAAGTGTAACTATTTAAGGCTGAAGTTTGCTATTTAAAGGGAAGCATTCATCCTTGCCCAAATGTTTGTTGCAGTCAGGAAAGTGTTTCTGTTCTAGTAACAAGATGATGGGCTGTCATGATCCCACCAAGTCAGTCCAGATCAAATGTGTTCAGGATATAAGCCAAGAGATTATTTTTTCCAACCTGCCAGCATCAAAAGCGCCATCTGTGATCGATTTTGTGATAATGATGTAAGCAGCTACTGGAAATTCAGGACACTTCCCAGAGATTTTGGTCTCTTGGAGGACCAAATATGAGCTTTCAGGAGTAACACAGCTGCTGCTATCCAAAACCTGCTGTCTCTTCCGCAGAGGTGGTAAGATATGACCCAGTCACAAATCCATGTGAGCATAACCTCTTGCAAGCAGGGGTATGTTGCCTGAACCTGCGCAGGAAAATTGGTGGACAATGTCCTGAATCCTCTCTTATGCCTACATGGCTACTACTCACAGAATATTTTTTATGGCAGCAGGCTTACCTTAAACCTAAATCTAAGCCCAGACAGAACACTGTGGGCACTGATTTCAGACAAGACTACAGAAATCTGGAGTCAGTACCCTGCATTTCCGTATGGCTGCACACTGCTTTGCAGAGGGAATGTAAAGCCAGCAGTTCATGCTCTGAAGCTCTCCTAGATTTAAAAGCAAAAGCAACTCCTCCTTGCAGTAATGGTGGCATTACTTTTGCTCATTAGAAGCATGACATAATTTTGATCCAGCACAATAATATTTTGTTAAAATTCTTAATTTATGAAAGGTTTACTATATGGCTTTTTATTTCTGTGATATCTTCAGAGAAGCTAAATAATCTTTGAGAAAATATAAATGGTAATGACTCATGTCAATTTGCCCTTATGAGAAAAAAATCAAGGCTGAGAGGAGACAAGCAGTTTCTACAGAAACAGCAGGCTTGAATTTTGACATGTTTTAAGAGTGAAAGTGGTCCAAATTTAATGAATATTAGGGGAAAAAAGTCTTAAGGATTTTGCAGATTTGGACCAAAGAGAAAATAGTTCTTTGAACTAATGGCTGAACTGAACATAGCTAACGCATGTATTCATTGACTTAGGAACACTTTTTCCTACTTCCGTACACAGTCCCATATATTTATCTGGCAAAACAATCCAATGCTTACGTGCTTTTTAGGAATAATTACCCAAGTGCCTACTGAGTCAGGGTTATATGTTAGCATGCGCATCCAATGTTTCAGAGACATGGTTTGAGCTAAGTCTTAGCACCCCTCCAACAGGAGCCCATAACAAATTATGGCCGTTCATACTCCCTTTCTCCACAGAGCTGTAGCCCCATAATGGTCCTTAGAAACGGCCTGGGTGTTCGTCTGATCCAAGGTTTCTACTTATTCCAGATGAGGAAAGACCTCTATCATTTTAATTAGCAGAGGTCGTGTTTATGTCTGTCAGACGGTGATGCCTGACTTTCCCGCTGGGAAGTTTGATTCCCTGGTAAGGCAGACACCGGCCAAAAGCGTCGCCCACTCTCAGGACACTGGGTTTTGGGGGGTCCCGTTGATAGACCAAAGCCTGGAATCACAGCTGCCGGGCGGAGCGTACTGCACAGAAATGCAAACACGGATATACAATATTATCAGTATATTTTACGAATGGGAAGACACTTCTGACCAAAAGAAAACCCCAAAACGAAAAGGTTGAATTAAACACCCAACACTCCCCCCCGCCCCCCCCAGTTTAGATACCTAGAGCAAGCCCTTGTATGTGGGACACGGGTGCCCATGCCTGCCTCGGGAGGCCCCTCCTGTGCAGCCAGGAAGGTGTGCCAAGATCTCTGGTGCAGAGGGGGCTCAAGGTGCCCATTAACCCTCTTGGTGGCTCTCTGGATGAACTTCCTATACTTCTTGTTCTCTTCCTCCTTCTGGTCCAGAAAAAAAATTCCCAGAGTTTCATTCATCTGCTGTGAATGAAGCTGACACTGTGACAATAAATGCAAATCCCCCTCCTTCTCCTGCTCCTTGACTGGAATTTCTAGAATGGCTGGAGAACTCACACTTCACAGCCAACTGAGCATTTGCAGGCAGAGTTCTGACCTCCTACTGTGTGCAATTAACACTAATTAAACAAATAAGTAAAAATTACTTGTGACATCCTTTGCAGAAGGCCCTAACTGAGTTTTGTGTTGGAGCTGCTGGAGCTGTTTTAATTGGCTGTCTGTCTACTGCTGCACCCTGGCACGGGCTTCTGAGGGAGCAAGGAGACACAGAACACCTCTACGCCAGGACTGAGGTTACACCTCTACACCATAACTGAGGTTACAGGGCTGCCCCAGATCAGGGGAGGCAATCACGGACAGAGGGAGAGGCTGAGCAGTGGCCTTGGCTTCAGAAGCTCCCTTGTGGACCCACAGGACTCTGGGCAAGGGAGTGCAGCATGAGGAAATGGGTGGGAGACTCTTACATCACAGCAGTCAGCGCAATGAAAGCCAAGCACCATCTAAATCTACAGCTAAGGTGCCATTTCTCTTACAAGGATTGCTGCCTCAGGCAGTGCATAGAGTGAAAGACAAGTTCTGGATCTATCTCTGAGCCTCCCAGGGGGAGATCATTGATAGGAAATTATAAAATGAAAAAAAAAATTTAAAATTAAGATAACGTTTTCAAAGCTGGCACCTTTTCCAGGTCACCCTGTTGCAGGTACCCTGGGGCTGGTTTTCAGAGAAACCCAACCCTTGAGATTCCCAGCACCTTTGAAACCAAGCCAAGAACATCTTGCCCAGAGGTGGAGGCACACAAAATTAGGTTTCCTTTTTAAGATGCATGTTGGCTGTGTTTGAAAGCCATATTATCCTCTATAATTTTTACCCCTCCCCTCCTCCAGAATTTTCTGGAAATCTTAAGCTGCATCACGAAAATGATGCAGATCACGAAACCACCCATCCACCCATTCCCTGCATGTCCTTTCATCCTGGCAGCTGTGCTGTTTGGCAATTGTTGCTACATGCAAAGGGGTAGGTGGGTATCAGGCAGGCAGGCACCTCCAAACTGCGTGGGGAAGAGTGTGCTCAGTAACACTTGCCACTTCTGTAATGAAGAAGAGGGTAGGGTGAGACCTTGAGAGCAGAGGGTGAAGCCTTGGTGGCATGGTACTGTGGCGGTAAGACTGAATGGTTCCTTGCCCATGAATAGTTTTCAACTATGACCAAGGATAAAAGTTTGAGATTTTGTCCATGTGCTTTGAGACAAGGCAGGAGAGAGGGCAGAGTGCAGGTTTTCTCTTTAGATTGACAGGTATGTCATACCTGCGTATGTGCTTGCATGCTGGGCCATGTTGTGATACATCCTGAGTTCCTCATCAGCACTTCCCACCAATCCCAAGCAGTCAAGGTACTATCAGACACTGCTTGCTTGGGCTGTCTGCTGACATCACTTGCCAGTGTTGTCCATAAAAGCCAATTTGCAATATCATTTGAACCTGCTTATGGCAACTTGTAACATCTACAAGTGGCAGCTACTGCTTTGAGCCCTTTGGGGAAGGGTACAGAAATGTTCTCCTTGCCAGCTCAGGAAGGGAGAGGGCAAGCCCCAGGACTGACACTAGAACTCAGTTGACAATATAAAAGTAGAATTGTTATCCCCTCCCCAGGCACACACAGTATCATGCTGTATTATTTGCCGTCCCAAAGAGAGCTGTGCTGGTTTTGTGGATCACCATGGAAACTGCCAGAAACAGAGTCATGCCAGGGAAGCTCAACAACCACTGTTCTGAAAGTGCATTGTCTGGGGATCTCATTCATGTAGAGATGGAGCCCTCTCCAACGCTGCTCACCTGGAGATGACCCCTCCTGAGAGAAGCAGGCAGAGGGATCTCTGCAGGGGCTCTGGACATTTCCACCCTCCATGTGGAAGTGTAGTAATTCCTCCCTTTACACAATGACTTGAAAAGTCTGAAAGATCCCAGAGCAAAGATCACAAACATCTGGGAACTGTGTGCCTGGCTCTGGTGTGAGACCAGGAACAGAGCCAAAACCCTCTCCAGCTAACCCCTCCTGCACCCATGGAGGACAGCCTGCATGCTGGTTTCAGCAACAAAAGCTCTGCAAGTAGGAGTCCTATGGCAGGGAACCGTGTTCTTCTCCACACCCCATCCTGACATCTGGCAGCTGTAGGCATAACTTCAGTGCAATACTGGGAAGGCAGCCAAAACCCTTCCCACAGACTTGGCCCATCTCTTACTAGTGTCTTCTCTCCCTCGCTCCCAGCCAGTACAGGCGACCATGCTGGTTGTGGAAGGGCAGGGATTCTCCATCAGAGGCTGTCTGGTGCAGCCTCTCCTGCTCTGACCACAGAGCTGCCCTAGGCACCCATGCCAAAGTTCTTAGATCAGCACCCAAACAGAGGGCAAGCTGGGACCTACTTTGCTCTTTTCTAGAAGTATTGATATAACAAGCCTGGAAATAGTATTTTCCTCCAGCTCTTCCATGGACAAGGACAACACCTTCTGCTAGCCTACCCAAACCTCTCCTGTCCAGCAGCTCTTTTGACAAGTCTAGTGAGGATCAGACATGAGTTTCCATGATCTCTTATGGTCTGAGTTTTTGTGCTGAGAAGCCATTTTCAGTGATGGGTGGATGCAGAACTGTAATGAACAGCAGCAGTAATAGGGGTCTATGCTCCATGGAGCTCCTCTGGTGACCTGCAGCACACACTACTGCCTCCTCAGCACTCTCCCCTAATAAACATGCCCCTCAGATAGACAATGTTTAAGAATGGGGCTGAGATGACCAGTCTGTCCATACAGCTGTCACTGCTGCTGCTGTTGCTTGTCAAAGGGTAGCTGACCAGTGGGTATTTCTTTTACTTGGCTTGAATTCAAATCAGTAATCTATAATTGAATTGGTTCCCTGCTCCCCATGTTGTTTGGATCTCTTTGTCTGGTGCAGATTTTTGCATTGAGCTTCCAGAGACAACTCTGTAAATAGGTATTTTCCTGGCATTTCACAGGGTACCTGTGAATTACCACAGGCTATTGCCTACTTTGCCTGAGCTTCCCTCCCCCTGGGAGGAAAGACCTGTTCCTGCCATTCAAGGAAAGTCTGAGGGATATGAACTGTCCCTTGCAGCAGCAGACGTGGCCCTCTCTCACATCACAGGGGCTGCTAGAGCAGCAGGTCCAACTCTCCAGGGCTCTTCCTGATTCCTTCCAGTACTTTGTCACAGCTCCAGCACCCTCTTCTATACCTCCTTCTCATTGGCAGGAGCAGCCAGGCCTCTCATCCTAAGGGCAGCAAAATTTGTTTTTGCAAGTGCTGTTGAGCCAGCTCTGCCTGTGAACTTGCAGCATGTGGCTTGACACAGTTTACCTGTGACATGCATCATGTGCAGCACCACTTGCACAGCAGTTACAGCTGTAGCCTGTGGACTCAGAAACAGATTCAGTATGCTGTGGTATGTGGGAACCTTATGGGCTGTATACCAGCCAGTGCCAGACGCAAAAAGACCACACAAAACAAATACATTTGCAAGGACTGTTTTCCTTGTCCTCAGCTTGAAGACTCCCACATACCATCCTCCTTTCTTCCCCGCTCTGAAACGGGAGTTGAACAGGCACACACCAGAATGCTGATAACAATCCCAAATTAACATTTTAAGCTCCAGTTGTCTAATCTATGATCTAGATAAACCTATGGGAATACAAGCATTAGAAAATATAAATTATTGCGAGAGATGTTATATTTGTGTATTTTTATAGAAGAGAAAGTTAAGTTTTTTATCACTGGCTACTTTAATGATAGTTGATGACTTCTTAATCTATTGGAAAAAGACATAGTGAAATCTGGTACTTAGAAGTTGAAACTGGAGAAAACCAGAGATGAAACAAAGCAAGAGCTATTAATACTGAGAATAACACTTGAGTTGCCCCTGGGATGACTCCCTAAGGAAAATGGGAATTCTCCATTGTTTTGCTCTGTGCCAGTCAAGACTGTATATATAAAACATATGTTCTTGCTCAAGTTTTGGCTTGAATAGCGTCTGTGTGTGAAGTGTGACAAGATGACCATGACACGATCAAAAACAGCTGACAAGGTACTGGAGGGCAATGGTTTCCTGGCCCTCCCACTGGGTCCTCCCACAAGCAACTGGTTTATGCAGCAAGGTGATGCACAGCTGCCAGTCTCTTATTTTAATGCTGCATGAACTTGTCATTGCTGATTAGAAGAGAAGAAAGGCAGGGGATTGCAACTCTGTGTTGTGTCTGTCAGCACACTCCAAATCCAGAAGACAGAGAGTAAGGGAACTAGGCACAAAGGCCATTTTCAACCTTTTTAAGCCTCTAACAGGTGGAATTTATAGAACAACAACATGAAGCCTAAGCCGCTTGTCAAGAGCAAGAAGTACCTCAAACAGGTGTTTCAAGGTACTGTTTTGTTTTCATGCAAGTTTTTTCCCACATAGGACTGAGCTTTCAGTGGGGCTCTGACATATGGACTTTTGGACTGGCTGGTGTCCTTGCCCCTTTTGTAAGTTTTCAGCAGCATTGTGTCTGGAACATAATGCTCTCTCCCACCTGCAGAACTATGACAACTTTGCTTACTAAGAGAAAGAGTTTATTCTGCTCTCATCTTCTGATACCTCATTTATCTCTTTGTCCTTCTGTTTAGTTATCTTGGATATGGTCCTCTCAACAAAGCAGCCTGTGCTTGCATTGTGATAACGATAGTCTAACAGTATAGTCTAGCAGTGCCAAGCTAGTTCTCTTGGATCAGCCAGAGAGTTTGTTTTGTCAATAATATATTTGCTGTTTATAGTAAATTTTACTTTTTGCTGAATGATTTGTCTGCAAATTGGAAAGACCTGACATACAGTGCTTGAGCAGCCATATTAAAGGCAACTGCCAAGGGAAATAATCTGGGAACAATGAGATATTACTGGTTGTTCTTACAACCTTCTCCTTCTGAAGTCAAAACTACTTTTCTATTTGTATCATTTAATGGAAACCATGATTTTTTTTTTAATAATAATTTTGTTAAATACTTTAACAGAAGTGACAGAAGATATAAGGAGGCATAGCTTTGAAGAATAATTGCATTAAATACATGGCAGAACATTGTTATGTGAATGCTAATGTGGTTCTGGGCCTCCAGGGGTTAAAGCAAGGTGTGCACAGGCAATTCTTAGGGAGGTACTTCGTATAAAGTTCAGTGGCTGAGGAATGTCCTGGCAGTCAAGCTTTGTTGCCTGGGAAAAACACAAGGCCAGATATTGACATTTCAGTGGGTGATATGATCCTGTTAGCTTTGCTGGTGCAAATGAGAGAACTTGACCAGTGCTTTTAAGGGAAGATTAAAAATACCTTATAAAATTCAGATGAAGAAATATTGTGCTTGCATGCTGTGGTTGAAAGGAGCAAGAAGAGGATGGGAGCATGAAGGGAATAGCTCCTTTTCTCACTTTCTCTTTGGCCAGCCTCCGTTCAGGAGTGGACTCTGTAAAGCATGAAGCTACATTTTGCTTTCTGAAATACCTATAGGGAGGCACAAACTGTGCTGTTTCTGGTTATTTTTTGCAACTCCTTGATCACTGGGCATAATGATTAATACAGACTCACACACAGCATACAGACTGTAGGCAACTGGAGTCCTTTCCACGGGGAATTGCTGGAGAAATCTCCTTGGGTGATGCTGTCCCAACATCCAGCTTGTATTCCTGGCTGTCCCTGCTCAGCTGTCCAACTGGGAGAGCTCCTCACAAGGAGGCCTCTTCTTTTCAGTTCTTTGCCTATCTCCAGCTGGCTCTCCAGCCATCCCTGTGTAGTGCTATCCTGCTCTCTGCCTGAACCATCTCTGTAATGCATGCTTTGTCTCTTAGCTAGGAACAGGCAGCTTCATTCAACCAAATTCACATGGAACTGGAAACAGATGAGAAATAAAAAGCGACACCATCTTTAGGGAACTGCAGGGTCCTCCAAGTCTTTGGAAATCTGACTACTTATTTGGATAATGAGGTGTAGATTTCAGAGTCTGCCTTTATTCACTCCAGTGTCCAAATCTTGACCTTATGTTTTCAGTTATTTTTTTATATTTTAACCACTTAATCACATCAGTCTTTTAATTTTTGCATCGTAAGTGATTTGGTACCCAATGTTTCTCTGCCGAGACATCAGTGAAAGCACACTATCAATGTGAGGAAAGAGTTTACAATGAAAGCTTAATAAACAGCAGATCTCGAACAAGGCAGTATCCATGAGCCAGATAACAACTCCTAAGATCTTGTTGAACCATATCTAGTGAATAGTGTTGCTTATCGTACTAGGAGATAATTTTGTTCAGTTCCCCTGTCTGCTTCCTTTGTAGATTGTTGAAGCCTGCTTATTTCAGACTGCCCTGTTTTGCATGAGTAGTCTCAACAGGTGCCAAAGTACAGTTTCAGAGCACACATGGATCTCTTATAATCACTCAAGATACCATTCTGGTGCAGCCCTTCCCCAACAAGCCAGACTCACTTTCTCAAGATGAGACCAACTTTCATGGCAGCAAAGCAAGCCATGTGAAAGGTCCATGAAAAATGGCCGGAAGGATGCACGTCAGCGTGCCTGTTGTTATCTCCACTGAGGGGAGCCTCATATAGACATTTTAAAAGTACCTCTGATGGAAGTGATGTGCCTGATAATGGAATGAGTAACAAGCAGTTGCTAAACCTGAACCAGAACAACAGGCCTTTTTCTTTGACACACGCTGGTCTGAGGCACAAATCTCTGGGGGCATTTCATCCTGCCACCCTCACTTGTTTTCAGTCCCTTTCACTTCCATTTGCACACCCTGGCCTGCTCAACACAAAGGGAGAGAGTGTGGGCTTGGCCAGCCTGGGGTGTCAGGGAGTGGCTAGGGCAGAGGGCAGCAGCCAGCAGCACACTGTGTGCCCACTCTTGCTGCCAGTGCCCAGCCTCCCGAGGCAGTGAGATATCACCAGGTCTTGGTATAACACAGGCAATATATTCCTATAGGTCACCTATATATTCATATAAGGCATTGCTGCATGTAAAGTAGCTCAGTAAGTGATGGCCTGATGCCTGAATAACATATTTTGTGTGCTGGCAGCTATCATTAGAAATGCTTGAGGCTCCGGACCTGTTTGTTTAAGCCATTTTATGTGAGAAATGGCCAAAGTACATGGTGCAGGTTGGTGTCCTCTGGCCAGGAGACCATTACACTAGTTTGGTTTTCATCTCTGTCCTGGCATCAACCTCATGCCCTGGGTCTGCCTACAACCAGCAAAGGGGCTCCACCTGGAGTCTCAGACGAAACACCAGCCCCTCAGGGCTGCAGTGGCGGCAAGGACAGCGTGCTTCTGTGGGTACCAGCTCCTTGCCCACCTTCTCCACGGAAAACGCCGCTGCCCTGGTGATCTGGGGACACTTTGGGTAACATCAGCTCTGACGGCTGGGAGACGACTGCAAGGGAAATCTCAGCAAACTCGGTGGCACTCCCTGAGGGTGCCGGGTAGGCGGAGAG
>NW_008239553.1:13048084-13100067 GCF_000691975.1 Corvus brachyrhynchos
TGGGGGTGATATCGTGTCATATCTGTTAACTGAGGTTTGCTTTCGGGTCTGGGACTTTGGCCCTGAAGAGACATGGAAGAAGTGGGGGGAGGAATGGCCAGACCAACGGGAAAATGCAGCCCAAGAATTAAATGTGTGTAGGCTCTGCGGTCTCTTCTGCCTTCCTGGTAAGCCTCGGTGTGCGGGGCAAGACCTCTGCAGGTAGAACGGCACGACTGAGAGCCCTTCTTCCTGCCTCTAGGCACTTTTACTAGCTAAGCCACCTGCACTGATGTAGAGGGGAAATTATTCCCCGCTCCCTCCCACCCCAAGCCCGCGACAAGCCTTTTCCTTGTCCTTTCCACAGCTTTTTGTGTAATTTTCTCCCCCCCACGCCCCTCCCCGCCCATGCTCTGCACATCTCAGGCCGCACTCCTGAACGGGAAATAGCTGTGTGGCTGAACAATTCCAATGGCCTCAGGGCTAAAAAGCTGGGGGGTGAGACGATTATGAAGTGGAAAGTGAAGTGTTGATTAGTATTTCCCCACTAAGTTTTGCCCATCGCCTGTACTGCTGACTCCCTTGATGCTGATTCAGTGACATGGGAAGAAATCTCTCCCCTTTCATATGTTACATTTATCACGTTTCTACTGATTCCTTTTGTAGTAAGATAGTAGCTGAAAGTTAGAGCAGTATTCAGTTCAGGTGTTCAGACAGGGTCTGGTGCTTTTTCTGGGCAGGTGCTAAGACCTGCCGTCCCCATGTGCTGTGAATCCCTATGACAGCCTGCGTAAACCTATTGCTGAGCTGAGCAGACACATCTGAAATATGGAAATAGTGCTTCACTTGCCTTCACTGTTTGCACTGCATGAACAAAGCTGCCAACACTTTACTTGCATTTGTATCTGCACCTGAAAGACTTCACATTAATTGATTGTTTTGGCTTTTCAGGTGGAAGTGTACAAAGTCTCTGAAGTGTTTTGAATTCTAGTTCTGAATCCACCTACATCTGCAACATCAGCTGATTGTAGCTTAAAAACACAAAGAAAAACCCCCAAACACATGACATCTTGATTTAAATTTCAGCTTCATCAGAATTACATCTGGGTATGGGCATTCCAAGTAAATATGATCATATTTATTTTGGATATGGCATTTAGAGTCAGAACTGTCTCTGACGTGGATCAAAACTTACAGATATATGCATGAGACTTCTAATTTTGACTGCATTTAGCAGGTGGTTCAGTCATTTTTTTCTCCCAGTTTTAAGGACTTTTCATCTGCCATTATTGTCACTGACAGTTGTTGGATACTTAACACTGAAAATCAAGCTGCTCTTTAAGAAGTGGCAGTATGCACCTCAGAATGAAGTTTTGAAAATCTCAGCTTGTTTGAACAGAGTGGCTGTCTCCTGTGTTCCAAGTCCCTAAAATAAGAGTATTGCCTCTGAAAATATCTGGCTCCCAACTTCTTCATATGCATTAGGGCAAAAAGAGCCAGTTTTATATAAATGTATCCATATAAATTCTTTATCTGATATGAAAAGGACCAATATCTGGGAGAGGAAGGGGAATCAAAGAATGTGGTGAGAAAAGATGGTTAAGACTTATGAAAAAGGGCATGTGAAATGGCAGATCCAATAGAAGGGATTTAAAGTCAGTCTGTCAAAATGAAGTTGCTATTGTAATTCACAGAGTACAGATGAACTGCTTACGTTCAGGAGAACATGAGCATTTTAACAGTAAATGAAAATGCAGAATAAGTTTTGTAAATAAAGTTGTAATCGAGAGGTAAATATTAGACATTGTGATACAACATCTTTCTCTGAAAAAGTGTAAGGTTTTTGCTGGGAGAAAAGCTATAATTCTAATCTCTAGACTTCAGAAATCATTTGGTATGATGACACATGGGGAAGTTATTAGCTTAAGTGGAGGATGGGGATTAATAGAAGAATGGTAAGATAGACAAATGACAGAAGAGAATGTGACAACACAGTGCTGAAGAGGGGGCTGTTAGAGGGTAGGTATTTTACTGAATTGACTGCTGACACAGGGGATTAATCTAATGACACAAAGCAAAATCGCACATTAGAAGTAGTAATAAAGTGGGCGCAAAACCTGCAAGAGCGCTCTTTAAAATCATCAGAGGAGGAAGAGATTCAGTTGCATAAACAGTAAGACTTCCAGATACCCAAAAACAAACTGTGTCTTTTAAATATTAGTGATCCTTAAAAATACTGCCTGTAATTAAAAATATAACATATGGTGATACTAATCAATCACAGGGTAACCACTGGCATGTTGACTTTTGCAATCACAGAATGGGTCAGGTTGGAGGGGGACCATGGTGGGTCATCTGATCCAACATCTGTGTTCAAACAGGACCATCCTAGAGAACATTGCACAGGATTGCATCCAGATGGTTCTTGAATATCTCCAGTGAGGAGACTCCGCAACCTCTCTGGGCAACCTGTTCCAGTGCTCAGTCACCTGCACAATAAAGAAGTTCTTCCTTATGTTCAAGTGAAACTTCTTGTGCATCAGTTTCTGTCTGTTGCATCTTGTCTTATTGTGTGGTACCACAATGGCCTGTAGTACAGAGAATCTTGATCTTTTGGAGATCTGCCACAGACCTGAGCTTTATTAATCTGTTGCAGTCCATTTGTAATTACCCTCCTGCTCTCCCACATCTGCCATTTACAAAGGAAAAGTCAGCTGAGCTTCCTCTGCTCCAGCTCTGTCAGTTTGTTTGTGAATGTCGACCACCAGTGCAATATAGTTGTAAAAAAGGCAAACACAATCAGATGAGGCATTCCCTAGGAAAGGGGAAAGTGCTACATGCCTTTACACAAGGCTTCGTTGTGGATGCATGCTGCCTTTCACATGCAGTTGTGGTCACCCATGACTATGAAGGGGAGCGAGAAGAGAAGAACCAGCTCTTTTATATTATGTGCATGGAAGCTGGAACAGGTGCAGAGGGAGAGCAGGGAGCTTTTTCTTATGAAACTAAAGGAACCCCTTATCTCTAGCCTTGCAAAATGAGGCCTTTAAGGAGAAGCTTTTGATATCTATAAATATATCAAGGGATAAATATGAGGGAGGGAAAAAACCTAGCTAAACTGAGGGGCAATAATCTACAAGAATTAACAGATACAAGCTGGTTATGATTATATTTATGCTGGTAATTGGAAAGCAGCTCATTAAAGAGGTGAGGTTCTAGAATAATAGGAATAGTGGGAGCAAAACTGCCAGCATGGTTCTAGGGAAGGGCAGTATTCATTTATGAAAGGGATTATAAAATGCAGTTGTCTGCAGTGATAAAGAACAAGATGTAATGATTGAGGACACCTATACCATCCTGGACCCCCTATTCAGAACAAGGGTATTTTAATTCAACCAGAAGTTATGGTCTGTGCGGGAAAATTCTGCTTGGGCTTAAGTTGTTTGGTACATCAGTTTCATTTTACTTTGTGTCATTATCCCATTCCATTCATTTGTATGTCCTCTTTGGACTTAAACTTTATGAATAAAGACTAAAAGCTCCTTACACTTGTATGAAAGAGACAGAATTTCATTTGAGAGCTGAAGTATTATTTAAGTCCAAAACAGAGTTAGCTGTAAACAAGCTTAACAGTGTTGTAGGATCCTTCCTTGACTTAGTGCACTCTTTCAGCTTGGGGAGAACTGAGAGCACTACCTTACAGGGAAACACGGTGGTGTTGAGAAGTGTACCAAAGGTAAGCTGGTTAAGTGCCTGGCAAGGAGTTAGGGCTAGAGAGTAGCTCAGTGTGCTGGATGGGCTGTGGAAAAGGACGGCCTCTATTTCTGTAGAGCTGTAAGTGTGCTGCTTGTAAAACAGTAGTCTTCTTTCCTACTGTCGCGTGTTTTCAGTGCTGCATTACTGCACAGGAGTGTACCTTTGCTTTGTTTTACTTAAACCTACCTTCTGGAATAGTCTTTCACAACTCTTTGGAAAAGTAGGCAACTTGCTGTCTGGGAAACTTTCTATTACTGAACAAAGCAACCTGAACATAAAAATAACTCACAGGTAATGTTTGTAGCCAAGGGGTATAAAATGTTGGTCCTTAACTTGGAACATCAGACATACAGCTGGATTGAGTGGCTTGCTGTGTTATGTATACTCACACTATTATGTATACTCATGGTAATTTGAATCTCAAGTTTTACATGCGAAACATGAACCAGGTATCCTGACAAGTGGGTACAGCTGGAGGGACATCTTAAACTTTTCCTCTCTGCAGAGAAAGGCAGGTGTAAGGGCAATGAGGCTGAGTGACTTTGTTGCTCTCTTGCAAGTCTTGGACTGTTCCTTGATCTGTCACTGTTTGGGACTTGCGAGTTTGCCTGTGAGCTGGTGAGAAGTTCCTTTAACAAGTAAGGATTTAGTTGTTCTGATGAAGCTGAGCTCATAGCTGTTCTGACTTTGTAAACATTTTTTGTTGTTTGATAATACAGCTGGCTGCTGGACTACACACACAGAGTTGACCTTTTATTTCACAAATACCTGAATTTGGTTAAGAACATTTATTACCTAGATTTTTCATGCCTTTTACAATAAGCACAGAGTATCTGAAATGTCTAAACAGTTACTGAGTAGGAAAATAAAAGATCTTCAAAAACTACAGCTTTTTTCAGTTTCTGGAGTTGTGTATATCTCTTGATGTCTACAAGGACCTCAGTAGAGCAGCATGTTTTGTCTTTAGCCCTAACTTATTACTGGATGGATTCTCTTTGTTTTAACAGAGCAACTGTTTAGATACTGGGGCACTTCCACTCTTATTGTCAACTGACTGTGTCAAGTAGTTAAGGATTGGGAACAGTTGCTTAATACATCACATCATCTTAATACAGTCTTTATGAGATAAGACACAGGATGAAAATGTGTGTGTGATATCTGAAGCAGGAGGTTTTAGTGACTTGAGAGTTTACCGCCATACTGGAACAAAGGAGGCAGGGATAAAAAATACTCCTAATCTCTGGGTAGAAGCTGAGCAAGACTGTGAGGGTGGCAGTAAGGTTGTTTCTGGAATATACAGTATAATGCATTAGCAAATTATTTACTCATTTACTCATTCTAAAGGTAAATGTTTATCCATTAAGGGTGACCTCTGGCAGAGGGCAATATCAGTGACTCAGGGTAGTACCACTTAATCTTCTGCTTGGAGAAGAAATGGCCTTTGATACCAGTTCTGTAAGATGGACCAATGAAAACTAGGCACAGGGGTGATAAGTTTGTCCTTCTAAAATATATACTTTTTTTTCCCTTTCGATTCTGTAGGATTTTTAGAGCACCTCGGACGACATCCTAAATGGATGATTAACTTCACAATGGCAGAACTCACAGTGGAGAATGGAAGCTGTATGGACTGGCAAAAGCGATGCCTTGTGTTGGAGTCCCAGCTCTTCAAATTCCGCTTGCAGGCAAGCAAGATCCGAGAGCTGTTAGCTGAGAAGGTGAGGCAGTGGTGACTTCTTTTACTTTGCAATGAGTTACGACACAAAAGCAAAAAATCTGTAAATACTGAGCTATCCAATAGATCTGTTACTTGCAGTGAGGATTGATTAAGTACAGCTTTGCTCTCTGCTTATCAGTTGAGATGCAGAGATGTGCCTGTCACAGTGGTGTAAAGTGGCATAATAAGAATTAGCCTTGTTTACTGCAAAATCACCAAGTATTTGGACTCTAGTGGAAAACACTGTACCAGCAGGATTCTGGATATCTAAAGTGACTGAGACAACTGCAGAGAAAGATGGATGTTTTGGATAAGATCAGTAGGATGAGGACTTGGCTGGCAACAGAAAAGCTTATAAGAGTGCAAATTATGCTATAATGTTGATAAGCCCAGGCAGGGATATGTGTATTGCCATAGTGTTAGAATAACACTTCATATCCAGTCAAAACATCCTGGGGATACTGAAGAGCAAGGCCAGATACTTTGAGATCTGGATGTTAGAAACTTGCATGGGATCTGTGGTTTTAGAGACATCTCCTACTAATCTCCTTCAAGTGCCCTCAGTGAATTTGTTTGCATCCTAGAGGAGAGGACTGGCAAAGATTTGAGGATTTTATTGGACTTTTAGTTTTTTGTTTGTTTTTGTCATGGTGTGAATTTTTTGTGGTTTTTCTTTACCTTAAATGGTGTTGGTTTTCAATTAAAATTAAAGCTTTTTCCCTACCTTTGTATAAAGTCCAAGTTTGTAGGTTGCTGTGGGGATCCTTATTTTTTTCAAAATGTGTCTTACATTATCACAGTCCAGTCCAAGATTGCTCAGATACTCAATTACTGTAGGAAAGTGAGAACAGTTTCTTTCTGTCACAGTTTTACTAATGAAGTTGAAATCTGTACAGCTGACTGCAGTTTACTATACCTAATGACAGATACATTCTAAACTCACTTTTGCTCCATTTTGTATTATGTAACTTCTGTGTATATTCTTGTTTGTTGGTTTTGGATGTAAAAACATCCAGATGACAGCTACTTGAGAGTGGAGTAATTTTCATCCTTCCTTTCACTGTAATTATATTTTCACTATTGCCATGTACTGCATGAGACATTTTTTCCACCCTTCATATTTTAAGGAATTGTGTAGCTTTAAGCAGCTCCTTCATCTCTTCAAATTAGCTTCTGAGATGAACCTTAGTGATTACTTATGTTGAAAAACATTGAAAGTGGTTGTAAAGTCCATTTAGATAAAGGCACATTAAAAAAATCATGTGTAGATGTGTAACAGGTCTGGTAAAGACAACCAGTACTCATATGCAGTACTTTTAAGTTTGCTGCATTATGAAATATGTATTTTTGTGCTTTATTAATTTCTGCTTTGAGAAACTTCCTTACTACCCACACAAGACAAACCCACCTACCAGACTTCCTTGTTGGAGAACAGACTTGCCAGATATATTTTGACTATCTCTTTAGGGAAGTTTGTGGGTCATGGCAGAGAATTAAATTTTCATCTGCTTCAGGGGCCTGGCTGCCATTTCTCCAGCCTTTTAGTCAAAGCGATGTTCCCTTTGTTAAGATTAAGGAGTAGCTTGGTTCAGTGATCAGGTTATTCTGTAACTACTTGTACAGTGCTGTTGTAGCTTTACTTGAAGGGTCAAAGAGCTAACAGGCTTGCAATTCCCAACTCTGAATGTCATGTGGGAAGCCTCAGCAGGGACTGTGGGGCAGCTCCAGCAGGCTCTCCTGCTGCTGGTGGACTCAGACACACAGTGCTCATGCTGAA
Source organism: Corvus brachyrhynchos (assembly GCF_000691975.1). Lineage (NCBI taxonomy): Eukaryota > Metazoa > Chordata > Aves > Passeriformes > Corvidae > Corvus > Corvus brachyrhynchos. Next base: position 13,055,314 of record NW_008239553.1, read on the forward strand.
CACTCCTCTTGGGAAGTGTCCTGGGCCTTAGGTTCCCAACTGGTCTGTAATGGTTTGCTCAGAGACCCTCCTTCCCTCCTCCTCAGTCACTGCAGGACACCCAGGCAGTCACAGCAACAGGGGCTCCTGCCTGCGCTGCATCCTTCTCACCCTCAGGTGGGTAGTGATGCAGAACTGAAGGAGGTGCTTGGTTTATGTCTAGTGATGGCAGCTTCAGGGATTTTTGTCATAGATTTTATAGCAACTGTGATTTTTAAGTTTTTTCCCTCATTATGAGAATGAAGAGATTCAGACTTACTGGGAGTCCTGCATTTCAAAAGAGGGTTTTTGTGGCAGTGAGGGGAGACCATTTTGGAAAAATGTGAAGTCTGCACAGTTTGAAGCTGTGTGCCAGCCTGTGGTAAGCCTTGTCCTGAGATCCTTCCAATATGGTTTGCAGCAACAGGAAAATTATTTTTTTTTAAAGTGGTTTTAGGTGGTGAAAATGAAGAACAATGTTAACAAGGGTGTGATACTTGCTCACCAGCTAGGTTGTCTTAGGTCTGGAGGTGACTGATTGAAGGGCTTGAAAACCTGATCCCCCACATCTTAAATTATTCTTTGTAACTAATTTTATGATTTCAAGACAGTTTTTACTGTTTTAGCTCACAAAAAACCTGACCACTCATGCCTGGCATTGGTAGTACAATGTGCTCTAACAGTTTAAATACTTCAGATTTTTTAAATCCGCTTAGATTGAATAATCTAGATCGCTGTTCAGAACATGAGGAATTTAAAACCCAGAGGTTTAACAGGCAGTGCCCTAGTTCACATAGTGTGAACTTCCACGCTGATAGCCTGGTCTCAGCTATCAAACAGAGCTGCCCAAGCTGCACAGAGCCTGGCTGGGGGATGGCATGGTGGAAGAGCCTTAGCCCCTGGTCTCCCAGACAAAGCTCTGCCATTCTGCTGGACCCCACAGGGCATGAGACCCCTGAGTCCTACCTTGTGGGCATTAGCAGGGATCGCGTTGGAAACAGGCAGTTCTTTTCAACCTGACTTTCTTGTACACACACAAGGAAAAGGGATACTCCTTTGTTGGTGAGTGGCATAGCAGGCCGTTGCCTTGGCAGCAAGTTGACCTGGATAGGAGTGAGATCTGGAACAGAACAACAGGAGGAAAATGAAGCTGAGAGGTGTAGGAACTTCTTTTCACTCAATTTTATGTAGCCTCTTCTGAGCCATCGGGAAAGCCTGTGTGAATGGCTGATGGGAGGATCTTTTGCAGCTCTTAGAAGGGCCGTCTGGGTAACTTAACCTGCTTCTGTCTTACTTCAGTAAACAATGAACATTTGGAAAAAGGCTCTTTTGTTTCATGTAAGCATGGCTATTCAACTAGTCCTGTTTCTCCCATACAAGCTGTCTGGGCTAGTGTTTGAAAGAAGAGTTCCGTGCATTTGGCTTGGTTACGAAGTTTTTTATGTGACCTGGGTCACATTGCTTAGTAGCATTTGTCAAATTATAAAGCATTTTGAATGAAAGGACCCATGTAAATACCAAGCATTATTATTAATTCATTGAGGGATTTGAAAGAGCCATACAAGTATGTATGTATTAAATCTGATTGTGCTCCAGTGAGAGTGCTGACACTGGGGATGAGTGAAATAATGATTTCATGTACATGAGGAACACAGCAGTTATTTAACAGTTCATAGTAGGACAACCCAACGATGTAGGACAGGAAATTAAGAAAAGTACAAGTTCATTTAAGGCTACAGAGCAAATTAGGGTGACAAAAGTAATTGATTTGGCTGGAACTTAGCCATGTCACCCTGCTTGCACAAGTTTCATAACTTTTTTGGGATCAGGAATGGTCCCAAGTTAGATTTTCTGTCCTCATCAAGATCCATAACTGCTACCAATGCAAAGCAACTGCTGGGACAACAAGGAGGTTTTCAGTCAGAACAGTGCTGTCTTCTTAAAATAACCTGAGTGTTTCATGATCCTTGTGCAGGATTGAATTATTAGTTTAAGAGGATAGCTTGGTAAAAAGGCCCAGAATTTCATCTGTGCTGTGAATGTAAACCCTGTCAATTAATCAGACAACTAGGAGAAACCATTGATTCTGAAGCTACTGTCTTAAACACTCTTTGTTTCCCAAAGCATATTAAGTCTCCACAGTAATTATTCTTGACATCTCTCTTTTGCCAATGTGTTTTGCTGCTACCTGTCTGGGGTGATGACTGTGCAGACACTAATAGATAAATGCATGGGTACATCACTGTACTGGAGGGACACATACTCATGTGACACAGCTGTTGACGTTAGATTGCCTTGAGCTCAGTCTCTCCTCTAAGACTCTTTGGTCAGAGCAGCTTTGTCTGACTGCAGTCTTCTGTGGTGTCTCTCTGTTCCTCTGCCAAGGAAGCATCCTTGATTTGGATATTAAGTTACAGAGACTGATGTATTTGATTGTTCCACTGAAAAAGCAAATCGGAGAGGTATCATGCTAAATGTAGCAGGTTTTGATCTTCATGGTTTTAATTTATGACATTGCTTTTTTAGTTACGTGACTATTGAGGTGTCTATGTGTATGTACCTTTTGATATGTTTGTTGATAGGGGTCAGTCTGCTTTTGTGTCAGTGAGCATGTATGGAAAGAAGAGTTGTCTTGTTGCCATATGAAGGAAGGCAAATGGAAACAGGGGAATGCTGCCCCATCCATTCTGGGTGATCAGCCCAGGAGGAGTAAGTCCCATTTTCAGAAATACTGGTTTGGTCCTGTTAGTGACCAACCTGAACACTTGGCTCCAGTGCTTTATCAAGAACCACAAAATGTGTTGGAGAGAAAAGGAGCCCAGTTCCCTTTATAGTTTTCCGTCTTTAAGCATGATTCTTTTAATCTTCTGAAGATTCTTCTATGTCATTCTTTCCATAGTAAAACATAAGTAAGTGCTGGAAACTCCATGAAGCATTCCTCAAATTTTGCAACTTGGTGGGTGAAACTTAGTGTCACTGACTTTGTATTAATGGGCTTAAATCTGAGACCCATTGAAGTAGGCCTGGTGGAAGATGACCTTGACAAACATCAAATGAGATACTTGGTTGCTATTTAAAGAAAAATTAAAATGAAAAACAAACAAAAAACACCAAAAAACCCCCCCAAACCAACCACCTTCCCCCCAAAAATGGGCTCTAGTGGTAAATTATTAGAAGAATCCCAGGTACCTCTGCATTTAACGAGAATGAAGAGACTTACAAACACTTAGGATAAAATTCTATTCAGTGTCCTTTGACTTCAATAGCAGCAATGCTCAGATGTCGAATCACAGAATTGTCAGTTTGCAAAGCTCTTCAAAATGAAAAGAATCATAGGAAAATTAAGATCATTGTTAATCTTCTCAGTTATGAGTCTGTGATGCTTTTGAAGCCAAAGCAAAGTATTCACTGGTTATAATGTGGCATCATAGAGAACCTGCTGTGAGCTTTCCAAGATACATTCATTTTTATTTACCATTGTGAAGGAATCCTAGATGAAATAAGATCAGGGAAGAATGGTTCTCTGTGGACAGGCTCCTTGCAAGGACAGCCCATGGTGTGTAAATTGTAGAGATGAGGTCAAGGCTTTGGCACTGTTCCTTTGACCCATGTAATGAATGATGAAGCTCACTAATGAGAAAATGGTTCCGGTATATTCAAAGTAGGGCAGAAGACTGCAAAAGGTCAAAGGCTTTTTTTTTTTCCTGGTCAAAGCTGTCCAGTTAACTCAAAATATGCCGAAAATCTGTAGGCTTGCACAAGTCCTGAGTAAAATGTGGATTTCCAGGTGATGTTAATTTGTTTTCCTTCTTTCCCCCTCTTCTTTCTTTTCTGTTTCTGAAGATGCAGGAATTGGAACAGAGAGTGATAGAAGCAGAGCAAAGAGCTGAGGATGCAGAGAAACAGGTAAGATATTCTTTTATGGTGGCTCTGGTACAAGTCCAGCAGTTAACTCACTCTAAATTCCTTCCAGTCTAGCATACTGACAGCAATCTGCAGTGCTATGCCCTGCTAGGGAAACACTGATTTACAATGGTGGATGGATTTTCTGGTCTACTTCCCAGTCTTTGAGCCTTCGCTGTGAACAGGTGCCTGAGTATGTTGAACCCTAAGTGAAAACCAGCACCTTATACCTTCCTGTCAGCTTCACAGCCTTTACCCCCTTGTCCATGATAGGCATGCTTCGTTGGGGAAAAGGAAGGGAATGTTGTACCTCAGGATTAAATCGCAAAGATAGGGCTGCTTGGCAGGTCCTCAGGAAACAAATACTTAAGAGTACTGGTGAGGACTTGTCTACAAGTAGAGAAGGTTCTGTGAAAGAAGTAGGTTTTTCAGACACACCCTTATCACTTGTTTTGGACTACTTAGTAATTACTGCTCTGGCTCAGGAGCCCATGGAGAAAAACAGTAAGAGCTGGATTCATTGTCTATTACTGTAATCATCTAAAAATTAAGCATATTGTCTAAACTAGTCCTTCTGTGCTTCTTGAGTAATGGAGAAGGGGAGAGAGGCAGACCAGCTTGTGAACAGGCTATAGAGAATAATGTACCTTTGGGAAGCAGACATTCTGCACTCTGAGGAGTATTATAGAAACAGAAGTGCCAAAAAGGGCCAGGTGGTCTGAGCTCTTGTATCACTGCAGATCACTGACGAAGGGAAAGCTTGAAATGAATCAGCTCCCTCCAGCTGGACAAGAGCTGCAGGACTGAGCACTAAGTCAGGGGTTGAAGGGCAGAAATAAAAGCCACACAGCCAAGAATGACTGTCAAAGATGATTTCAGAAGGGAAGGAGTGAATAAGCAGTGTTATAAGCACTGGGAGACATATCACCTGGGAATCAAGAACTTGGAGTACCTGGAAAGGTATTCTGTCTGCAGAACATATTATTCCATGCCAGTTTGATACTGACATCAAGATTTTTTGCTGACCAGCTTAATTCTAGGAAAGAAGCTATGTGTTGACACCATGCTGTTGGTTTCTATGCTAGACCAGCAACTACCAGTGAAGAAAACCAGTTGTTCTTGGTAGTGGTATCAGTAAGTCCATACCCAACCAAGACAGGCAAAGGTAACACAATACAGGCAAAAGTGACAGCTGTGACAGCACCAGCAGGAAATACAGTTATTGCAACTGGCCAGTGAAGAAGGTTTCAATGACAAGGCTCAATGACAGGAGCAGAGTGCCCAGGATATGATGAGATGCAATGACAGCAAGGGACAAGATGGAGAACAAGTCAAATCCAGGTCCAAGAATGGGCAAGAAAGGGAGAACTTGGATGGGAAGGTGTAGCAGAAATCAGGGTTGCCTTCACTCACCTGCCACCAGCAGAAATGAGGGTTGCCTTCACTCATCTGCCACCAGCAGTTCTGTAGCCATATGCTGGCAGGTCCTAAAGACTAGCAACCCTCAATGTTTGCCTTTCCAGCAGTCTTATCCACATCCAGAGATAAGTGTTCCTAGAGAAATGCTACATAGCTGCCTGACGGCCTGAAGAAGTGACAGCACAAGAGTAGGACCATTCCCTTCCACTAATGAGTACATTCACCATGAATGAGAGGCAGCCAACAAATGAGAGGGCTCCACATCACGTGCAAAATCCCTTGTTATCTTTCTCTCCAGGAGTCTGGGGGGTTGGATTTGTTAATTCAATGGACTCCCTGTAGCTGCCAACCTCAATTAAGGAAATCACATGTTTGCAGTCCCCTCACTGAGCCTCTAGTACAGAGTCAGCATTTGGGCATCAGACAGAAAGGAGGGGCCATTTCTTTTTACTATAATCACCCTAAACTCTAATGAAAACACATCCGACTCAGCAGGCTTAGTTTTCTGGCTCGGATGTTGGGTGCTTGCCTTTCTGATTCAGTATGAGGAAGAGGCAATTTGCTTCTCTGCCTAATACAGGCAGACAGGAGGACAAAACACAGCTTCTGCAAGTATGAAGTGTAGGCTGCTCAACAGAGCATGACTAACAGTCTTGCACAGACTTTGTGAAGTGCTCAGATTGCTGCCTGCATTCTGTCTTTCTGGTTCTAAATTTATGCTAAATTTATGGTATTTGGAGTTGGTTTCTTTGCAGATTTAGCTTCTTTGAGATGTGTTGGAACCAGAGATTTTCCCATCTTCAAATGCTGCAGTTAGTACATTTGAGTTAAATTGAGGGGATTCCATTAATCTTTAGAAATGAAGTATTATAATCCATTGTAATAGAATGAGGTAATGGTAAAACGGAGTGGCATTGTTGAGAGACAGAGGTTTTGAAGAAAGCAAAGAGGTTTTAAAAATTTGCTAAAAACCTGAAACGCTTCAGTAGCTACTAGATTTTAGTGCATTGAAACTTTGTCTGTAGTGAAGGAGCTCTACAGTGATCTTTCTCTTGCTGAGATGAAGAAGTGTTGGCACTGGCAGGAGCTCAAAGACAGGCAAATCTTCTGAAGTATCTAACATTGTAACTCCGTAGCAGGTCTGGAGAAAAGACTTGGCGGAAAGACAGGAGTTGCTAAAACACTGTCTTATTCTGGGGATAGGAGGAAGAAGGACCTCCATAATAGATTTTGCTATAGAAATCTTAATCTGAAGCAAATGGCCAGGGGTTTGTGGTATGGTAGTGAATGAGGTAAAAAACTGGCTGTGATATTGCAAAGGAGGAAGGTGTGATGTACCTTGTTCATACGTGTACAGAGACTTTGGTGCCTGTATGACGTCTTTGATTAGTAATTTGATTGTAATATCTCACAATCCACGATGTGTTTATCTATTCATGGTTCAGTTTGCATCTGTTCTTGCTTCAGCTTTACAAATGAATGGACAATGTTCCTTTCACAAATGTGGATATAAACTAAGTGTGATCTGAAGGGTATTGTAGTTTTTGATGTTTTATTTTTCCTTCCCTGACTTGAAAAATAAGAAACCCACAAATATTCTCATTTATTTTCATTCTCTTACCACTACACAAGCAGCTCCTTAATTTGCATTAGTTTGTTTTGTTGTGTTTCGGTTTTTTTCGGTTTCCTTCTGATTACCATTACAGGTCAGAGTTATGGAAGAGAAGATAAAACTAGCTGACGTGAAGACTGGTGAATCTGACAGCACCCTGCACAGGAAATACCAGGAGCTGATGTGCACAATGCAAGGAAAGGAGGATCTGATCAACAAATTGGAGACACAGCTAGCAAAACAGGTAGGGATATTTTCTACAGGGAGGCCTGTAGGTTTCATGAGTTAGAGGAATTCTGTAATGTATAGTTCAAATATACGGATTATGTCTCATTACATGTTAGTCTCTCAGTTGCCTCCAGATCAGCTGTAAGATAATGCCCAGCTCAGTACGAGATCCTCTCTTTCGGATAAAACATCCACTCAGCTTTGACAGCCCATGTCTCTTCATTATTGGAGATCAGTCAGTGAGCTTAAAGGGCTTCCTTATGTTAGTTCTGAGACCCTACATTGTAATGCTACAGTCTGGTCATGGTCTTTCTCTGGCTTTTTGGTGTATAGATTGCTTTGCGGAGCCATTGTGTAGCCCATCTCTGACTCAGTTCATGCTGCTTCTTGGGAAGGGTCTTTTCCCAGTCTTCAGCAGTCCTTTAGCATAGTTCATCTCTTGTCAGATGTCATTATAGAAGAGCAGCTGTTTCCCAGCATGGGTAGTTCTTAGTCTCTTCCATTTTCAGTTGGTGGAAGGAAAATGCTACATACAGCAGGGCTTGTATTGCAGTTCTAGTAAAGGCCTTGCCCTGTGGTTTTTATAACATGAGGAATGAGGTATTCTTATGTGTTGCTAAGTAAATAACTTTTAAACAGAAGTAGAATTTTACCAAAAAAAAATTACTCAGCCATTTGAATTACACTGAACTAATTGTGACCTATTTCAAGGACTGTTAGTAGAAATCTTGTTCCAGCAACAAGAGGCAAAATGCGTTTCTAGAAATGAAAGCCAAAGCTTGGTAATTCCAGACGAGAAACACTCTGATAAAGAGTCACTGGTTTAGTTTCAGACTGGGATGAGATGGTGGCAGAGCTAGGTTACTAAGGGTCCCTGTAAGGCATCCTATTTGTTTTCACTGGGATGGGAAGAGACATGGAGTTCAGAGCATTATTAAGAGAACACTGAGGTCGTGTCTGGACCACACAGTAGTGTGGGACACAAAGAATCTCTAATTGCTTTTGGATCTTAAAGCACAATAACTGCATCTATGGCTGCAGTGCCCGAGTGAATTGGTTCTGCTTTGAGGCAGGGCTTACTAAGCTTGGTGACTATGCTGTCATCGTGTCACTATTCTACTTTAGAACCCTAAATAAAATCTTGGCATTGCACTTCACCATTATAGTGTAGTAATCTGAACCTTTTGCATCTTGAACCCTATTCCAGGACAAGTCCAGGTCATTAGGGATTCAAAGCCAATTCCCATCTGATGGATTTTCAGAGATGGTAGATCTGCTATTTATGCCAGATCATTTCAGACCTGTAGGCACATCTAGTAGTCTAACTCCTGCAAAGGTTGAGACCTGATGATTAGGAACATACACAGTCATATAAAAGGAAAAAAAAGCTAAATAAGTCTTCTTCTTAAAGCATGAGATTTGATTGCTGTTATTTCATTATGCTCAACTACAAATGTTCCTGCTGCCTATAACGTTACTAGGGTCTATTTTAAAGTCAGCAAACATACGTGAATAAGAGCCTTTAAATGTGCAATTGTAGTGATAAATAGCATGTGGTGATTAAAAGTGATGGGAAAATGTGGGGAATTTTGTGCAGTGTGCTCTGCATTTATATGGTATTTATCAGTGTGAAAAACTGGGGGAAAGGACTGACATTTTTATTGTCATAATTACTTGTATCTGTTTACTTCAGAAAAAACAATGTAACAGGGAAACCACCAACTACTGCCAGAAGGTATTAATTATCTTTGCCCCTTAATTGGAGAAACCAGGGCTGATGTGCCATGGAGCATATATTCCTCCTCTCTCCCTTCCCTCCCTTTCTCCTGGAACTGATTTCTTCATGCAGTTGTTTAAATCATTATGCAGATAGGATAGTTTTCAGTGATGTTGCTTCTGATGAAGCCACACAGAAGATAAACCAGAAAGTTTTGGGTGATTATAGTATTAATTCAGCATCTTTCAAAGGAAATTTCCAGAAAAGTTAAAAACACAGCTGAGAAAACACAGCTGCAAAAATGCTGTAGCAATGTTACCCAAGCAGATACTTGGGGGAGCAACAGTCATTGTGCAAATCAACAGTATTGCCATAACACCTTTGTGTGGACTAGAACTTGTTCTAATGGATATGTAAACATACAACTGCTTATAGCATCTGAAATCCTCCTAGCAGGTCTTAGTGTCTTTCAAGATCTAATTGTGGAGTTCTTTTTAAATTTACTTTCTCAGTGAGAATATTGTGTGTGTGTGTGTGTGTGTGTGTTAAATACGTTGTTGGTATTTGCATCTTGTACACCTTAAAAGTTTGTGCCCTACACTTGCACTTACAGCAGCTGAAATCCCTTTTGTTTGGAATGATTGATGTGTTATGAATCAGTTGTAGGGCACTGCTTAATTCTTATTACCTTTGGCCGATGATGTGTGTGTAGGCTGGGGGAACACTACAGGTGCTCAACAGCAAGCAGCAACATTGCAAAACCACATGAAACAGAAAAAGTTGCAGACTGTAGTCAAATTGTGGTAGGTGGCCAATTGTTACCTGACCTGGATTTTGCTATTCCACAACAAACTCTTGAAACAAGTCTCTGAATTTAACTCTAGGGACCATGTAAGGCAACTTAGAGCTTTATTTTTTTCAGAGGCCAGCTGAATAATAGTGTCCAAGTAGCAGTCTTAAATCTTATGTCTGGAATGGGAGCTTCAGTGTTTCAGTCACTCCTGATGCAGTGACTCACTGAGAGCTGTTAGTTGTGCTCTCCTAATGCATCTAATGTTGGGTTTGGTTTTTTGGCACAGAAACAGCTGAGGACTGAGGAAGCCAAAATTGTTCAAGAGAAAGCTGCCAAGATCAAAGAGTGGGTAACATTTAAGCTCAGGGAGGTAAGTCTCTAGCTTGCTGCCAGGTTTCAAGGCCTGTGAGTAAGTGCAGTGGCTGCGCTCCCAGGGGGTTCCTATGTAGGACAATAGTCTGGGGACAGTCAAACTGCCACAGAGGCACTCTGCTTGTTTGGCCCTACATATACTCACTTGTAGGGCTGGGGTCATCAGTCTTACTGAGGGCTATTTATTGGGCAAACTGTAAATGCCTGTGAAGTCGCCAGTGCCCAAAGGCAGTTTCTGAACATTGACTAGTCACAAGTGGCTTTCACCTAGCTTACTTTTACCTCTTCCTCTTTTCTCTGGGTGCAGTTTCTGTTCCTTTCTGACAGAGCACCTGTTACACAAACATGTCCTTTGTTTTCTCGTCTCTGACCTCTCTGTTCTTTCCATCCTGTGGATTTGTGGCTCTGTCTGGGCCTATCTTCTAGAAAAACAAAGATAGCAGTGGGTCAGCATGCAGTTTTAAAGATGCTGTAGTAGTTTTCAGCTGGGAGTGGGCTGTCTGGTCTTTTATTCCAAGTTAAAGACATATTTGAGAAGTGCCAGTAGTTCACACAGTGGCTGTTTGAGAAAGCACAGAAAAATATTTTAAGTGGGTTTTCTAATGATGCTGCTGATTAGAAGGATTTTGAGGTGACTGGTAGACTCACCCATCTTTTTTTTCCCTTGTTAAGATATTTGAAAATAACAAAGATGAAGGCATGTTCTGTGTAGTGGATCACACGTACACCAGTTTGGCATTATTTTTCAGTTTTTATTATTCTTGTTTCATAGCTTGAGCTAGAAAATTACCACCTGAAAACCTGTAATCGGAGACTGATGGAGCAAATTGAAGCTCTTCAGGATACATTGCAAGGTAAATGTGTTCAACTGGCACTGCAGCCCAGTAACCACCACAAGAGTGGGGTTGGCATTCGTGGGTTGGCATTATATTCTTAACTTTGTCAGAAATTAAAACTTGTGACAGCAAGCAGTAGAGTTGTTCTGTTGCCCTGTTCCTTAGCGGGTCCATTTTTAAGACGGGAATAACATGCTACCTGCCTTAACTCTTGATTGTTTTCCCACCAACAATTGAGTATAGACGCCTTTTTTTCTTAGAATCTGCATTTGCCATTAAAATAAGCCACTGAGCTCCTGAGTTAAAAGCATTCATTGAAATACACAGTAGAACTCTCCATTCACTTCAGTGCTGCAGGGGAGAAGTCCCTGATGTATTTCAATGTACCTCCACGTGTGAATTATTCTCATCCCCACAGAACCTCTGCTGGCATGTGAGCTGAATAACTGAATGAACCAAGGCAGCAGCTATTTGGTCTGCCTTTAGGAGCTAGGTTCTTCTGTGCTATCAGCTTGGGTTGGAGAAAGCTGCTTATGGTGTTTTGGGTATTTGCTCTTCTTTGGTGGCTGGATGGAAAACTTTGGTCTCCAGGCTTGAATTCAGCACCTTTCTTTGTAACATACTTTGAAGAAAAAATTCTCTCTCTTTTTTTAATTTTTATTTTTTAATAAGCTTGGTTTGGTCACAGTAAGATGAGCTATTTTCCAGAACTTCACTGGGCACATGGGCAGGGGATATTTCTTTCCTGCAGAAGTCTTTCTGGCATTCCTATTACTCCACAACAAGGGAATAGGGCAAAATTCCTTCTAAATCCCACCACATTTCTAGTGAAATGCTTTATGACTGGGTTTTTCTCATCCCCCCGGCTCTGACTGTTCACAAAAAGAGAATGCCTGGTAAGCTGCGTTAATAATCCGGTATTAAGTGTTCCCTGGATCCCAGCTCTCTGGGCAGTAAACAGCACTGTCCTCTCCTCTTATCCCTCACTAGTCTCACTATGCCAGGCTGAAGTCAGAGGCCTTTGCAGAGAGACAAATCTCTCCTTGCTTGCTATGCTAATAGTAACAGCTGCGTCTTCATAATCTCCTGTCACATCTAGGAAGCTGCAAAAATACCAGTAGTATTTAAAATGAATGGGCTCTTTTCAGTCTACACTAATGATTTACCTTAGGGTCAGGGGAAAATAAGTGCCAGGATTTGTGTGTGCCAGTGTTATGTGTTAGCTTTGCTAACATTCAGTTCCTTGTGACTCAAGTGCCAAGGTCATGCTCTCATGATTTGTCTTTTTCTCAGCTGTTTCCAAGAGCAGGTTTCATCCTCTCCACTGTCAGCAGTAATTTATTCTGCTGTTTGCTCTTCCCTCTGTAACTTTGTGTCTTCAGTTTGTTTCTATTTCCTTGTAAATCCCATGGGTGGTTAAGAATACCCATAGAGTTTGATGTTCAGGCAGCATTTTCAGCAATAGCTGAGCAGAGTCACGCTCACCCATATTTTGCAATTTTCAAAGCATCTAATGATTTGTTTCTTTTTCAGTCAGGCTGAAATAAATATGAATGCCAAGGTCAATCAAATATCCTCTGCCATTCCAAGTTTTACCCCCACTTTCTCATATTCTAAAGCTGCTATTTGGTGGAAATTGTAGAACTGGGATAATCTTTAAATCTAATAATTATGGAAAAGAAGAAAGTATAGTAATTACGAAGTGTAGGTACTAAGGACAATGGAGGCAATCTAGGATCTATCTTTTATGTCATCATCTAACATAGCAACTGAAAGGGCAGGGAAAGAACCAAAAAGAGGAAGATTTTACAGCAAAACCATATAAGTCACTATTATAAAACTTTGTGACATAAAGCACTGTGTGGGTCAGATAGCACAAAAGGATAACAAAAAGCTCTAGGGAAATTCTTGAAAAGCAAGTAAACTCACTGATTGCTGTGATAGTTAAGAAGGTCTCCATACCTTTGCTGGAAGCCTCATCTAGCCCCTGGGAATGGATGGAATCATACCAACTTATTTGATGACTTAATCACTGTAGGTCCACTAAAGCCAAAAGCCATGCTAAGCAGTGTTCTGGCCACTTGGATGTATCTGACAAAGTGTTGTGTGGATAGGTGCACTTCCTTCTCATGTTTTATGAGAGGAGGCATAATTTTATAGGTAAGAGTAAAAACTCCTATATTGCATTAGACTGAAAGCTTGCCTAGGCCGGTATCCCATCTCCTGGTTGGCTGCTCACGTTCCAGGGAAGACCATACAAAATATTGCAGGTAAAGCTGTCCTTCTCTCCATATGCCCTTCCAGCTTCTGCTCTCAGTAGTTTAGGAAGTTCCTAAGCCAGAACTCCTGTACTACTGATACATTACTTTTTCTGGCCTATCTGCAGCGTTCTGTTTCTTTTTTTGTCTGGGAAAAACCTTCCTCCTGTAAATTTCAAATGCTCTGCCTAATTTCATTAGGCACCCTTTAGTTTCACTTTTGTCAGGAACAGTGATTAATCATTTCCTATTCATCTCTTCTGTGCTATTTCCAATAATAAATGTAAGCACTTTAGTTATAACTGTGTCCAGCCATCTTCTTTCCATTCTATATAGTCCTAAACAGGCCAGGGTGCTATTGAAATACAACTGAATGGACACTAGGAAGCAACATTGAAGACATTAAAGTATATGAATGCCTTAACCATATGTTCTCCTTCCTTGTAGATATGACCAGCATTCCTCCCTTTGAATCTCTTTGGAGCTCTGATTCCCTGAAGCCCCGAGCATCGCAGGTCTCTTTTGCTGAGAAGATAGACCAGAAACCTGTGCTTCTTGCACCTAGTTTCAGAGAGGTGTGTCAGACAGGACCTACCAAACATGTCCTCTCTTCAGGAAACATAGTCCTTGCCAATGACACCTTTACTGAGAATGGAGAGGATAAATCTCTGCTTTCCCAGAGCATGCTGAAGCTCATGTCTGACCCATCAAGCTGGAATCTCTCCACAGAGAAAAATTTATTTCCAACCATAAGTTCTGAACACGGTTTAGGGTGCTCTGATCCCATATCATTGGACTCTCCAGCAGAGACCACAAGAATTCTTGAGGCTTTGACCTTCCAATCATCTTTGGAAGGAAACCATAGTGCTGTGAGCACCTTGCAACAAGTGAGTTTGGATGGCACCCGCTTCTCTGATGATCTGAGTGCCAGATTCAACTCCCACCGGCTGGACTCCTCTTCCTCAGGAGAAATAATGAGCGTGCTTGAGGGCCGTCTCCAGACTGCTGAGCCACCTCTGGTTCTGTCAACATCAGCTGTTACAGCACATTCCTTCTGTCCAGGGAGGGAATGCAGCCTTGGGAGTAGTATGACCTTTCCAAAAATACGAACACCCAATACACCAAGAGACAGTATCCAACTAGCCAAGAGACATCACAGCCAACCACAGTCGGGGGTTAATTCTTTCTGTCCTGTAATGCACTTAGAGACTAACACTTTCCAGCCCATAACAGACCCTCCAGTCACCTGTGGGCATGTGGAGGAGACAGACATTGATGATGATGGAGTGATGGAGAAGATGGAGACAGAATGTGGCCTGCTGAGGGGAGAAGCTGGAACGTGTGAGGGAATGTACCACTTACCTGCAGAGCAAAGAGAAGCTGTGAGTTCTGAGGCTGGCACACTTGACCTGGGAGGTAAACCTCCCACACCACCGCTGCACCGATTCCCATCATGGGTAAGAAATGCAAGGACAACAGTGTGAGAAGTGCTGCTTATCTTTGTGCCTGGTAGTCAGGCTACAACACTTCTTGGTCACAAGGAATTGATACCTCTGGGTATCACAGGTTACATTCCTGAGCCACCAAGTTGGACAGTTCCAGATCATGGGGCATGCTGGCTCCGTTGACAATTTTTTTTCTTTTTCTCTCTTTATAAGGGGAAAAAAATCCATTGAAAAAATAGTACTCAAGAACCATAGGAATAAAAATGAAAGGCAAAATGTTCTGCATTGTGGTTTATCATTATATGGGTCATCAAAAGTTAATCCTTAGTTCTGTTGTCATGTAAGATAGAAAAATGAGTCATAAATCCAGTGGACCAGACCAGATAGCTTCAGAGTGAGAAAAAGCTGTGGATACTAGAATAGATACATGGATTAGATCTCAGCATTCCTATCTCATTGTATGCCCCTGCTATTAGGAGAATTTTGCGAAAAACTATGGTAAAATGAATATACATATCCTGTTGTTTTTTCTTACTTTTGAGGTCAGATAGATGAATTATTTATTAGTCCTTGAATTGTTTAGATTGGAAAAAGCAGCCTTCTCCTCATCACTGAGAAGGTGGACAGGTCACTTGTCATAGAAAGAGATCAGGTTGGTCAAGCAGGACCTGCTTTTCACAAACCCATGCTGTCTGGGCCCAATCCCCTGGTTGTCCCGCATGTGCCTGTGATGGCACTCAGGATGGTCTGCTCCATGACCTTCCCCAGCACCAAGGTCAGGATGACAGGCCTGTAGCTGCCCAGATTCTCCTCTGGCCCTTGTAGCTGGTGTCACATTTGCCAGGTTCCTGTCACCTGGGACCTCCCTGGCTGACCAGAGCTGCAGGTAGCTGATGGGCAGTGGCTCAGTGAGCTCTTCTGACAGCTCCCTCAGTGCCCTCGGGTGGATCCCACCTGGCCCCGCAGACTTGTGTGTGTGTCTAAGTGGCCAAGCAGGTCACTGGGCATTTCCCCTTGGGTTATGTGGGCTTCATTCTGATGCCTTTTCCTGCTCTTAAAATCAAGAATCAAACATGGTTAGAAGGGAAAAAGGGACTTTATCTTGGTACTTATTTTAAGGATCCTTAGGTGCACTACGTCCAGGTCAAATGCACCGAAATGCACCCCCACAATCCATCTGGTATAACATTATAGGTTTTACTAATTAGCATATCTATAAAAAATTCCCCAATGAGAGGCTCAAGTGAGCCCCCCTCCCCAAGGAACCTTCCCCCTCGATGGTCTTATCTCAGTTTACAAAATGTGTTCTGGAGAGGACCTTGGTCTCTGGGGCATCTGATCCCTAACTATGAGGCTTCTAAGATGTTTAGTCTCCTAGCTTGACAAATAAGTCTAAGAGTGTCAGCTAAAAAACACTTAAGAATACAAAAGCTATAAAAAGGTATATAAAAGGGTATAAAAGAAAAGGCAAAAAAATCATCATGGCATCAATTCTGCTCCCCCTTCCGTGTCTTCCAGCTCAGAGGGCTGGGTACTTGGAGAGCAACTAGTTTTACCATCAAAGACTGAGGCAAAGAAGGCATTGAGTACCTCTGCCTTTTCCTCATCCTTTGTCACTGTTTCCCACTCATATCCAATGAAGGATGGAGATTCTCTCTTTGTTTCTCATGTGTTTATAAAAGTCTTTTTTTGGCTTTTATTGCAGTAGCCAGGTGAAGGTCTAATTGGGCTTTGGTCCTCTTAATTTTTTCTCTGCATAACTTCATGGTGTGTTTGTACCCCTCCCGAGTCACCTGTCCCTTCTTCCAAAGGTGATAAACTTTGAGTTCAGCCATAGTTCTCTGATCAGACAGGCTGATCTTCCTCACTGTCTCATCTTCTAACACATGGAGATGACCTGCTCCTGCACCTTAAAGATTTCCTTCTTGAAGAATGTTGAGTCTTTCTGGATTCTTTGTCCATCAGGACTGACTCCCAAGGGACTCCATCAACCAGGTTCCTAAACAGGCCAAACTGACAAACCTGGTGGAAATCAATGTAGCATCAAAAGAGACAATTCTCTTTTCATTTGCTTTTTTAAAGGCAGGAGCAAACAAGTGATTTATTGAAACGGCAAAGTCAAGCACTCATTGTTAATTCTTATGTCTTATAAATTTTTTGGTGTACTTGACTTTGCAATCTTAGGTACTTTCATATTATGTATTATATGTGTTATTTCATAGTGAGTTTTGGTTGTATGCTTTAAGGAGCACCAAGAGGTTTCCTAGCTTTGGGGTTTATCCATTTCGCACTAGCTGATGTCTTAGTAGTAGCTCTGCATCTAGATACAGAGTTGGGTTCCTCCTCTGGAATTTTTATCAATTCATGAAGCACTTGGAGATCCTTTGAACTGAAAGTTCTGTATGTTGTTGTAACTGAGACACAGGCTTATTGAGATCATTCCAGGCATTTCTTTCATTCCCTTATTACAGAATGGGCATCCTTTACAGCTGATGACTCAATGAATTGTCCTGGTTTAGGGCTGTTCTTGATTCTTGTATTGTTTATAATTTGGAAAAAAATCCATCTCTTTCCAAGCTGTGATATAGTAATTTATTGACAATTACATGTAGGTGTCCAGTGTGTGGATGTCACGTCTGTAGCTGGGAATTCACACAGAGTTACACACGTCCATTAATGGTCATTCACACAACATACAGTGGAATTCAGCTATCTTTCTTAGAGAGCCCTTCTTCCTACCCAAAGGTGTGACTGTGGTGTGATTCTGCGACATGGGCATTTCTATCTGTAAGAATTACATTTTTGCCTGATCATTGTTGTTCATGGTATTAATGTTTCAGGAGAGCCGAATCTATGCTGTGGCCAAGTCTGGCATGAGGCTGTCTGAAGTGGCCATGGTGAATGATACTTCCAGCTGCTGTAAGTTCTAGACTAGATCCATCCTTAGAGGGAGTTCATGGTGACAGTGTGGGACCTGAGCTTCTGGCTATTCACATTTCTTCGTTTCCTTGCCTGTTTTCAAAGTAAATTTGACCTCATAGATAGCCTCAATAAAGGAAGGGAGGAGAAGATATCTGATTTTGGGGGTGGTTGGTGCTGGGCTGTTTGTGCCTCTACATTCAGGGACATCTTCAGGGATTCCATTATCTCCTCCATCAGTTTTGCCACCAGTCTTCTGCCTCTGCATGTCTGTGGCCTGTTTTTAGTCTTCTGATTAACCATCACCTTTACCTGTTACGGCTTTTATCTGTTTGGACAAGGGTACACCAGATTGCCACTGTACCATGAGGAGCACAGGGTGGGTAAGGTGTCTTACAGGCTAAATGGAGGGAACATTGCAGCTCTCACTGGGAATTGTATGGAATTAATAACACGTCTCCTGGCCTTTCTGAAGCCTGACTGTCCAGGATAGCAGTCCTCCATGTGCTTCTCCATTAAAACCTCCTCTTTTTCACTGGTTTGTATTATTTGCTCTCTTGCTTTCTCTCTGAATTTTCCCAGTTTCCAATTTCTCGTGTTCAACTTCTGGGCCATTTACCTATCTCATCTACAGAAATGTCACAGTGCCAGTCTACACTACGCTGAAGGGGGTAAGGAGTTACTTCACTTTTCCTGTTGTGGAAAGCATGGTCCAGGGCTGCTAGTAACTTGAGACAAAATAGGATGAAACTGTGCAGTGAAGGAAAGAAAATTAGAGAATGTCAGGAAGTACTGAACATCAAAACAATGCAGAAAGAGTAGCAAATGATAAATATATTTAAGAACACAGAACATTGCAACAAGTTTTGGTCCAGGAAGTTGCAGTGTGCACTATGAAACCTAGAGGTGACAGTGGGTGTAGCCTAAGGAATGAGATGGAACATAAGAAGAGTAGGAGGGTGTAACCAGAGGAAACCCAAACAAATCAGACTAGAGAGTCCAGCTTGGAAGTTCTCAGACTAGAAGGGAAGGAGCTGAGGAACCCTGGGGCAGAAGTGGGCAAGGCAGTGTGAAAATAAAGGGCATGGGTTTCTCTGTCTTGTGATTGAGGAGGGATTGTCCTGGGCAAATTCTTCTCTCACACACTAACCATGCAGGTCTGTTTTCCAGAAAGCCACACAGATCAGCAGTGTGCCTTTCTTAGATGAGTCTTCAGGCTCTGATGATGACTGTGGCTCCCATGCCAGCTTCAGGACGTCTACTGCTGGATCTGAGAACAGGAAAGCTAGCATGCCAGGCAGCCCTCGTGCTGTGAAGAGAGGTAAAGTGGGAGTATGGCTACTGAGCAGGATGAACTCCGTCATCACAGGCAAGATGCCCTGAACAGCATCATTGGTGACAGGCAAATGCTCAGGCGGAGTGATGCCAACAAGGAGTTCTCCCAGAATGTGTGCGGACATCAACAGTAAAACAGTAGAAACAAGTTCTCTTAGATGTTTTTTACTGCTGATAGATTTCCATTCAGGCAATTGCTAAACTAAGATTGCAGGAAGGATTGCCCTCCCAAGTTCATCACGTATCCAGTCATCCATACCTTTTCTGTGACTTCTCCTTGGAAGCAAGCTACTACTGACACAATAAAGAAAATGCTTTTTTATCTTTGTCATTGGCTGGTAATTTCTTGACCAGTAAGCACATCTCTCCTTTCTTTGAGAGACATCGGGTAGTTTGAGTCCTGACTAGGACTATTTTTCTTGCCTGCTGGGAGGGCTAAACTGATTCCTTGAATGGAATTTTCATTACAGTTGGTTGTCTTTAAAATAGAAGCGTATTTCTTATAGTCTTAACTTTTATTGTGATGCATTGGCAGATGTGCCTGTGCATTGCCATGTGCCAGTGGTAAAAGATTCACAGAAAGCAAAGCCCCATTGCTAGTGAAGAATCCTTTTCCTTAGCTGGAATCAGAGGGGCTTGAGACTTTATAATGGATACTCCCAGATGAAAACAAGCTGTCTCTCCTTCAGATAACAAGTCTGTTGATTTTTTTTTTTTTTAATCTGTTTTTATTCAGCAATAAATTTATTTTACCGTCAGTATCCAAAACTCACTTTTCACTACTTGTCTTCCTAGGGAAATAAAGAGGCCTCAGAAGTCACATTAGTGGGGTCTGAGTTTCCAAAGTCTGATCTGATTTGTCCTTCTTGAACCAAAAATAAGCCTCAATGGTGGATGCAGAAACCTTTCTGGAGTGTACAGTATTCAGTTCATGCTTCTGCCATGACTCTCATTCCTCCCTTTATTTTGAACAGGTGTATCTATGTCCTCGCTGAGCTCTGAGAGTGACTATGCCATCCCTCCTGATGCCTACTCCTTGGATGGTGACTATTCAGAGCCAGAACATAAGCTACAGCGAACATCTTCCTATTCCACTGATGGTGGAATCTGCACTGTAAGTCTTGCACTGTTACTGTTATGTTACACTTGGAAAGGGATGCAAACAGAGCCTTGGCCTGAAAAGAGAAAAGTGTAACTATAGTATATTGAGTAATCCCCCTGCAAAGGGATGCTCTAACAGACTGGGCTATTGCTCCAGCTGGGAGACCAAAAGACACTATCTGGTGCTTCAGAAGAAGGTGCATTTCTGTTATGTGGTTAGATAAAAGTATAAGCATCAAGGGTTGTATTCTTTCCTGATGACCTGTATTGGTTTCCTGGGGTTGTGTTCTACTTTAATGATGGCCTTACACTTTTGGGACAAAATAAATCTGGAAATTCAGAGGAAGGAAGGAGAAAGTAAAGAAACCTCAAAATGAGCAGCAATAAAGTCTGTACTC
This sequence comes from Corvus brachyrhynchos, assembly GCF_000691975.1. Taxonomy (NCBI): domain Eukaryota; kingdom Metazoa; phylum Chordata; class Aves; order Passeriformes; family Corvidae; genus Corvus; species Corvus brachyrhynchos. The sequence continues at coordinate 13,075,668 of NW_008239553.1, forward strand.
TTCAATGCAGGAGATCAAACAGGCAAGGAACAAGAATCATGGCATAGAGACAGCCTTTACTTTTATTTGGAAAATCAGTGCTTTGGTAGGAAGAGAAAAAAGTTTACAGTGCATCAAACAATCAGTGAAATGATTTTTGATGGCTGCTACTAAACAAAGCAGAAAATTATGGGAGATGCAGCAAATGTCTGGGCTTGATTTCAGCACACTTTCATTTGTATTTTGAGAGGTGCAAGGTAACCTCCTCTCCACTTTGCTCTGTCCTCCAGGAGCCCATGGAGAAATCGGGCTACTTGCTGAAAATGGGCAGCCAGGTAAAGACATGGAAAAGACGATGGTTTGTTCTCAGAAACAGACAAATCATGTACTACAAGTCCCCGGTAAGTCACTGGGATACATTTCCTCCTCTTTAAAGGTACAGAGAAATTCAATATACTGAAAAACCACTTTTGGTTAGACGTGTCACTGTTTTGAAAATCATTACGAACATTAGAAAGATTCACTGTATGCATCAGATGAAGAACAAAGTTATTATTAATAAACTTGTCACTTAACAAATGTCTAGCTGAATCTTGAAAACTTCCAAAGGTGGAAATTCAGCCACCGTCTTGGTAGCTACTGTATGTTGTATTGTCTTCCCAGTTAGAAAAGGTTTGGTTTGTTTGGGTTTGGTTTTGTTTTATTAATCATAATGTCCAATCTGAACTCCATAAGACAGTATTTGTTATCACTGCCCTTGTTACGTTGTTTGCCACTATTGAGGAGACTTTTGCAATGGGATCACACTGTCTCATATTTCACCTGGCAACCTTAGGCTGTCCTTTCCAGCTCACGAATGCAGACTCCAAGCTGCACGTGCATATGATGATGTATTTAAGTAATCTAAGACCCATCTGAGGTTTCCTACTGAAAAAATTCTTTGCTTTTCGTTCCTCAGAGTGATGTTATCCGCAAACCACAAGGGCAGCTGGAGCTGAATTCCTCATGCCAAATTGTCAGAGGCGAAGGGTCCCAAACATTCCAGGTAGGTGTTGCTTTTTTATCCTGCAGATAACCATACACTCAGTGGCTGGGTGAGGGAGCACTTATTTCAGACTGAATGGTACTGTGTGTCTCAATTGATATGAGCTAACTTTATGTGGTCTCTGTGCTTCCTGGCACAAAACAGGCAGTTAGTCTAATTAATAATGAGGAAAGAGCTAAATTGTAACCCAAATACACCCTTTTGAAATTAAAAGAAATTTGTATTTACTTTTTTCCTGTTTTACACCATAACACTTTCCCTTTTTTGCAGGAGTTAGAGCTTGAAATCTGTGGGGGAAAATGATTCTTAGAACAATTAAAACCAGCTAGTACCTAGGATCTTTCTGAGAGACTTCTCTCACAAGATCTCAAGCCTGACTTTACATGCCTGGAGGATCTAAGAAAAATCTGAATAGTTTGATTCCTTTTAGAATTTGACTTCTAAAGTATTAGAAGTTAGCCCATCACTGGGTTCACTTTTAAGTCATTATTGACTTAATTAGAAAGGCAGTATTAAAGTTTCTTTCATACTTTGAAAGGCACATGGCCTGGCTTGTGACCTACCTTCTGCCCTTATGGAACTGAAGTTGCTAAGGCCTAATACTATTAAATTTATAGCATCTTTCCTCTCAGAGTCACAAGGTAATGAAGGCAAAATGCAATATGAAGTGAAGGCAGCAAAACCCCACATTTATGTAGTCATCTTTAAAATGAAAAACTTGCAGCAGCACTGAGGAACAAGAAAGGATGAGAGAGGACACAAAGCCACAGTATCCAGTGGAAACAGCAAGAGAGCTTATGAGAATTCGATTCATCTGAGTGTCATTTCTTTCACTTGGGCGTTGAGGATTAGCACCTTTTTTCTTACTCTCAGAAAATTCTCTCCTGAATGACCAAAAAAAAAAATCTGTATGGCATAAAGAAACTCAGCAACTGAAGAAAAGATTTGTAGGTGTGCAGATTTATACTTTCTCATTCCTTTTCCTTCCAGCTTGTGACAGAAAAGAGAACCTACTTCCTGACAGCAGACTCTCCCAACATCCTGGAGGAATGGATTCATGTCCTACAGAGTATCCTGAGAGTACAAGTGAGCGGTCCTGTTGGCGTTCCTCATAGTGATGCTAAACCTACTGTGAAGGGCTGGCTCACCAAGGTAAAATAATATTTCATACTTTATTCAGTTTAGCTTGGAATTCACAGTGTACCAGCTTCTTGGTTTGCACAGTAAATGTGAGCAAGAAATTAATATTTTAATACTCTCTGTAAAAAAAAAATGATAAGGAATGGGACAAACAAGGCTACTGAAAGGTACTGACTGTCAAGTAGTAGGTAATAACAAATATCTAGTTTATGTATGCTTTTCTTCAGCAGAGTTCACAGCTTGTCATAGTAAAAAAATCAACACTGTTGAATGTCACGTTTAAGTGATCTTTAACTTGGTGACATAGGAGAGTTTCAAAAAAATGGCTTGTATGGTTCCAGGTTAGCATTTAGTTCTGTCATAACAGACTTCAGGTACATTAGTACAAAGTACAATGGCTGAAAATTCTTATTCTTTGTATCATTTCCATAGATTAGTTTGACATTGCAAGTTACTGTGAATATTTTAATATAATTCTGGTCAGGTTCTAAGATGGCTAAAGACAATCTTCATCTGAAGGTTATTCATCTTCAATAGGAAACAGCTATCTAGACTATAGGCTGACTGTTCTTTTCTTGCTGAGAAGAAGCGATTTGTTGTTATAATCTTTAAAACGTTATTGTTAATATTATATTTCAGTATATAGAAATTATAAGTTACTATGAATGAGTAAAACACTTCACAAAACCTTAGACCCATTCCCACAAGCACCCATGTACTTGGGTGGGAACTACTTGCCTGTTTTTGGAAGGGGTGCCCTGTATGTTTTGAGAGGAGCTTATATTAGCATAAAATAATATATGCAAAGTTGTAAGGGAGAACTGAATTGGAAATTGAAATCCTAGAAGGTCATTCTGAAAATACTGCTGATATTAAAAATATGGATATGTTTGTCCTCCTTACAGGTCAAGCATGGTCACTCTAAGCTGGTCTGGTGTGCACTGATTGGAAAAACTTTCTACTACTATCGAAATCATGAAGATAAGGTAATTCCTTTTTCTCCTTTTATTTCTGGACCCTCCTTTCCCATTTCTTATGAAGTTTTCTTTACTTTTACTGCTTCTGTGTGTCATGTCTCTTTATTGGTTGTACTTCTCTTCTAACAGCACCTGTTCCACAGCTTTATATTTTCAGTGATTTTATTTTTTTAACCTTAAATGACAGCAGACTTAAAAGGCAAGTGATTGCTCTTTCTCAGATCACTCTATACCTTGTTCCTCATTTTCTGTATTTGGTCTTGTGTAGCCTTCTGAGCAGACATTCATACAGCAGCTGATAGATTCCGCATATCGTCATGAAAACAGATAGCAACCACATTCTGGGAAGAGGGAGGCAATCAGTGTAATGCGCTGCCATTTCTGGACACTTGGCCCAATAGTCCTTTCCTTTGTTTTGGTGATGTCAAACCCCAAGTTTTAGAATATCAAGAAATACTGTGACTTATATTTGGTATTGACCTCCAGAGTTGGCACAGCAGATCTCCTCTCTTGTCTGAATCTAACTACTTATGAAATTTTAAAAGTATTTCTTTTCCAGTAGCAAGCAGAAAGTCTGACCAGGGTCAGAAAACTGTGGCTCAAGACACTAAGCAACTGGCCCTCAAGTGTAATGGGAAGAAAGCAGTATCTTACGGGAAAAAATATCTTCTTATTTGCATATTCTCATTCTAATCTGTAGATGCTCTCCCAAGAAAAATAGAAGTAGTGACACACTTTGTAAGAACTTTAAGAAAGAAGAGATTCTCTAGAAGTGCAAGGTTACATTAGCTAAGTACTGAATTATTTATTCCTTACATTTTACAGAACTGTCAACATTTTTACTTGGCTTTTCTTTCCTAGTGTTCCCTGCCCATACTGGGAGATGAGTTACATTTATCTAATGTGCTTCTGCTCCTCATAGTGTCCTTTAGGGCATCTGCCTCTACGTGAGTCCAAGGTGGAAGAAGTAGACCGTTCCTGTGACTCTGATGAAGATTATGAAACCACTGGTGGAGGACTTCTCTCATCCCACTGTACATTGGTGATTCACCCACAGGACCAGAGTCCCACGTATTTACTTATCCGCACCAAACAGGAGAAGGTATAAAAAGCAGTCTTTTTTTGGAGAGCAAGAGTCTTTTGGTAACAATGAACAGATTGGGTCATATAGGCTTAACCTGATTGTAGAAAACAGGCCTGAATTGACTCATACTGTTGTCATCCTTATGCCTAGAACACCTGGCTGTACCATCTGACCGTTGCAGCTGGTAGCAGTAATGCCACAGTGGGCACATCATACGAACAACTCATTGGAAAACTATTGGATGCAGAGGGAGACCCTAGTAAGTAAGCACCACAAGCTCTTCCATGGTATCAAGGCATAAGGAAGAATAATTTCAATTCCCAGTTTAATCCAGTCAAAGGTGAGGGAAGGGGATTCTCGGTAGTACATCATATGGTATAGTGTCCTTCTCCCCTTGTTCTCAGACAAGTCTATCACATTGTCACATCATTTATCAAAGCCTCTGAAATGTCTGTAACAACAATTCAAATTAAAATAAAGAACTGGTGCTTTAATTTTTTCCTGTCTTTGTTGGTCTTGATTTTCTTTTCCGGGAAATCTTGACCATGCAAACATGTGCTCTTTTCTCCTAATACACTCAAACATACTTGCCTTCCCATCTGTTTCTCTGTCTGCACGTATAAACCCTTATACATACATCCATGCTCGTCTGTTCCTTCTCATCTTTGATACCTGCTCATGCATTTGCGTTTACACACCATGTTCTCAAATATGTATTAACATTTGCAGTCATACTTAAAACTCTTCTTGCATTCTCACATATTCTGGACCCATATGTGAACATTGCTTCCTGTTGAATAGTGACTTGCACTAACAAAGACCCCCACTGCAGGCAGCTGCCCTGGAAGGGTTTGTGTCTCTGGTTTGAACACACACCTGACCAGCTTCTCACCAGAATCCGGCTGACGAGAAGTTCTGATGTAGCAGGACTGAGGATGCCAATACTTCTTTTTGCTGATACTAATGCTGCTGGTGACTCCTTATCCATGGTGGGCTTTGCTGAAATCAGTGAAGTATCGCCAAAGATAATGTGGCCTAGTGCCACGCTGCTTCCTCGGGTGCTTTGCCATCTCAGCAAGGCTCCTTGTCAACATGGACGCTGTTCTCTCTCTTCTGTTTCTGACACTGCATGTTTTTGCCCATCTGCTACCTCAGATTCTCCTCTGTGGAAGCATCCTATGTTGTGCTACAGTAAAGATGGGTTGCACACATCCCTCACTACTCTGCCGTCAGAGGCTCTACAGACTGAAGCTCTGAAACTTTTTAAGGTATTTAAAGGGACATTGCATAGTTTTCAGTTATTTTGCTCTGTTGCTGGGGCAATAACATTGTTTGGTCATGTTGTACGACATTTACTGTCACTATGGGTTGCTTTAGACAGGCCTGCTGGTTCATTTAGGTGTCATTCATTCTTTGGAGGTTTAACTTTTCTTTTGCAGGATCTGGGTTTAGGAGTAATGTCCCCCACAGATTTTATGCTTCAAAGTGAGCTTTATCTTCCTCTTTCCTCTCCAATAGTTGGATTGAAGGAAACAGAAACAATTCACTGGTAAACTCAGTTGTGTCAGTAAGGCCAGTGGTGAAGCCACTGGAGATTGCATTTTTGCACTCTCTGAGTGTAAGATCAGCAGTGCGACTGGACAGTGTGAGCAAGGTAAAGCAGAGGCATGAAAGGCAGGAAGCACATTTTCTCCTCAATTCTCTTGCTGACTTGTAAGTTCTTTAGACCAGGGGAGGTTGAGTAAATTTTCTAGTTGCCATAACTAAGGAAGGAGGAATAGGAATTAAATGTTGACTCTCCTCCCTCCCCTCAAGGTTATTTAGTAACTGTCTGTAAGTTAATAAATACATCTGGGGAACCTGGCCTGTAAAGTACCAGACAAGAGTTGCTGTATTCATGGCATTGACTAACTTCTACCCTTTCACAGTCCTGTCAGCTGTTCATCAACGTTCCTGTGGAGGCATCCTCTATTGATTACCATGTGTCACTTGCCCAGACAGCACTGCAGGTGTGCTTGACACATACCGAGCTGCAGAACGAAATTTACTGTCAGCTTGTTAAGCAGACCAGCTGCCGACAACCCCAGAACCACTCAGTCGTTCAGGTCAGTTCCTCTTCATTCACTGCCACTCTGCAAATACTTTCCATTTAATCCCATGCTTTTAATAATTAGCTATGGGTCTGGTTCTCATAAAGTAGTGCTCATGCTAAAGGTGTGCTGGGGAAGGAGAATCTCAGCACTGGTGTGCAAAGCAAAACACTAATATAACTACTTGAAAAATAATTTTTAGTTTAAATGTAACTGTTTACCAGTTGCAAATGGTCTGTTCATTCAGAATCAAAGTTCACAGCGTGTGTTGTCTTGCTGTAACTGTTACATGGTATTAAGTTTGTTTTGCATTTTAGATAATCAACAGCATACAAGGCATGAATATTACTATTAAGCATGAAATCTGAATCTTGCACTGTAATTGTTGGGTAAATAAAATTAATAAGTTACAGCATGAATGTACACACGTGATTACAATATTCCCAGCTCAAATGAGACATTAAAATCAGGTTGAATAATAATGGATCTAATTTGAAATAAAATTCCCTTGTGCTTTTTTGGTTATGATTTTCAGTTACATAGTATTAATTTAAGTCTTAATTGTTGACTCAGTTGTGGTTAAAATAGTCAAAATTTTCAGAAGTAGCCAATCATTTAGAACTCTTCTCAGAGTCCAAACTGAGATACTGAAGAGCAGTCTGTCTGACTGTCACTTCCCTCTGAAACATCTTGAACTACACACCTAAAAAGGGTCACTCCAGAAAGCAGTAGTCACCATCCATTATTTTGACTGTAGTATTCTATGAAAGACAGCAGGTAAGAAGTACAGAACAAGAATGATGTCCAGTTTTGTGTTCACAGTGCTGGCAACTCCTGGCTTTATGTGCTCCTCTATTCCTGCCTCAACATCACTTCCTCTGGTACATCAAACAGCACTTGCAGCGACATGCAGATCCCAGGTAAGGACTGCAACAGCATTTCATTCTGCTCAGCTGACTGCCTCTTGCACCCACTACAGATAAAGAGGGAAGTAATTTTGGAGCACACACACCTACAAATATATATTGAGAGGGAGGACAGAAGGTTCCCATCAGTATAAAGCTGTGCCCCTTCAACCATTCATATTAATTTGTCACTTAGATGAAGCTAGTTCACAAAACTGAGTAATCTATACTAGCAAAAGAACTTTCTGTAGAAATAACTGGAGCTACATACGGAAGTTTTTTGCTTATGCAGCTGTGTTCTTTTATTGACAGACAGACCAAAGTAATTACTTGGAATGAATTATTCAAATTTTAGGTGATTACGTTCTGCTGTCAGGTCACCAAGCAAAGTGACAGAACAAAAGTAAGGCAGAAAACATCTCAGGGACCCATAAAAAGTTAGGAAAAACTAACAAACCTGAAATATGTGATAGTATTATTTTCTATTACCTCTTTGGTGTGCAAGTATGGTAATAGCAAGAAGTTGTTCTCCTTTGCTCATGCTGTGCTCTTTGTTTCCATGGTGATCTGGTCTTCAGCGTATCTCACTGTGTCCTTAGCAGGGAGGTCACAGCTAGAGATGTCTAGTTGTCTGTTGCAAAAATATACTGTTGTTAAGACGAAAGAGTAGTTTCCTTTCAAATAAATATTCATTTTCAGTTAATAAGCCTAAATCTGCCATGGAACTCAAGCTAAAAGTCTCTGGCACTGCAAAGGAAACATGTACTGCTATCAAGTATTTTAAATGTTTAAATGCTGCCTCACATTTGCTATTTCTTCTCAAAAGCAAAAATACTGATATTGGGCACTCCTCAATGTTCAGGTTGTCTCTCTGTTTGCTAAGACAACATGTTAGGGATCTTTCGTCTAGTACTAGGAGCCATCTCTTCAAACTTGTGTGTTACCAGCTCCCAGACTGGCCCATTCAACTCAGTAGTGGAGCTGCTCAACTGTTGGAGGCTGTTGAATTTATAAGGATTTGCTGGGCCCTGTGAAACTGATTGATTACATCAGCTTCAAGCTCTGCTGTGCTGATGGTTGGCCCAAAAGTACCTTTGTGAACAAATAAAAAGTTCTTAGCCCAAAAGTATCTTTATGAACAAATGCACTCCAAGCAGAAACAGAAAGGAAGTTTATTTATACGATCCTGCTATGAAACAATTATTAGGGCTAGAAAAAAACCCCCAGAAATTACATGAAAATGTGCCTATTACCTATAATAGTTTATATTAGATTTGGAGCAGTTCCTAAATGGGATTTAGTTTGGTTCCTTCTCCCTAGCTCTAGGAATACTTACCTCTCTTTGGATGGAGCAGATAGAGCTGTTTCTTGACCAGTTCAGAAGATCTACTTTCCCTGTTCCACACAGCAAGCAAGACACTAGAATGTTTACACTGCATAATGCCTATGGTCTAGATCTATTCTAGGTATTAGAAGATCTTAATTAGAAGAATTAAGATCTTAATTCTAGGTATTGTTTTTCGTGAAAGGGGATCTTAGCGTACATATCAAGTCTCTAAAAGGGGAATAAAAGTGAGAAGTCATGGGGCTTAGGAGCATTTGGAAACCAAATATAACAGCTTATTGATGAAGCAAGATTATCTATTTGATTATTGTCCAAGCTCATTACTGGGAAGGTGAACAATATATTGCTACAGTGAAAAGCCAGAACTCCTGACTTCCATGTTGCTTGTAGGGATTTAACTGGAATTTTAATCATGTACTGAGCTCCTGAAGGCATCTTGAATGGAATTATTTTCCCCTGCAAAGTGATAGCACAACTACAAATCCATAAAAATCCTTCCATTTCAGACCTTATTCAGTATATCCATTCTTAACATTTTTGTGCAAGGTGCAGTTGACTGTTCCTGCTTGGCTTTAGAGACACTTGCATCTTTTTGGTGTTGTTCAATGGAGCACTCTCTTCAGTAGACAGTAAACTGATCATCTTGGTAACTATCCCTATCCTATATTGAACTGTCAACAAATCTAAGCTTGCCTGGAATCTCTGTTGAGTCTCTTGTTTGGCAGATAGGGTTAATGGAAACTTACAGCTTGTACAGCCATGTAAATTGATAAACACAGCTTGTAATGCATTAGTCTCATAGGATTATACAACTCAATATTTACCAGGACTTGACATGATAGTAACTAAATTCCACTGGCATGACAGCGAGTTTGAGGGTGAATTGATCTTGACTTGACAGATACTATGATGGCAACAGGGCCCAGAAGAGAATATGTGTCCAGTCCACCTAGAAGCAGGGAATACTCTTGTGTTTCCTAGAGAGTCCATTGTCTGCCTTAGTTTTGCAGGTCCTTGGAGCTCAGGTTTGTGTTGTAGCTTTGCACTTGAGCTGTTAGTCTGTCGAGATGAACCGTGTATCTGCACAGAGATACATCTTTGCTTGAGCAAAAGCCTGAGGGAGGAATGCGTTGTCATGGCGTGGGAAATTGAAGAGGACATGGCACTTGGAGCATGTTTGTGGTTCTCTCCCCCTTTGCCTAGGAGTGAGATAGGCAAGTATGCCATCTACTGCCAGAGATCAGTGGACCGCACTGTGCAGGCTGGAGAGCGGGAAGCCAAGCCCTCCCGGATGGAGATCGTGTCCATCCTGCTGAGAAATCCCTACCACCACTCACTCCCCTTCAGCATCCCAGTGCACTTCATGAACGGAACATACCAGGTGAGCCACCACAGCTGCCTTTCTTCTGGGCACTAGAGGACTGCACCATAACCTGCCTCTTCGTGTGGGTGGGTGGCACCATGGTATTTATACATATCGGGGGTTGGGAGATAAACACTGTTTCTTCTCCTTGCTGTTTTAGCTGATTTTCCAAGAAGGTGAAAGGAATTAATCCCTAGCTCTACAGATCTTAGGAAGAAAAGGTAGCTGAGAAAAAGGGAGAGATGCTGGAAGTGTCTCAGTATGGGAAAGAATGTGTAATATGGAGGGAGACAATACACAGGTGTTGTCACTGGAGCTGGAAGTTAATCCTGAGAGATTGATCTGTAGGAAACCACCTTCATTAGCTGGGATACCCATCAATGGTCACAGTTCTTGTATCCTCAGTTAAGTCCCCTTTCATTGCAGGTTGTAGGTTTTGATGGTTCCTCAACAGTTGATGAATTCATCCAGAGACTGAACCAGGAAACAGGAATGAGGAAGCCATCCCATATGGGATTTTCTCTGTTCACAGATGATCCTTCTGGCAGGAATTTGGAACATTGTTTACCAGGCAACATGAAGGTATTTATTTTTCCCCTCTGCTACCTTTAGTACACATCTTTGAAGAACTGCCAAAGGGTTAATAAATCTTTATCTTAATGAATTAAGATCAAATAAACTTGGATATTGTCTATCTAGATTGATATTCACAGATGAGATATTAATTCCTGCACTTGGGTCACAACAACCCCATGCAACCCTACAGGCTGGAAAGCTGCTCAGAGGAAAAGGATCTGAGGGTCTTGGTCGACAGCTGCCTGAACGTGATCCAGTAGTGTGCCCAGGTGGCCAAAAAGGGCAATGACATCCTGGTCTGTATCAGCAATACTGTAGCCAGCAGGACCAAGAAAGTGACTGTCCCCCTGTACTCAGCACTGGTTTTGGGCCCCTCACTACAAGGAAGGCATCAAGGTGCTGGAGTGGGTCCAGAGAAGGACAATGGAGCTGGTGAAGGGTCTAGAGCACAAGTCTGATGAGGAGCAGCTGAAGGAGCTGAGGTTCTTTAGCCTGGAGAAAAGGAGGCTCAGGAGGACTTTACTGCTCTCTACTACTGCCTGAAAGGAGGCTGTAGCCAGGTGGGGGTCAGTCTCTTCTCCCAAGTAACAAATGACACGACAAGAGGAAGCAGCCCAGAGTTGCTCCAGGGGAGGTTCAGGTTGCCTATTAAGCAAAATTTCTTCACTGAAAGAGTTTCTCAAGTATTGGAACAGGCTGCCAGGGAAGTGGTGGAGAAAACACCCCTGGAGGTATTTAAAAGGGCTATAGATGTATCATTTGGGGACATAGTTTAGTGGTAGATTTGGCAGTGCTGGGTTAATGGTTAGGCTTGCTGATCTTAAAGGTCTTTTTCAACCTAAATGATTCTATGATTCTATAATTAGCTAGCCTAATCTGATATAGTTCTTAATAGAAAGATTTATTTTATTAGGTGGTAAATCGGTCAATTTTTAAAAAGTCTAACTCAGATTTTAGCACATATTAAAGTTTAATTTGTCTTGACTACAGATTTGAAACATGACCGAGCTAGCCAGGATGATCAGATATTACAACTGTCATCAAATATGACACTCCTAATTGAGACAAATTTATGTTAGGCTGTGAGTCTTCTGGCATGTCTGTATAAATTCCATTTATTTGATTATGAAGTATCTCCTTACTGTCTCCAGATAACTCAGGCTTTCATTGTTCATAAGCTTTCTTAGGGGAGAAAGCTCTACTGAGTATGGCTTCACTTTAAGGAAGAGTGCAGTGCCTCAGATGAAGGGAAAAAGAAAGAAGATAAAGTATTAGCATGTGTCTTTCATATGGAGATTTTTAGCCATGCTGCAGCTGAATGATGGCCTTAATTGAGCAGGCTGGCTGCCATGAATGAGACACATCAGAGTTTGGTACAAATCTGTGAGAATAATTTGTCATACAGCAATAATGGAGGAATAGTTCTACTGCCAACTTTGAAGAGGTCCTGATACCTGTAGGGGACTTAAAACAATCAATTTTACACAGTGTAAAATTTCACATTAAGCAACAGAGGGAGAAGACACCAATAACTTTGAAATAGATGGTTTGAAAGGAAACTACCACAGACAGTGCCAAATTATATAGTTGGTTTTAATGGCCTGATATAGACCAGGTAATCTAGAGCTTTGCTGGTAATTGGACCACCATCTGGAGAGATGAGGTGTCAGAGTAAACAAAGGAGCTTGAGACAATCAAAGGGATCACTTTGTCTTGGCAAGTAAATAATAACCAGTAAATCTCAGTAGCTTAAAAGAACTTTAGAGATCTGATTATGTATTTCATGTGGCTTCTTATGTTCACATTCCTTTCACTGAGATACCATCAAAAGAGAACTAGGGGCCTTCATTAGACCACTTGTAAAAGGACTCGAATAACCAGGAGGAGCTGAATGGAACAAAAAAAAAATAACCATGTCATTATGAAAAACATGTCTGAGTTACAAAGTTGGAGTCTAGGACCAAACATTCCCAAAGTTTGGACATTCACATCCAAGGATTTGGTATAGCCATGCATTTTCTGCTCTGTTCAGAGGATATGTTAGTGCTTTAGTTTGGCTCAGGAGGGCACTTTTGAGGTAAACCTACCAATCATTCCTATTAACCTGCTTTGACTCACATTAAGGAGTAACCTCAGAGCATGAAATTGATTATTTTTACATGAAACATGAACTGGAAGATGTCATCCAACATAGTAGTGGGCTTTCAGGTCACTTGGTCAGACTACTAGTGTGGGTGTGGAGACTTAGGAGTGGGTGTTTCTCTGTGCAGATCTGTTCCTCCTGAGCTTTGCTACTTGCTGACATAGACATAGCCACGAGAGTTACTACCAGACCAGAATTCAGGTGTCCCCCTGCATGTTAGAGCTGGAGTGTTCAGTTGGAATGCTTTCATTTTTACATACTGTGCAATAGAAAAAGGAAGTGTGTCGTCACTTTGAGCTGTGTTTATGCTGATCCAGTCTATTTCTTTATCTTCTGTGTTTCACAATATTTTATTCACTTACCTTCCCCTCAAGCCTTGGCTATTTATTTCACCTCAGTTTGTGTCTCCTTTCTCCTTGCTATTTTTTAAAGATCTGTGATGTCATTTCTAAATGGGAACAAGCCTTAAAAGAATTGCATCCTGGAAAATATGACGGTGGCACAAGAATCGTAAAGTTGACCTATAAGAACAGGTACTGTCCTTTGTTGGGTGGCCTCACTACTGCTGTTAATTAAACATCCTAGACTGCATATATCTCTGTAGATGACCAGTAATTTATAGTATCATTGCTGCCAAAACTATTTTAGCTAAGATTCATTTAAATCCTACAGGAGATGTGATGGCTTTTGTCTGTTACATATACAAAAGCATATGGCCTAGGGGTAAAACCCAAACCACTTTGCAGTAGCAGAATAGACTTAAAATGAGTTAACAACTAGCTGTAGCACAATAAGGTACACTTGGCACAACTTCATTTGCCTAGATCCTAAAACGTAATTGAAGAATGTGTGTTAGGTGAGAGGAAGAGAGACCTAGAGGAAAAATCACCAGTGAAAACAAGTGTGCCGAAACTTGCAATTAAGTGAACAATCACAAAGATGAAAAAGATACAATAACAATGTTCTAAATCATATGAGCTGTAGAAGACATGTAGTAGCAGTGCCCAGACTTTATAAAGAAAGAAAAGTTAAAAGTTAGATGATGAAAGATAGTAGAGAAGGGAAGTTCAAGATAAAAGATCTAAATCAAAAACTGGAACAAGTTCATCACTTATAATACAGATAGGAATTCTGAATTACAGTAAATCAAGAGCTGTATGAGAACAAGGAGTGAATTCTCTTTGCAGGCAAAACAAAGGCCACCCCAAAACTGAACAGAGAGTTCAATATGGAATATATGAAGATTTTGCTGACTGTAATGGTATAGAAATAAATTTCTGTCAACTTTTTTAGTTGGTGTAATAGAGGTGAAAGCAGAAGTCACTGCTTTTGACCCAGAAGGCAGTATTTGTTTCAGGAGTGAAACTTTGCAGTATTGTTTTGTTGGGCTGGAATGTGCATAGGCTAGACAACAAGGATGTTTTGATAAGGTCTCTCCAAGGCTGGACTGTTCTAACACTAAGGACTCTGATAATACATTTGTAAGGTCAATATGATCCTAATAGTGTTGTTAATCTCAAAGTGACATAAAAACAAACAAACTGATCCACTGGAATGAATATCTCATGTAGTGGAATTGTGGAATATGTAGCCATAGATGCAGCTTGAAATTAATATGTCAATTAGTTGCTGTGGACTGTGTATGAGGAATGGTTCTGGGAAGCATTCCCCAAGCTGGTGTCTTCAACCCCAACTAATAATCTTGCTATGCCGTGTAAAAAAATTCCAAGTGTGAATGGAATAAAAATCAGTAGGATGCTTTGATTTACAAGCATGTTTCCTTAAACAAAGTCTGCTAAAAGAATTTTTTAATAAGTCTTCGGTGTAAGTGGTCAAATCCAAGCTGGCAAGTCTACAAGGCTGCCTTGTAGAAGCTTATATATGTAGAGCAGAGGTAGTTCTCTTTCCTGTGATAAGCAGAGAAGGCCATAACTTAAATATTGACTGCCTGTGCTTGATGGGGATGAATGGACACTGATTTAGCTGTGTTTAATAAAGGTTCACTGTCTAGAAGTGGTTGGCTTACAGAATTCAAATAGCTTCTGAAGCTAGAAAGCATGTTTTGAGCCTCCTTGCTCAAGTCTTGTTCATAAGGGAAGCACCTCAGCTTCCAAACCTCTGTCCAGTACCCCCTCAATGAAAAACGAAACAAAACACAAAACACACTTTTATTTTGCCTCACCTTCATTCAGGTTCCCAGCTGTCCATTCAGTTCACAGTATCTTTTTACCTTCACAATCCTGTCTACTTTTCAGACTATATTTTCGGAGCCAGGCCAAAGGTGAGACAGACCGTGAGCGGTTGCTACTGGCCTTCCAAGTGAGCAATGAAATAGCCAATGGAAGGTTTCCTGTTAATAAGGAATTAGCTCTGGAAATGGTGGCTCTAATGGCTCAGGTGAGTAAGGCAGAAATCCTCTCTTTTGTCCTCCTTCAGCTGCACACTGACTATGTTTGACTAAGCAGCTCCCTTTTGATGTAAAAAAACAAATACGTGATACTAGCATACATATGTTAGAACACCTTTTGCTCAAGAAAAACACTGGAAAAAACAGAGTGAGGCTGGACTATCACCAGACCTGCCCTTAGTAGCTTAGTACCTTAGTAGAGATATGGAAATAGGACCACCACTGGAATTCCATTAATAGTAAAAACTTCCACTGTTGCACTGCTAATACCCTGTTACTCAGGAAGATCATCTTCTAGGATCCTCTGTTAGGTCTCCAGGCTTGCATTTAGTATTTTACCACATAAAACACACATTGTGGGTTGTGGGCATGATAAGCAGTGTAATAATTTTTTATTGACCTGAAACTGAGTGTTGTATTTGTTAAAGCAGCATAAACTGAGATGAAGAATCTGGGGACATGGCGCAAACTATTTACAAATATGCTGTTGTTTTAATTGGCCAATTGAAAATAAATCCCCAAAGCCTGGCAGTTTATACAGATGTGTCTCCTTACAACAAATATCTGGCTGAAATCATGTTCCACTCTTAGATCAGTACCATAATTCCTTTGGCAGTTGTATCCTCAGTGGTTGCTCTTTTGTTATATTTACTATGGTAAATGCTGTAGACAGCATTCCCCAGCCTGTGTCTTTTTGCATGACTCATAAACACACTAGTTATCAGTATGGGAATTCATGGAATGTTCTACTGCATTAAAAACCCCATAGTATTGTTGCACTATAAACTATAATGTTGTCTTAGGTGGAATATGGGGATTTGGATCGACCAGGATCTTCAAGTCCTGGGGGAACATCAAAATTGAAAATGCAGCATCTTCTCCACCAGGTTTTAGATAAATTCTACCCTAAACACTACAAGCAGAATATTACTCCTGAACAGCTCAGGTAAATTGTTGGTTCTTGAATACTTTGCACTGAAATCAGCTTTTACTTGCCAAATTGTCTTTACATTTAAGAAGTTTCAAGGAGTCCTGTCAAGCTTATTTGATGTAGAAACTCAAACAAAACAAAAGTGTCAGGAAAAGGTTCCCTTAAAAGAAAAAACAATATAAAAAGAGCCAAATCACCAACTAATTTTGCCATAGACAAGAAGTTTAAGCCTTTCACTTCCAAGTTAGGCATCTCAGTTTCAACAAACTTAACCCAAGCCTAGGATGAATTCTCTTTCTAAGTTTTTGTTTTATGCTTCCCCCAAGTGTCAGTTGGATCCAGATGCCTAACATTTGCAATGAGTCATAAAGCCAGCTCGTATGGGTTGCTTCAGGCCATGCAGGGATTCTGGTAGGACATATTTTGGCAGGGTTTTTTGATGTTCTGACTTGGAAATTCTCACACACAATGCAGAGAGCTCAAGTACAAAATTCACATGTTGCCACAGATCTCAGATCTATCTGATTTAAAGTGAGAGAATGGTCTTCCTACAGATCCTAAGCTATTTAGGGATGCAGTGGTGGAACTAACACAGTTACCTCCTTTTGGAAGCAAATTCCATCTGGATGTAGCCAGGTAGCTGCCAAACCATCCCTAGTGAGCCAAATCAAGAGTGAGCTAATATATATTGCCACTCCATGTAGAGCATACTACAGGCAAGGTATGAGGAAGATGAGAAAGTCTGTGGAAGTAGAGAAAAGCTAAAATAAACTCAGGTTGTACAACCAATAGTGCTAACAGCCCTGTCCATGAGTGCTGTGTAGAACAGCCCTTTTGGAGTAAAGAGGTACATTTATTAACTGCTCTGATTTTACACATCTTTGCTTGGAAGACATTACTAAATAATACTGTTTTGTGTCTTGGATTCCTCAGGCAACTGACAGACAGGCTGGCGACGAAGTGGATGGTGCTGCAGGGATGCTCTCCATCAGAATGCATTCGAATTTATTTGACGGTGGCCCGGAAATGGCCTCTCTTTGGAACCAAAATATTTGCTGCTAAGGTAACTGGAGCACACTTTATTCTGTTGCCAAGAGTGAATTATCTGAGCAGAGACACACCTACAGTCTCTGGTAACACCAGTTGAAAATGATTCTACTTCAGAAAGGGAAAAAAGCTAACAATACTCTGTTCTGGACAAACAGCCCTGGTACCATATGGGTTGAAGAAGAAGGAAGACAAGTATATTCTTACCAGTAGGGGCTGCTAGTGTTCAGTAAATAAATACTGAAGGTTCCCTGGCTGCGTCAATTGATCATCATCCAGAGTTCTACCTGTCCTTACAAGCCTTGCCAAAGCTTTGTCAGGCAGGAATTTCCCTGGGCATCAAGGCTGCAATGATAGTTTAAAAAATAAGATTTACATACCGCAGTGGGGGAGGAAGGGAAGAGCCCCCCTAAGTCACACCTGGCAGCTGATGCCACCTATAAGAAGAATGGGTACTTCAGTCCTGTTCTCTGCTTGACACAGAGCTGGATAATTTCCTTGCCACATGAGAGAGGCAAGCATTGCTAATGTCCTGTTGCAGAAACAAAACCAAAAGTACACACTGGGTAAGCTGCCAGCCCACAGGCATCAGTGGGAGAGCAAAGAACAGCTGGAGGGAGTGGTTCTCCCAATAGCTTGTACCATCCCTCACCCCATTCCAGGCTTGAGCTGTGTACCTATTGCCCATGCCTGAGCAAATGTCTTAGCACACAGTGGCTGTCTGAGAAATCTTGTTTTGGCATTAACCATCTTCCCCATCCCAGCAGACATTTCTGCTGCTGAAAGCTTGAGGGAGGTCTTCTTCGTGGTTACATGTCTTGCTTTGAAGACAGAGCTGCTCTGGTTACAGAAAAAAAGTCTAATGATGAAAGGAACCTCTTGAGTAAATATACAAGAAGTTTTCAATAGACAGGTATTTCCACTGTCCAGACTAAAAGAGGTTACTGTCCGAAGAGGTTACTTGTCGCGACGGAGGGAAGGCCCGGACACTCAATATGAGTGATCAGCAAGCTTCCGTTTATTGATCAGTCGTGGATTACAGATATAGTGTGACTAATGAGGCTTATGCATATTCCAAAAGGCGCAAGCTGAGTGGTTTACGGCACTGCCGCCGACCCCTCCCTCTAGTTCTAGCTTTGTGGTCAGCAAGTTCCTCTTTCCCATGCCTAAGTTCCTCTTTTTCCCATGCCCCGACCACAAGCTTTCTATTGTTAACTGTACTGCTCACCAAGGCCAGCATGTCCCCGCTGTATCAGCATAAGGCCTTGGTCAGCTGCAGAGGGTCTATGCATCCTTTCTCACGTAGCTCAGCTATTATACAAGATGAGTGCGATATTCTGCTAAATCATGCTCTGTAAGCTGCAAAGGGTCTACGTGTCCTCGGTCATGTAGCCAATTCTCTACAGTTACTGACGCTGAAGAATCAGAATATAGAATAGGTCTACCCACAGGTGAAATAATGTTGGTATTTCTGATGATTAACGTATTTTATAACTTTTCAGCAGTTAAACAGCAAAACCTGTGGCATTAGCCATGTAATAGCAGATTCCCAGGGAAGATTTTATGTCATTAGCCATGACAAGTCATCTTCAACAGACAATTGATGCACATTTGTGGTAAGATTCTGTAAGAAACAAAATGTCATTGATGTGATGGTACTGGGTGCACTGGTATAGAAACCAGCAGGTTTCACTGCCTTCCTGACTGATAGGAGCAGTATAAACACATGTGCTGAGCAGAGCTGCCATGTTGTTGCTCTGTCCTAGCATTCCTTCAGTTTTAACCGCACTGATGGAATCTAATTAATCTCAAAGCCTTTGTTATCCTTGTATCTCTTGTGCCACTTCTCCAAAAAGTGTATGTAAATCTGAAAATATTATTCAAAATTTTGGGAAAAACTCTCTTAAAAATCACACCAGGTCACACCAGTAAGCCGTTAGGATTTTTTCTCATCTTCACTTTATCCTTAAATCTCAACATTTTTATCAAAAACATCATTCTATGGTGGTCAGGAAATACCTGAATTAATAATTTTCTTTCTCTCTAGCCTATTTTGCCTTCCTCATTGGAAGACTGTCCAGTCTGGATAGCTGTGAATGAAGATGGTATCAGCATACTGGATTATAACACAATGGTATGTTGAGGAACACTGTTTAACATAAATGCCTTACCTACCACAGAAGGAGATTCCCCTGAGTCCACTGAAAGTCACTAACAGTTTGTCTTTAACATCAAATGGATCCAGAAGTTAGTTTGTAAAAGTCAGAAATAAGGGAAGTCAGTGTTATGTTTGAACACTCCATAGACAAAGAAAAATTACAGCTGCAGTGTAAGGTAGGGCAGCAAACATGTTCATACATCTTGCAAAATCTCAGTGGTCTGTGCTTTACTAACACCATCTGGGCTATAACAAAATCTGTACAATGAAGCAGTGAGGCATTGAGCAAACCAGGAGAAAACTAGAAATGTAATTCTCACTTGAGTTTTCTCTGCCAGCTGTTACCTATAGAGCCACCCTATCTACTGCCCTTTACTGCTGGACACCTGGTGTTCTTGCAGGGTGTAGCAATATAAACTAATATATTAGTTTAAGGTGGAAATTTGGGAGTTTTTTACAGAACTATGACTTTTTCAAACTCTCTGTCTGCAGCATTTGAAGGTCTCTTACTCATACTCCTCTGTGCTGACCTTTGGAGGCTGTCGAGATGACTTCATGATTGTAGTCAGTCAAATGAAAGAAAGAAGTTCTGGAAAAAATAGCACTGAAAAACTCCTCTTCACAATGGCAATTCCAAAGGTAATTACAAATGAAAAGTGAGTTTCTTTCCAGCTGGCAGCATCAGGGCTAGGTGTTTTGTACAAGCCCTGGGGACTGGTACTTGTGGGTGCTGCACTAGCTATATATGTTCAACAAATCCTTGGTAAGCTGGAACCTTTGAACAAGAGACTTACTCTACCTAACTCTTAAAGACAGCTTTGTTTTAAAATTTCATGGGAAAAAGCCAAAAGCTATGCAGTCAATAGATTCTAAAAATCAAAGGGCATTCTTACCTCTAACTGGCCTACAGTTAATAATTTTCTCTTTTCCCCAGATTGTTGAAGCAACACTTCTGATTGCCAGCTACATTAACTATCGTTCGAGTCCTTCATTGCTGTCTTCCACACAGCCCTCACGAAGCAGAACACCTGCTAAGAAGCCCTGGGAGACTGAAAATCGGTGCTTTTTTCCTTCCATGCCCCGAAGCACTAAGGGGCCCACCCTGCTCTGAGGGCTTGTTCCAAATGAGCTGATTTTGTTGGTTATATACCACATATTAATGCAGGCTCTGATTTTTTTTCCATAATAATAGACAAAGTTCCTTAGCGGTAGCGGCAGTATACTTTCTCTTAACAAAGAAGTTGATTTGGGGGACTGTGCAGGAGTTTTCTTTCTATGACACATTCCATCCAAAATAGCATTCCTCAGGTCATTTGCCTGCACAGTGCTCCAGTCATTACATCTGCGCTCATTCTTCCATCTCCTACTGTACTGCCTTGCTTTACAAGCACATACATTTTCTTCGATCCCTCCCATTTTCAGCTTTCAAAAGACAGAAACTTTCATGTCCTTGCTCAGACATGAAAGAAAGACATTGCTGAGAAGGAAGAGGAATTAAACTCACAAGAGTAATTCTGATGCAAGTCAGGGGTGATTTCAGATCTGAAATAGTGAGTATAGGATTAGAGTTCAGTGGTACTTAAGAGTATTTTCAACTTTAAATAAAGGTGGAAACCTAGGGTCTTTGCACGTTGCATAATCAGAACAACTGGGACTGGAACAGTGTCAGAGGATGCCCTGGCTCCTACAGGACCAATGCATTTCAGAAACTGATGCTGTTCTATCCAATAGATGAGCATTAGATCGCTGCTGCAGGGCAGGGCTCAGTGTGTCACATGCTCCACTGGCAGGCAAGCACTTTCAAAGACTTTCTGATAACCACTGTTGCAGATGTGTTTGGAACTGCACATTATCTCAGACAAAGGAAGACAAGGCAAGCAAATTTTGTGCTTTTTCTATCTTTCAGCAACTAGGACAGATCTTCCCAGACAAGCTCTGCCATTCTGACTTGACAGAAGCTGCCTCTTTCAAACTCCTGCTTCCTTCCTGTACCATTAGCAAGGAGGAGGTAGTCAGCAAATGTGTACTCATGTTCTTCTGACTTTCCTAAAGAATGTTGGTAGGTTTGATTTTTTTTGATATGTTTCAAAGGGACTTCATTATGAGAAGGTTATTGAATTTTAAACAAATGAAAGAAAAATAGTGATTCTTCATAAAAAATCTAAATCTACTTAGTTTAAGTTCAGCTATTTTGATAAGCATTCTAAAAAAGCTAAGAAAGAATAACTGCACTTTGAAAAGTACCATGTCCAACTTTATAATAATTATGCATTCATGGGCAACTTTCCCACATTAAAAGAGTGTGGATCCAACCACTAGACCGAAGTCAGTAACAGCAAACCAAAGTTATTTGCAAATAAACAAACCAACCATACCAGTGTTTTTACTCCCTAGTACCTGCCACTAACCTAATGCACATGGGGAGCTGATACATCAAGAAGCTTTAGTTTCATGGTTATGGTGGGTGCAAAACCACAAACTAAAAGAGAAGAGCAGGGGACAGACAAAAATTGTTCTAAGCAATCCCTCATCAGCATCTTTGTAATATGAAACAAGAAAACCCAAACAACCAAACAAAACAAACCTAACCCCAAAATACCCCATGGTGAGTTAAAGAAACAGTATGGCAGACCTAAGACAGGAAAAGATTGTATGAACTGTGGCCTGATTTGCACATACTGTAATGTACCCACTTGCTATGAATTTAAGGACCATCCCTTGAAGGTACAGAAAAGGGTAGAAGCTTTCTGAGCCGAAAATAACTTTAAGAAGGTATTTAGTCATTTCTGTTTTCCCTTAGGTACTTTCCGGTGACTATATATCCTGATAGTAGTTTGTATTTCCTCTCTCTCACACAATTACCTTAGTATAGCTATGTCAGTTTGAATACACAAAGTGTTACACCTCCTCACTCTATCACCTGTGCCTGACAATTTCTCCTGTATCTGAAGGTCTGTTTGACAGTTTGCTTCTGGTATCCCACCAGTAATGAAGCTGCTTCAGAATAGGCTGAAGCCATCACCAGTGCTGGGGATGCTCAAAGCATAGAAGTCTCCAGTTCACAGGCTGTACTTCCTTACAGTACTAACTCTCATCTCCACAGAGACTTGAGGAGACTTGAACCAGGGCAAACAGGAAGCAGAGATGTTAAAGAAACAGGAGCTCTCCTGAAGCTCATTATTTTCTGCCACAATAGCACTTTAAATTGAGAAGCATGATACACAGAACTTTCTTCCTTGTTTCTTAAAAATATTCACCAGTACTTGAGTGTTTCAGGGACCACCCCACTCTGATGGATGCACATACCCCTCCTATTTATAGCTTACCTGTCTTCAAACACCCCACCCTGTGTAGATACCTACTTTGTATGATTCTTTCATAGAGAAAATAATTGTTTATTTTAATCAGTGCTTTTGGCAATGACTGTTAATGCAGCATAGAATGAGATGACAAAAGCCTTTGTGTTCCTAACTGCTGTGTGTATGTAAAAGGCTGTCTGGACGATACTGTGAGATTTCTGTTTGTTCTTAATAAAATGCAGCTCGTGAATTAATAACCATGAATTAAATGTGTATTATCACCAGAATGAAAGAAACTATTTTAAAAGCCAAAATATTCTTGATGTAAACAAAAATGAACATACATTGTGTTTGGTATCCAGGCACAAACCTGCCCTAGACTGATTCCTTGTGTCTCCTGCTGATCTTCTCTCAGCTTAAGTGGATGACTATACCATGGGCACAGGATGTACACTCCTTCAAAAGAGTGCTAAAACAATCTTTCACACTTCCTACTGTGACAACTTCTTGGTAATTTCTTCAGTGCACATTCTGACGACTTAATGGGATTTTTACAGCAGTCAGCATTCCCAGCATTCTTGAGCCCACAGCTCTGTCCACTCTGCTGAGACATCTTTTCTTTTCTGACACAAAAGGCAGTGGCACATCCCCAAGCTGCTGCCTTTCACTTGGACAATGAGAATACTTCCTGTGACATAAGCTAACCTCTATCTTTCAAACTTTGTGGCACCATGGAAAAAAACCCACAAATCCCCTTATTGCATGATGGTATGGTGCCAAGTGTTCATTTACAGATTTTGTGGACAATCACAGTACAGCACTGTATGCAAAATAAGCATGAATCCAGGCTCCTGCTGACTTGCGTGTTTTGCTCTTGTTTTGACAATTCAGTCGCCTCATTTATATTACTAAGGAATCATGGAATATAAAGAGAGAAAAATACTGGGTGTTACAGTAACTTGTAGCTTATCAACAAATAAGAATTTCCCAACCTTAAGTTACTACCAAGAGCATAGATCAATAAAACTTTATTCACATTGTCATTACCATCATTTTCAACAACACATATGCCTCATACTCTCAGAGTAACTGATGCGGCCTTTTAAATGCCACATCTTTTCCATGTCCTGTGTCAATAGGCCCTGCCCCATTCAGCAATGGGTTCACATTTTCCCATATTCCTTTTGCTTTCAAGTACTTACTTGAAACCATTCTTGTTGCCTTTGACATCCCTCAACTGATTTATCTCCAGCTGGGCTTTAGCTTTTCTACCTACATCTCCAACGGTGTAGCTGTATTCCTCCCAAGTTACCTGTCTCTAATTCCACCTTCTATCTACTTCCTTTTTGTGTTCCGAGTTTTGCCAGGAGCAGCTTGCTCATCCATGCAGGCTTCCTGGCATTTCTACTTCACTTCCTGCTCATTGGGATGGATCGTTCTTGAGCTTAGAATAAATGATCCTTGACTATCAATCAGCTTTCTTGGACCCCTCTTCCCTCTAGGGCCCCATCCCATGGGATTCTTTCAAAGCAGATCCCTGAAGAGGTCAGTCTTTAGATCTCTTATGTTTATTTCATTAAACATAACTGAATGCAACAGTTTAATTTTCTGGTTTTGTCTTTCTGAAATTTTCCTGGGATCAGGAAGTTACCACCTGAGCCTGCACATCTGCTTTGGTAATTAGAGTGTATTTTTCAAACAAAGGGTTAAATAAAACCCAAAGAATGCATACTTATGGCAGTCCAGCCAAGGTTATTTTATAATTTTAGCATAATTTTCAGATGCATGAAAGAGTAAAAAATTGATGCATTTTCATGTCTCCCTTTGCCCTATTTCCCCATAATTATTTTCTGGACAGGCAAGAAAAAACCTTTTCTGTCTGAGCCTAAAAAGTTCTGCTCATGAGGCAGT
>NW_008239553.1:13100078-13103091 GCF_000691975.1 Corvus brachyrhynchos
CCTGCTGAAAGTTTGCTGCCTTTTTTTCAGCTATTTTATTCCACTTCATTGTGGAGCTGTCTTCCTCTGCTCCAGGATCTCTTGACAACTTCTGTACACTTCTATCAAGCAGTCCAGACGTGGCTTGGAGCTCTAGAAGGCAAACAACAGAGAATCAGGCTCTCCACTGGCCGTGAAACAGGTGGAAAGCTTGTAATTTCCCACTAGTGATACAGGCAGAGATAGGACTGGGGAGAGTTGACACCAAGCTATCAGGAGGGTGTATCTGTCAGGAATGCAACAGCCAGATACCTGTAACTGATCAGCTTCCTCACATAGTCTGTGGTGAATAGATTCCCCTTGTGTGTGTTCATTTAGAAGTAATCCATCAAACTCCAGGTGTCTGATGTGAGCTGGGGACAGAGGAATGCAAAGCCATTCCATAAGCCATACCTGCCCTGTGATGAAAAAATGCCAGTCCCTAAAGCTGTCAGGTCAGGACATGCAGCACCATTCTGCAGCTAGCCTGAATCACCAACGCAGAAATACTCCCCTTTCTCAGCTCACAGTTCACAGTGACAGCCTGGAAGAACATCCACCCCCCCCCACCTATCACCTTGTCTATTAGGCCATGCTCCCTCTAAGGAACACCAAATTTCCCCACACTGATCTGCCATCCTAGAAGATCTCCACTCTGAAAAATCTACCTTCAGGACATGGAATTTAGACACCTGACTCTACTGCCAACATAAGGACAACAGAAGGTTAACTGAAAGCATCAATTAATTTTACCCAAACAGCAAATAGTGGTCAATGATCTTTCATCAATTCTAACCTGGGAGCAGATTAAAACCAGCAAGGAGGTGAAAGTTTCTCAGTCCCACAGTCCCTATGATCCTATAACTTTTGAGCTCCCAAAACAGCATTACTGTGTAAAGTCCATCAAATGCCTCCTTGCAAGAGTTGCTTAAGAGAACAAAAGGTCAATTTCAGTGCAAAAGGGCTCCTAGGCTCAGTGATATGGGAAATTGTATTTTTGAAGGTTGACATAACAGAGGAACCCAGTGAAGGAGACACAATAAAGTTATTAATCATTGCTCCTTCAAAACTAAGTAACATACTAACTTGCATGTTAAAATAAGAATTACAGATAGGTACTGAATTTCAAAACAGAACAGTTCCATACCGCCTTTGCTGGTGGAGTCAACTCTACCAGTACTAAGGTATTTTCATGAAAATAAAACTGTTCAGAGTTGATAGAGAAGAAAAAAAAAAAAAAAAAGAGAGAAGCAATACAGATGCCAGGCAGACCCCCTGAAGCTGGAAAGGAACATATCTAACTAATATCAGGTACTTGAATGCAGCTATCTGGAATTTATTAGTTGTTGTTTTCCAACAAATCTACTTTTCCCATTGTCTATATGAGAAATAGCTAATTTATATTACTGTTACTAAACATCTTTACAATTGTGGGACTGAGTTAGCAGCAAGTATCAATGGAATAGCCTATTTATACTCCTAAGTATTTAGCTGAAGACTGACTGTATCCAGTCACAAACTGTATGCAGATTACAAAACAGTCACCAGCAGCAGGTGAATTAAGGACAGAGAGGGCTATACAGCTCAGAAGTCTAAGAATTGAGGTTAACTCTGTACTGCTTACCACCCCTCAAGGATCAGGGCATTGTTGTGTCAGGCACGAACACACACAAAGCAAATCCATTCCAAAAATGGGATTATGAACAGTCAGAACACGTTAGCAAGAGAAGAGAGAGGGGAGACGAGGTAACAGCAACACAAACAAGTTATTATACATTAAGCAAATTGGTCATGGCTTGTACTGTGATCTTTGTCAGCAGGTCAGGCAGGGGAAGTCATTCCAATGCCAAGGAGGTTTTATGAGAACTTTTGGCACACAGAGTTGAGAGAAAAATCAACTGCAGCACCGTGCCAGAGTTATGGTGGTAACCCTGAGCACAGGACTGCACAGAAAGCTCACAAGTCCTCAGTACCCTCTGGGAGCCTAAGACTTTTAGTTCATGCTAACTCCTGGCAGGGTTCAGATTGACACAACTCCATGTTCTTTGAATGGAGAGCAAATGAAAAACCCATCTCTAGTATGTAGTTCTGTGAGACTTCAAATACCACCCACCCTGACAGCCTAGCCAGGGGAAAGGCAACTGTCATCATCTACCTGTAGTGGAATAAAGATATGCTTACACAACTGGTGCACACACAGAGACCACAATCTCGATTTCTCCACCACTCAGTCAAACTCACCTGAAAGAGTGGCACAACCTCAGATACTCCCTGAGGATCATCAGGGTCCTGGAGGAGGATACACAGGTAGTAGATAACTTTTTGCTACAAGACAAACAGACAAACATCACTGGAGTATAAAAATGCTACCAAACTGCCTGGAGTTAGCACAGGAACAGGACCTGTTTGAACTCACTGGGCTGAAGGCAAATCCTGCCAGGTCACAGTCAAGTCCACAAATTTGTATTGATAGCTTTCACTCAATAAGGAAATAATTTTACCTGGTTTTTTTCTATTAAGTTTTTAACCTGAAAAGAACACATACATGCTGAAAGAGTAAGGTCAGCTTTTCTACAGGAGCTTTGCAAAAAACCCTGGCAATAGGAGAAATCACCATTTGTGTTGTCTTAGCTTCTCATCTCCACCTTGACTACATATGGAGCTGGGCATCAGGATTTGTAAGAACAGCATAACACAAAGAACTAAACCCACTAGCTCAAAGTCAGGGGCATTACCTAAGGAATGGATTTGGCCTTTTCAGGTTATTTGTTCCATTTGAGTTCTCCTTTAAAGGAGAGAGGTGAGAGACTAAGGAGAAAAATCTGAAACAAAGCTCCTGATGTCAGTAAAGCTACGGATGGGGCTGTGTTTAATTGCTCTGGTAAATCATGCTCATGAAAATACACTGGATGTGAGTGTGCCCACAGACATAGGAATACAGACTGTGTATGATTACCATATGGATGGCTTCATTGATAACCACATCCTTCACTTG
>NW_008239553.1:13103138-13104985 GCF_000691975.1 Corvus brachyrhynchos
GTCGTGGAGAGGCGGGGGGAGCCGATGACCAACAGGGATTCCTGGTCAATCTTCACGAAGTGCAGGTATATGATGAGGCCAATCAGTGTGATGAAGATGGCAGCAGAAAGCACCATGCTGTTCTGTAATGCAACCAAGCAAAGGCAGAGCTCTGGTCTTACCATTACTTTAACACGGCTTTAGAGAAAGTAAAATTGCACAGCAAATTGTATATTAAAGCTACACTTGCAAAGCATTTTTACTTAGGTAGAGTCCTTTTATTCACCTGGCTGGCTGATACATATGTAGTGAGATTTAAATCAGTCTTTGCAGTATGGACTAAAAGAATTGGGAACCAAAACTGAAAACTGCAAGAAAATTCTATTCCCTTCCAAGTTCAGTGCAGAAATCTCAACCCAAACAAGCCAGTTATATCAATGACAGTGTACTATACCAGCTTCTATAAAGATGATGTCACTGACAAAGAAGTGTGAAATGTTTACTAGAACCAAGCATGGATTCTCAGAGCGGAAGAACCCTCCCTCAGGATAAACACTGGCCTGGTGGTTTTCCTATTACAAACTGCCAGTCTAAACTTGTTCAGACCTCACCCTCTTCTTGCCTTAAATACCAATCCAAAGAAATTTGCTTTCTCCTGTACTTTGCTTAAGGACCAATGTATTTTGCATGCTGCAATCCTGGGGTTGCTGTTACATTTTAATATATAACTGATGAAACTATAGTCACCAGTAAGTCATCTGAAGACCTGGTAATAAAATAAATTCTAAAGGTCCACAACCTACAACCTATTTCTGGGACATGTTTTAGAGAACTCCAGGCCACATACCCATGAATCAAAGTTATAACTGACACCTCCTAGAGAGCCAGAACTACACAGCCCTACCACTCAAGCTGGGCCCCGTACCACCATGTGAGCTGAAGAAGCCATGGCTTCAGAAAGTATACAGGACTTCTCCAAAAGTTTGTTATCAAGAAAAAAAAAAAAAAAAACAGTCATGAAGAAGAGACACTGAAATCCACAGAAAGAGAGAGTCACTTTCAAACCTGATTTCCTGGCAAAAAAAAAGAACTGCAGTCACTTCCATGTAGGCTGCAAGAGCATGTGTAAAGGCAAGCAGGAGGGCAGTGGGTGGTAACCACTGGCTAAGGTGTATGCTTTCATAAAAAATGCAACTCAAACATGACCATCTTTTCCTATCTGACTCCTGAGAACTGACTCATGCTGCAACCTCTATCTTCATTTCTCAGGAAAGATTACTGAAAAACATTGATGCGCAACAGTCAAAGCATGAGTCACAGTGACCAGCTTCTTTGGTCAAGCTACTGACTTCAGCCTGGACATAACTGGTCTGGGACCAGTTTTTGATAAATCCAAAAGCATTAGTTTTGATATCAGCAGCTTTTGAAATCAGTACTGCAAACAAACATCTTTCTGCCTCAGCTATGAACTGTGATGACATTCATGGTGCAGTGCTCTCTTGAGTCACTCAGAAAAATTCCTTTTGGGGATTAACAATCATTTACCTTCTTCAATTCCTCCTTTATTCCAGATTCTCACAACCCATCTCTTCAAGTGAGCACGTGTTATTTGGACTCACAAGCATGTGCCAGACATCACTCAGCACCCAGACATACATCTACCGTATCTGTCAAGAGGCTACAAACCAACAGAGGCACCCGAGAAGCCACCAGGGGCAAGCAGGTGGCAGCCCGCGGCCCTCAGGCTGGCACAGCTCTCCCTTTGCCACCACACACCCATGAGCTCGGCGTTCCCGGGGCGCGGGGGATGCCCCGGAGTGGCGCTGAGCGCCTTCCCACGGGCTCCGGCCGCCCTCCACGCCCCGCTC
>NW_008239553.1:13105295-13107451 GCF_000691975.1 Corvus brachyrhynchos
TGCCCGCTGCCTCCTGGCCGCCTGCTGGGCCATGCCGGCGCTCGCTCTGTCCCCAGGGCGCTGCTGCTGCTCGGTTGTCTCGCTTGGTTGTACCTCGCCAGGCGTCTTTCCTTAATCCCGATGACATCAGCGGTTTCTGCCGTTAGCACATGTTGATAATTCATTGCTTGCTTCCTCTGTTTATGGAGTATCAGTTTTAAAAGGCACAGGGTTTAGTGGTGCTGTATGTGTCTCTTGCCGTGATGAAGAGACAGGTTTTCATAGAATCATAGAATGTTAAGGGGTTGGAATGAACCTTAAAGATCATCTGGTTTAAACCACCTACTGTGGACAAGCACACCTCACACTAGACCAGGTTGCTCAAGGCCTTATCCAACCTTGCTTTGAACACTGTGTTGGGGCATCCACAACCTCTCTGGGCAACCTGGTCCAGTATCTCACCACCCTCAAAGTAAAAATTTTCTGATATCTAACCTAAATTTCCCCTCTTTCCATTATTCCTTGTCCTATCACTACAATTCCTGACGAAAAGTCCCTTCTCTAGCTTCCCAGAAGGCCCCCTTAAGCTATTGGCAGGCTGCTAAGTGTTCTCCATGCAACCTGCTCTTCTCCAGAAGGTTCTCTTTTCCCTCTTTGTCTTTACCATTTGCAACTACATAAATGTGTTTTCTTGTCTTTGCCATGCTTAGCTACAAGCTCTTTTGATTTTTTTTTCTCAAGGTTTAAAGCAGGGTTTTCTGGTCCCTCAACATGTAAGTACATGATAAATTGGAGACTTGGCTTTGCATACAGAGACTTAATAAGTCTTTGCATTGTGTTCTCTTCAATGCATTCCAGTCACTAATTTGTGTGACTTACCTGGCAGTAATATAAAGCTACAGCTCTGTGACTTCCAAACTGCCGTCCTGATTCCTTCGGCTTTTCTATTATTTCCCTTATCCCCGCAGTTTTCAAGGGAGTGTTAGCTTTAACTGCAGGTGCCATCTTTCTGCGAGCAATTTACTCCATTCACGGCATCTTCAGAGCTCTTGGGTGGATACTATATATACATAAACTTGTTAACTTGTTAACACAGGGGCAGCAAAGGAGTCTTGAAGGATGTGAAAAACCAAGGGGCATTGGAGAATCACTGCCGAGGTCTTTGCTTTGCCTGGAGGAGTGGTGATGGCTGCCATCCATGGGAAGTCTCATTCAGCATGTCCAGGATCTCACTATGACACAAGAGACCAGGTGGAGGGTTGGGCTGGAGAACTGAAGAGGAAAGGTGAGCTGGCCTGGAGGGGAAAAAAGTAATAGCCAACAATGAACTGCAGAAATGGAGAAGAAAACATTGAAGTTCAAAAGAGTGTGAAAGAAGTTCATAGATGGAATGAAAGTGGAAAAAACCCAGTAAATTGAAAACAGTGTGACAGGTTTTTTAAAGAGGGAAGAAAGATTTGAAATGGCACGTGAGAAGGACTGAAGTAAAAAAACAGGAGTTATGACAGCTGATATGACAGCTTCAGAGGTGGGGACAGGGAGATGGGGGAAAAAAAATCAGAGTAGCGGGTAGAAGAGGTAAAAGCAGTGTGAACAGTGATGTCAGTAACAGGAGGGAAAAGAAACATGAGCTCCTGGAGGAGTGGTAACAATAATTCACATTAACAAGACATGGGGAGTTACTGAGAGACAGAGACAGGAGGAGAACTTGGAAATCTTAAGAGGAAAAAGCAAAACTATGCTTGGATTTCTTTGTGTGTGTCACTAGCAAGTCTCTGTTTAACCATGGTTGCACCCTGTCATCTCATGGACTGTCAGCCTTTCTTTCAAGCTTGTACGTAAAAGACTGCACATTTGACAGTGGGAGTCCTGCTGTCTTTTCACAGCTGGTAAAGGTGGGGACTTTTCACTCATTTTTAAATAATTTGTTAATCGTCCTTCAAATGCGCCTCGAATAGGAACAGCCGGAGACATGAGAATCGTCTCAGGCCACGAAGCTCCGAGATCAATATTCGAGGCAGGTGCTGGAGCGGTGGCTCTTCAATGCTTTATCAAGGTCATCAGATGAGGAGCGTCACGCGTTTTTCTTCAGTAGAGCCACGGAGCCGCGTTCCTGCACGGAGGCTCCCGGGAGCTCAGTATGGCCAGCCAGGGAGCCCGGCTGAGAGGCGCTGCTT
>NW_008239553.1:13108355-13116946 GCF_000691975.1 Corvus brachyrhynchos
CCTCAGTCACTCTGAGGTAATGCCCTGGCACGGCGAGCGCTTCTCCGGCGCATGGAGCGTGTGCTGTTCCCGTGGTGACTCCCGGAGAGCCGGGGAAGCGAGAGGCTGTTTGGAACGTTTGGGCGCTGTGTGCGCTCAGGGCATCCAGACAAGTAACTGTGATCCTCGGGTTCTCACACAGTACGGGCTTTGCATTTTTTTTTTTTCCGTTTTCTTTCCGTGTACGTTAGCAGCTTGTTCCTAAAGCCTTCAGGTGATGAAATTCAGAATTTTGCAGAGAAGCCCTCAGTTTTGTGTAGAGGTCTTGTCTGAAGTCTTGCTTCGAAAACGCTTGCAAGTACCACCCTGTGAATGGGCTGTTTCTGGTCTTTTTGTGCATGCAAACCCATGCACTTAATTATGTGCACTCACATCTATTACTTCTACAAGCTGAGACCTGCCGAAAGCTGTATCACAGTTACTAGAAACAGGGCACGAGGGAAAGAAACTTGTAAAGCTAAACTCTGTCTTGGAGAAACTTTAATCTAAAAAGTGTTACTGAAAACGGTGTGATGAGGATGGATTGCAGGGCTGGACCACAGAAAGAACCAATATGTGCTCCCTGGGTGGTTAGTGTCAGTGGAGTTTAGATGCATACAGAGATAATTGTCTAATAACCCTCTAGCAATTTTATTCTGAATTGTAAGAACTCTTCAAAACAGAACCAATTGTTCTGTGCATCCCTGTAGGCTTATCCTGCATATCTTATGATTCACAAGCTGAAAAGTCCCAGTTTGCAACCAAATGAGTAGGTATTCTTTTCCTTTCTTGTTTTGAGCAAAGTACAGACACTTTCCATGCTTGGCAATATTTGAATTCTAGTGAACGTGATCTATAACCTCAGCAAATGTGGAAGTGGGCATCTAAAAGAGGTTCTTTGTACTGGAATAGTTACTGAACCTAAAGTTTATTTGAAACTAACAAATTGCTAGGTTTGAAAGGAAGATGCTATTCTAAATAAGACTGTAGGCAGCAGATTATTTTGTATCAGTAATAGAATTTTATACTGGAAGGCTTGGGGTTCTCTTTCAAGTGGTTCAGAGCTAATGTTTGTAAGAATTCTTTGAAGAAAACCCCAAACCCACAAAACCCCACAAAATTAAAAACTAGGAGAAAAAAACCCTCTCATTTGCCTCACTTCAACAGGGGCTTGTAGAAGGCAGAAAGAAAGAGGAATTCAAGCCCTTTCTGGATTCCAGTATCAAAATGTTATGGGGATAGAAATGAAGCAAGTGAAACTAAATTTAAAAAAATCCTTTCACTGTTTAGCTTCTTACAGGTTGTTTACTCATTAACCAGTAATGCATGTGGAGCTGTTTCTTGCTGTTCCCTTACAATTTTTAGAGGCTCTGGAATTTCTTCCTTCTGCAGTTGCAATTTCCTATTGTTGGCATGTTCTTCCACTGGGGTAGGGTTGGTTTGTTTTTTAAGGTGGTGTTGATGTCTGCAGTCCTTTTAAGAAGAGGTTCTGCTGTGAGGGTCCATCCTGAAAGGATGACTGACAGTCACCAGCACACACAGAGGAGTGGTTTACAGTGCAAAGACAATTTGCTTGAGGGGAGGGTGGTAGATGGAGGAGGATGCTGCCACGTAGCCTTTTGTACTGTACACATTTGTTGTAAATTGAAACAAACGATTTTTTTTAATGTGTGGGCTGCCAGGATAGCTTTGGCTGCAGTACTATTATAATAGTGCCATTACTTGAAGTCCTGTGGTATGCTGAACTGGCAGTAAAACTTTAGCTGCTTCCTTTGTCTTTCTAACACTATGAATTTTCTTCTCATACTTTTAAGAAGGCCACAGTATGAATGGAGCCACAGTATGATTCTCATTATTAATTTGGATATTCTATTTATCTGTTTTATTACAAGAGTTAATAATTTTCCTTGGGTCTTGATTGTTTTCCAGGAACAGGCAAATTATACTGCAGCAGACCAGGTTTTTCCTTTAAAAACAAATGACATTTGTCTAAGGTACAGTGTTTCTTGATCTGTATTGTCCAGTTCTGAGGCATTTGTGACAATAGGGTCTGTGTATGTGGGTGCATGTAGAAAGTGTTTGTTACATGCCTCCATTCCCTGCTTGGATATGAAAGAATGCTACAAACTTGATTTTTTTTCTTGTCATTACAAGTTTGAAAATGGGTATGAGGCCAAATGTGGAATGATGCTTCCCACTACAAGAGTGAGGATGGATTCTGGGCCATCTAAAGAAGTACAGATGGGGGAAAGAGGTAGTATTCCCCTGTATTAACAGTAACTCTGAAAATTGCTCTCACCTTCTTTCAAGTGGAAGAGATTTCTGGTGATCAGACTCTTCTGTTTGTCTGAAATTTTAAAGTTTGCTTTATTCATTTTCCATTTGTAATTCAAGTTCGACTCAACCTGTATAAAATGAAGGTGCTCTGGAGGGCCCTCTTAAAGGTAGCATTTGGGTAGTAAGATGCATGTACTGTGTTTGTTTGTTACTTTGAGTATGAAGCAGCCACATGTGTGCCTGATTTAATGACTTCTGTTGACAGTGCTCCAGCCATATCAGAAAGTGAGAACACTAAATCTTTATTTCCACTTTTTGCATTGTTTTGCACTTTGCTTTCACTGGCTGTTGTATTTGGGTGGGAATTTTATTGTTCCTTTGACCCTATCCTAATTTCTGTTCTTCCGTAGTCCTATTGCAGTGTTCTGAGGTGCTATTCCAATTTCTATTTTTGGGGGGGCATCTCTCCCTTGAAAGATTCTGTGACCATGCCTCCAGGGTATGGTAACTTCTTGGCTGCTTCGAGTAATGACTGCCTGTGAACGGCTCATTTACACTTAGGCTGAAATCCGAGGAGGGAGCACAGAGGCAGATGTTATTGCTAGTCTGTACCAGACTGTCAGAGATGAATCTGAACCACCAATTTGACTCTGCTTCCCCTTGTTAGAAGCAGAGAGAACACTTTCACCTTTTGGTAGTATCTCAAGGTATACTCAGGGTTACTGTAGCAGGAGTCCATCTCCCAAGCCAAAAGCAGCGAGTGTGCAAACCTAGCAGGAGTAAATTAAAATATAACTGACTCTGCCTGTGGGGATTTTTATTCACCTTGGCAATGTTTGTCTTTTGGCTTTGCTTCTTCTCCTAAGGAAAACTAAACTATTACCACCTTAAAGGACATCTTTCCAAAGAAGTTAAAGTGCTATGTGAAAACAGAGACCCATAACTCCTTGGTATGGAGGAGAAAAGGGTGCAAAGCGTGTAGGGCTGTGTATTGCTCTAATAGTAAACAGAAATCGGTGCAATATGTGGAGGCTTTTGGATTTTTGTTGGGTAGGAGTGGGGAAGATAGGTGACAGATTAATTTGGCCTAAGCTATAGAAAGTGCAAAGTATGTAGTATTTTAAAGTGAGAATTTCTTAGGCCTTGTCTGTTGGCTATAGATTAGGCAGAGAATCTGATCAAACTCCAATCCAGAGTTTTGCCTAGTCCTCTCTCTTGAGGAGAGAAAGGCCTTACTCAGTTTAATACTGAATAGATAGCTGTTGTATCTTACAGTAGCCTTTGAGGTGACTTAGAGTTCCTCTGCTGTTGCTAGCATGGAAACAACTTTCGTGTAAGATTTCTTCCCAAGTGCTCATTCTTGTATGTTGATTGTTGAATTAATTTTTTTTGGTCTTTATTTAGAACTGGCTGCAGCTGGGTTGCTGAGCTTAGTCAGGCTTGGATTTGGGTTACTGTAGAATTGATTAGCAAAGTTTGGATCTGAGTTGCTGGCTTGACAAGCTGGTGCACTGTGGAGACATGGCTTACACACAGAGTAGAACTATATTTGTCAGAGAGAATGAGCATCATATCGCCATTCTTCTGTTTGACCGGAAAGAAGTTCTTCAGTAACAGGTTTCATGAGGTCAGTGGAGTGACTCAGAAAGGAGTAACCTCCTCTAAAAGAGGCGTGGAGCTGTTAATCCCCATGTCTCTGGAGTTTCGCTCCTGCTTTGCCCAAAACCATTGGACTCCTATTGACATCTGCTGCCAAAAATAGCAATTCAACTTTGCTGTCTCACCAAGATAGCTCATATGGTTAGTATCAGTCTTAATAAATCATGAGGCAGCTGCTTCTACATATCATCTTTTTCCACCTAAATCTTCTTCAGTAAAGAGTTTAGGAGGAAGATAAACAGGTTTTTAGTTATGCACCAATTATGCATAAATAAGTAAAGGTGCTGAGATTCAGCCGATGTGGACTGGCAAGAGGGACAGCTGCATTGTTGGGAAAATAATTTTCATCAGTCCATCCAGTAAATGTGTTTAAAGAGTTGCCTGTATCCCTGGAGAATTTGACAAACCATTCTGCTTGCCCTGTAGTTGAATTAAAATTGGATTTACATGTTAGAAACAAGATCTGTCAGGAATGGATTCTTGAATTCTTGGATTAGATTCTAGCTTAGTTTTGCACTAGCTTTGACCTCAGTTGTTTCTCTTCAAAACTCAGTATTTTAAACTTGTAAAGACATTAGTAGAACCAGTCAAATATCTCTAATGTCTAGAATTCCAATAAAGTCTAAATTTGTTGTATAGATAACATCAAGATCTGGCTTTTTTTGACTCATGTTTTCTGCTATTGATAAAGTTGAAGTGGGAGACAGGAAAAATTCTAAATAACTCCTGGCATTTAAGCAGCATGTTGTTTAGTTAGATCTCTGCATTGGTGAGGTAAGAAATGCTACTGCTCATGGTTTTTTTTATTTCTGATCACATCTGGTGCTAGTATTGTCAAAGGTAAATATTCATTTGCTAGGAACATTCTCAGGAAAAAAATCAGTTTGGATATAGCATAAAGAGGTCAGACTAACAGCTAATTCTTCTTCCCTACAAAGCAGAAATAGGAATGCATTTTTCACCCAGGCACACCCTCTTCCCCCTTTTCCCCTGAAACAGAATGGGTAACTGGCAGTCCTCTTCTCTTTCCTTTCCCTTAGACACAAGCATGCCCAAACAATTCTGTTTAATAATAGCAGTAAAACATACTTATGTAGTACTGCAACTTATTTCTGGAACTAGACTTAATTAACTCTTTTTATTTATACAGAGGTAGATAAAGATCCAAGAGACTCTGCTATTCTTGTTTACCTCTCAAATGTGGATTAACCATGATTGGTTGGTTACCTTCAGAGATCAGTGGTTTGTCAAAAATCAAAGCGCAGCCAAAGGGGCTGATTGTAACTGGCATTTGCAAGGAGTCTTTGAAATTATGCCCGTTGTCAGAATGCATCAAGGGCAAGTACTGCTCCACTCCGTGAGGGAAGGCAGCCAGGAAGTGGCTCTGATGACCTGGCAAGCAGAAGGAGCCTTGCTGGGGTTTTGGAGGAGGGCTGTTTGAGGAGGCCTCCACTGAGGCTGTCTTTAGGTTGCCTCTTCCCAACAGACCTCGCTCGCTATCTTGCCTTGAGCAGGGGAGGCTAAGCTCCCCTGGGGGAGTGGGCTCTGCTGTGCACAACTGTGCTCAGCAGCTGTGGTTTATCCTTTGGAATGTTGTACCTTCGATATTTGCATGATTACAAGTAGCCTTGGAAGTTAGGAGAAAAATGCCAACGCTGAAAACATACAGAGTCAGAGCAGCCCTTGCAGTCAGTTTGTTCTGATAGTCTCTTCCCTTCCCCATGCTCATAGAGTATACAATCTGCTTGGTTTTGCTTTGGAATGAAAAGCTTTGTGTCAGTCATCGATTTGATGTTTGTTTTTCCCTCTCCCATTTGGCTGGTGCATACTCAAGGTTGCACAGTATGAATTGGCTTTAAAAGAAACTTTGTGAATTTGGGGTAAATGTCACTTGGTGCTTTAACTGTAATTGTCCTGTGTGTCAGTTTAGTTTAAATACCTTTAAAACTAAAGCTATGCTGATGAAGATCAGGAAAACCTGATTTGAATTGATTATTTCTTCCTAATCTTTAAATGAAAGGAGACTAGATTCAAGGACCAATGAACAGAGCTCTTGGGGGCTTTGTATTTTTTTTGGTTTTATAGTGATACCCTTCATCCTAGATATTATTATTATAAAATTAGTTTTAATACATAACTTACCTGAATTTTTGCACCTATATAATTCTCTCTGGATTGCAGTAAATTTAGATCACATCCTGGTTTATTTTTTTACTATGAATGCTGTTGAAGCAGTGGAGTTACTAGGGGGAGGCACAAAGTGAGATGACAGAGGGGAAACTTAGGAAATGAGCTGGGTTTTGATCTGCTTTACAGAGCACATGATCTATTACTGCTTTCTCATTTGAAACTTTAATCCCATATCTTGTTGTGGACTCTCAAGACCAAGATACCTATGGCAAGTATATGCTTATATGAATATGGTATGGAGGACTGGTTTTGGATGAAAGGTGGAAATTTCTGTTGTAACACCACCTGCTGAAAAGCAGGGAATGAAGCACTGAAGTTTTATACAAAACCCCCCCCAAACCAACAACCCACCAGATTTTTCATTTGTATATGAAGTGGTCAGATGTTAGTTTCTTGCAGCTGGTAAGAGGAAGAGAACTTCAGCAATCTCTAATATATTCTGGTCTCCCTTCCTCTCAAGTGTTACGTGTCTGGGTTAACTAATAGAATAACTGCTTACTTCTGTAACAATCTAAAGCACAAGGTGCTTGTTGTTGAGGAAAGCTCTTTTGGCATTATGATTCCTTACGGCTGTAAGCACCCCACTGTTATCAGGAACTGTGTCTGGGTTAAGCTTATTTGCAGGGTTTGTTGGTGGTGTGGCAGATGCAATAGCTACACCCTTCTCTCTGATGCAAGCCACAGTGCAAATGTTTCCCAACACCTGATACTGATGTTTTTGAAGACCTCATAAGGTCAAGTGCACTGAATTTCATAAGCGATTAAAGTTATAAGCAGTTTTCAAAGGGAAATGAGGTGGCTGCTCGATTTGGGGTTGGAAAAATACATTTTGGCTCACTTTATGCAAGGGACATCTTGACTACAGACTTGGGGAGCAGTTGGAATTGGGTTTGCTTGTTGCTTTTGTAGGAGATTAAGCTTTTAAAATATGTACAGCTATAGAAACTTTGTCTTAAATCAGACCTTTCAAAATTGCGAATAAAAGGATAGGAATTGCTCAAACAAGAACTTGCCTTTTAGGAAGTGAAATTTTAGAGTGGACACAGAAATCTACTGAGCCATCAAATACCTGTATCCAGTAGAAGATTTCTTCCAGCAGACACCTACTCAGTTTAAAGAGAAGTAGATGCTGTGTAATGAACTTCCAAGCAAGAGGGTTATGATTAAATTAGGCTGCTGAAGTCTGTCTCTTGCAGTGGGAATCTTGCTAGCCTAATTTCCTATTAATATAAAATGAAAGTATGTGCTTTGTTCGTGTAGCTGTAACACACACACATGCTCAGGATAATTCTGGAGGGTTAAAACTGTCTTTAAAAAAAAAGCTTCAGTATGCACTGGTCATCATGAATTGAATCATTTGTTTGCTGTTGTGTAACATTTTGACAGTGTCTCTGAGAAAGGATTACAAAACCCCCACCATAAGCCAATGGGTTTATACTGAAAAGAAGGAGGGTGACTTGGTTTCATTCATGGGAAGTAAAATGTTAAGTTTGCCTATAAACGTTGTTCATAATAGTCATTGCATCCCAAAAAGCCTTTCTGTGTCTGCGGTGATTTAGGAAATTGTGCTACAATCTGAGAAAACAGTTTACAGGAATGATGTTTTCACATGAGCAGCTTTATATAACATAGTATGAAATAAGGTCTAGTAACTGTGGGATTTCCAGATTCTTTTGACAGTAGTTCACCCAGAAGAGGATTTATTTTCCCACTAGGAATTCTTTTCCATTTAGGATTTCTCTTTTTTAATGTCCAGTTCACAAATACCCAGCGTAAACCAGCAGTGTTGAGAGATCAGTTCTATCCCATATTCCATGTGCTTTGGTTCCGATTCCCGTTTGCTGCCTCGGAGAACTGTTATATTTATTATGCGAGTGTCCATTGGGCAATGTCAGCAAACAGCTTGGGTTTGGAAAGCTGAATCTCCCACTATCAGTTTGCTGCTTCTGTTGCTGGTGCAATTTCCGAGTAGAGGAGGATGGGGGGGAGGCTTTCCCTGCTGCTGCCCAGATTTTTCCAGTTAAATGCCACCTGACATGAGCTGCCTGTTTTTACAGAAGAAAATTCTCTAGATCTGTGCAGGGAAATTATTGTAGTAACTGCTGGCTACCTGTGTGTATTTTGCTTATGATAGGAAGTGAACTTCAGCCATGTCATACAGCTGGCTAAAAGGCATCTTATGTCCCAGTTATAAGCATCACTGAGTTGAGCCTCAGTGATACATTGCTTGTTTGAAAAGGCATGCAGAACTGTTTGCTCAACTATGTTCTTAATTTTTATTTATTTATTTATTTATTTATTTATTAATTATTTTTAAGCCTAAGGCTCCTAAGTAGGAAAAATGTGGATTTGTTCTACCTGATACAAGTAAGGTTCTGGCTGTGCAGGCTGGGAAAATGACAGCTGTCCATCCCCTGGTCTGCAGTTTGAATGCCTCTGTGATCTTT
>NW_008239553.1:13116965-13141180 GCF_000691975.1 Corvus brachyrhynchos
AAGTTAACCTGGGAATGATCTACTATGCAAACTATTTCAAGCTAATCTATTAATTTTTTGGCTGAAATATGCCCACAGGCACCTCTGTTGATGACAGTCAGAGGGGGGGCATTAAACACTGAGGATTGCACTGTAGATGCTGCCTTTCCACGCTGGTCATTCATTCTGACAGGACTGTTGTGCGTATGCACATTTTAGTTATGTAACTATACTGTGTGTTCATACTCAGATTGACACCTTTATCTCCCTTGTATCTCTTTCAAGCTTCTGTAACAGAAATAGATTATTCAGGCCTGCTTTTTTGTTTTCCTCACTTCAAAAAGGGATCTCTTTTTGAGCCAGAGTGTTGGTGGAGCTGACCTGTATGTTGGAGATTATAAATTTCCTGCACTGTTGATAGTTGACTAATGAATCAAACATCATATATTGTTCATTTGAATATAATTTCTGTTAGAGCTTGAAAGTGTAAACAAAAGACTCTTGATCACATTTAATTTCATATTCTTTAGTTACTAGCAAAATGTCTGTGGTGTTTACTCCGGCACTTATGGTTATGTTTCAGTTAAAAAAACTTTAACCCTGGCTAGACCTGATCTTCTTCACTGACAAATTGTGTGGATGCTGTGCTTTCTAATGAATGTAAGGAAGTTGGCTTTCCTATCTGCCCATAGCTTTTTCTACCTTTCAGAACTTGAATCTATTGTCATTTAAAAGGCCCCATATAGTCTTCATGTTAACTTTCTGTGCTGATTTAAAAAGCTGTTTTGTTTGTATTAGTATCTTAAAAAACAAAGTATTATTATCTATACAAAATAAAGTGTGTCCCAACTACCAAAGAAAGTAAGTGGATATTGCTTGGTGAGGTAGATTATAAAATCTTTCACTAATGGCCAAATAACAGCAAAATCCACCAGACTGCACTGCAGTACAGCATGTCTATTCATTGAGCAGTTTCTGTGCACAAAATAATGTAGATGAGA
Source organism: Corvus brachyrhynchos (assembly GCF_000691975.1). Lineage (NCBI taxonomy): Eukaryota > Metazoa > Chordata > Aves > Passeriformes > Corvidae > Corvus > Corvus brachyrhynchos. The sequence continues at coordinate 13,117,946 of NW_008239553.1, forward strand.
GAGCTTTGATTTAAGAAATAAACTTAAATCTATGTGCAAGCAGGCAGATGAAATGGAAAATAATTCAGGTCTTTTAGACTAACAGCTACTATAAATAGAAGCTATGTCAAATTATTGAAGTAGTTATTGATGTACTAAACTGTTTTTCTTTGTTCAGTAACATTAAGACAAATGTGCATGTTGATTTCATCTCTAGTATCTGGTCAAACTGAAAAACTGTGTGTACACATGCATATACACTTCCCACACTTTGGGATACATGGCGTATCTAGGTACTGTGAATTTCTTTCTCTGTGTACTGTCTATTCTCTAAGCTTTCCCTTTGCCCTAAGGTCATTTAATCCTAGTTTTCAAAATACTAGGCACAATTAAAAGAAATAATAGTAAGAGAAGATATTAACGTTTGAGTATTGGATTAGCATGTACTTCTGAGATGAACTGTATCTTAATCAGCTAGCCTTTGGATAGCTGGCTGAAAAACATTCCTTATCAACCTGAGAAACTTGAGCTGTCCTCTGCAAGCACATAAAAACAGTGGGCCTAGAGACAAGGGATGCACAAAGCTGAGAAAAGAAACTGCTACAACATTCATGAATCCTATCTGAACTTTAGAAGATGGTAACAAAAAGTGAAGGCATCTATTACCTTTAACAGACATTAGGCTTTTCTATGAAAATAATTAAGAGGGAATTATGAGTACCACATGTTCAAAAAGTGGACAAGATCGCAGAATTCTGGACCGCAAAAGTGTTAAGCTGTATAAACCTGATGTGATCCTAAGAAACAAATGGGATTTTTTACTCAGAAGCTGAACCAAGTCTTTTAGCCCTACAATGGGAACTTGGAGGAGGGCAGGGTAAAGCAGAAATTATTGAACACTTGCTACTTCTCTAAATACACTTGCTAGAATCTACTATGTGTGGCCTGCCTTGAACCTGGAGAATTTTAACTGATTCCTTCAAGTGCAGTGAAAGATGGCATGTTTAGATCTGTTTTGTACTGATCTGAAGGTGGAGCTTTGTCATAGAATTAAAGGAAGTCGTTTTTCATTCTTTAATGGGTAAAAGTACTGTTATGTGCTTGCATGTCCTGTAGGAGAGAACAACACTTAACTTGCAGTCCTTTCTTCCACTACACTCTGTAATGTGTTAGTCACTGCACATGGCTCCCAACTGCAGATTTATTCCCCACAGATGTCAGAGGTATTAGATCAAAGATATTATTCCCTTTTACAAGAGTCTCCAAAAGGTCTTGATACCCATTGAAGTCTTACTTCCAAAACTTGTCTCCCAGGCATGCTCATGTACTTTCATCAAACTTTGAAATGCTGGACTGGGTAGCAGTGTGTGTATGTGGGAGAAGTAGCCTTGTAGGATGATACAAATAAAAAAATAAACTTTTAACCTTTACTGAACATCTTGGAATTCACAACTTTTTTCTGCTTCTGCACAGCAGCAGCATAAAACAGAGGGTAGAAAATATAGTGGTCACACAGAGATCAGATAGCACATTCAAATCTGAACAAAATAGGCTTGAAACTCCAGAGCCTTCATCCTGTTGCTTAATTAGGTAATGTCTACAGGAGGAAAAAAATGCTGTTGGGTACTGGTGTTGCCTTCTGAAAAGCAGGGAGTGGTGTGTCATGGTCCTGCTTACTGCTTTGAGTCACTGCAAATAATGTGTTGTCTCAGTGAGTTGTTGAGACATTTATTCAGTCGTTCGTTGAGTAGCTGTGCTCAGCTGACATTTGCAAATACCCCAGCATCTGCCCAGCTGTGTCCCTGCTATAAAATGTGTGCTTGCCAACTTCCCAGCACCGAATCTGCACAAGTGACTCAATAACTTTCCTTCATTCATTTCACCTATCAAAACTCCTTTTAAAGTTATAAAAGTCATGTATCTCTCAACTATGCTTTTGTGCAATATCCACCAAGCAAATTCACAGAGCCAGTTTCCTAGACATTAAACTAATGGCTTACTGGAAATTAAGCAGGAACCCAGAGCCCCAAATAGGCTGTTTCTTCATGTTGACTTGCCTTAAATTTTTAAATTGCCCCATTAAGCACAGAATGGCTGAAGGGAAAATGTCAAGCTCTGGCCTGGATGCTTTGAACTGCAAACAGACTAGTGATTCTGAGGAGCAAACAGGACAGGCATGACTGGTATTCAGGATGGTCTTACTAAGGCACTACTGGTGTAGCTGTAAATACCTTGGGGCCTTTACTGCCCTCATCAGAGCCTGCAGTGAAAGGCCTGTCTCAAACTGAGTCTCTGAAAGGCTGAGTTTTACACCCAGAATGTTCTCAGACTTCAACAGCCACTCAAGCTGTAACTGGCAATGAAAGGATCTCAAAGAGCTTAGGGATCAAGGTCCCAGAATTAAAATGCCTTCTAGAGTATCTTGTGTTGAGAAAATGGACAGATTCTCCTAAGAAAGCACTAGTGAATCCTCCATAGAGTTGCCTGGAAGTACTGTAAAAAAATTATATTATTGGTAACTTGGCACTTTTGTGCCTGGATTTTTGGAGGCCTTGAAAATGTAAAATAACTGTTGGGACTTAGGTATAGTTAGTGAAATGTGTAGTTCTAGACATCTTTGAGCAATTGAGCTAATTTGAGGCTGTATGCAATCTGTCTAAATGGGAAGGAAGATGGCAATACAGGCTGTAATTTTTAATGTTAAAATTTATCATTAAATAATTATAAAAATTTCAAACTTTCTAAGTGACTTTTTATGATTGGCATGGCTCATTGCTAAATTAAAGCTGTCTTAAGCTTAAGCTGGTAATGTTGTCTTAAACTTTCTAATTTGTAATGCTGTGACAGTTTGCATCCCATGCAAATAGTTAAGTGGATCCGTTCCTTTCCCATTGTTCCTTTCATACTTGCCCAACTGATTTTGCACATTTCCCTGGGAAGCTATTTAAATAAGTCACTTTCTCCTTTTGTTGCTGTGTTCCCAGGATGCCAAGTGCACGACTTTGGAGATTTGAATTTCACTCAAGTTCCCAACGATGAACTGTACAACAACCTGATTTTATACCCGCGGTCAGTGGGCTTGGCCAGCCAGGTGCTGGCTGATGCAGTGAGCAGAGCAGTAGCTGCCGGACACAGATGTGTGACTTTAGGAGGTGATCACAGGTGAGCTGACCTAAAAATAATTAATGGTTCATGCTGCAGGCTGACACTTGGGAGTGCAAGAATTTAATTTTAAAAAAAGGGGGACTGGGGGAACAACTCAGGGTCATTTCCTGGCAATACCTTAGGGAGGAGCTTTTAGGGTGGAGCATAGAAGACAGCTACAAGAACCTGACCTCCTAAGAGAGTACTGCTTAGTTCCAGACTGGTTTGTGATCTGTAGACACACAAATGAGGTTTCCTGTTTGGGAAAGTTTATGTCATCAGGTTCCTTAAGACGAACTGCTCAGTTTCTTTATTGCTGAATGTTTAGTGACATGTCTCTTTCGCCTGTCACCTCTTAGGATGGGGTTGTAATGCCTGCACACAGACAATTTTGCAATAGATCTTACAACATGAATATTTTTCCTCTTTTTAACTAACCTTTGGTCTGAGAATTGGTTCAAAAAGATAGGGCATGTAAGAAGGAATTGTGGGGGAAGGTGTCATGAGTAGAATAATAAAAGGGTTTTTTAGAGCGTTTGTATCTAGAGCAGGTGAAGATTAAGTGTGTGGGAAGGGTGACAGAAGAGACAGCAGAGCACTCTGGCTTATCTGTCACTATAGGCCTGTAGAGTTACTCTTGGAATCACGGCAGCAGCATGCCATGCAGTTTGTATGGGATGCTCCCTTTACTGTCACAGATGTCTGATGTGTGGAAATGTAACATGGGTGAAGCTGCAGAGACTTCCCATTGTCCTTGTAGTGGTTCTGAAGGAGAAATGGTGACTAAAGACTTTGCTACTGTACTTCCAGCTTGGCACTTGGTTCTGTTAGTGGCCATGCACGGCAGTGCCCACACCTCGGAGTGATCTGGGTGGATGCACATGCTGATATCAACACGCCTCTCACAACTCAGTCTGGAAGCCTCCATGGACAACCTCTCTCATTCCTCCTGAGGGAGCTTCAAGATAAAGTGAGTATCCTGATTGTAGTTATCCTACATAGCAAACTCAGAGCATTGTATCGATGATGTGAGGTACTTTCTTACCTGCTGCAAATGCAGACCTTTTCTATCAGAATACAAGGAAAAATATGTATTATTGTGTGTGTACATGTGCACATGCATACAAGTGCCACAAACACATATAAACACAGATACAGGCACACTTAGAAACACAAATGAGGAAAAGCTTTCGTGTTTGCACCTTCGTGGGCTGCAGAGTGAGCCAGGGTTCCCACCTGCTGCACACAGCAGCTGACTGTGGTGCTGCTCCTGCCTCAGGAGCAGGGTTGTTGGTGAGGCTGGGCAGAGGCAGCACTGCTACCAATGGAGCAGGAACCTCCCCCTGGCCCAGCCTGTGAGAGCCGAGCTGAGCTCACCTCCAGGAACAGCTGGTTCCTGCATACCTTGCATGCTGCTTCTGCTTAGTTTGGCTCTTCCATGTTTTGACAACCTTGGGGCCTGACAGGGGCTGTTCCTGCATAATCTCTCCTAACTGGCTGCTCTGGCATTGGCTCCACTGCAAATATTACAAATCAGAACAGCTGTAACTGCTTGCAGTGAGCTTTTAAAAAGAGAGCCTTTGTCTTGGAAAGAGGTCAAATTATCAAAGAGTGCTGTTTCCTGGGGCACATGGAATGAGCATGCCCCATTTGTGCTGCTGTCAAACCAATGGAGCAGGACCCTCCCCCTGCCCCAGCCTGTGAGAGCCGAGCTGAGCTCACCTCCAGGAACAGCTGGTTCCTGCATACCTTGCATGCTGCTTCTGCTTAGTTTGGCTCTTCCATGTTTTGACAACCTTGGGGCCTGACAGGGGCTGTTCCTGCATAATCTCTCCTAACTGGCTGCTCTGGCATTGGCTCCACTGCAAATATTACAAATCAGAACAGCTGTAACTGCTTGCAGTGAGCTTTTAAAAAGAGAGCCTTTGTCTTGGAAAGAGGTCAAATTATCAAAGAGTGCTGTTTCCTGGGGCACATGGAATGAGCATGCCCCATTTGTGCTGCTGTCAAGATGCTAAACAGTGGGTTGACCTAAGGCCTACGTACCCTGCCTGGCTCAGCTGTGGGCTGTCACCCTCTACAGGGACCTGCAGCACCTGTGCAGTGAACAGCCAGGGCCTCTGCAGCAGGAACCGGGATACAACAATCTGCTTCTGCTGAAGCTTAGGCTGGAGAGTGGGAGCAGGATCACTAACTGCATCTTGAGAATGGATGCTGGAGCTGCAGAAAACCTGACTGTTTTATTCTGGCACTCTGCATTGCTAGTTATTACTCTTAAATTTCTCATTTCTCTCTGATAAATGTGGAGATGCTGTGTTGCTGGAAATATGCCCTTTCCAAGCAAGAACAAGTATGTTTAAATCTGTATGGCTACTGAAGATACCACTGCATCACTTTCTGTTAAGCATGGCAATACTGCAGTCATCTCATAAAGCTCTTCTGCTTTTTCTCCTGCAAATTCTTTTGAATGATTTCCATCCACAAGTCAATAGAATAAATTGGTGCTTTTACATACTTTACTCTTTCTAGTCATTCTTATGTGATCCCTCCAAACATGTTAGAATTCCCAAATTAATGCAAAGCTATTGGGGCTTTTTGGAACAGCCTCAGAACATGAAAAGGTTACTATAAAAGGTTATGGTATTTCTACTTTTTTTGTCCGTAAGTTAAAGGGGGTGATTTTTTTTTCTTTTTGACAACTGTACATACTTTCCCAGGAGACGTAAGAGAAAATGTTGTGAATTTTAGAGCTCACCTCAGGTGAACAGTTTATGGCTTGGTGGGAACAGAACAAAACCTAAGTTCTTTGATAGCTGAGGAAGGAGGAGATGTTGGTGTGCTGGGTTCCAGTTCCTGAGCAGCATAGAAAAGCAGTAATCTTTTTTAAACTTTTTTTTTTTTCATGCTAAAAGAATACTGTAAGCTTTCTGGGGTCAGTGGGGGAGCAGGCCTCTCTTGCCAGCAGCAGTAGCAAAGAAAAAATAAGATTAGGCTATGCTAAGTGACACTGGCATGGTGCTGGGTATGGGATCTTGTCCCAAGCCCACCTCAATTCCAGCAGTCAGGATGCCTGTGCAGAAGCAGCTGACACAAGGCCTGGCTGTGCAGATGCACTCACTCAGCAGGCTTTGCTTACCCTATTGTATTCCTGTTTAGAGGGGGGAAAACCAACACGAGTGCTGCTGGTACCACAAGGCTTCTACAACACTGTGAATTTTTTAAGAGTTCTTTAGCTGTAGTAGCAGAATGTGCCTTTGACAGTAGTTTTTCTGGCTATACCCCTCTGACTCTCTGGAGTGAACCATGATGTGTGCACAAGTGCACATGGCTGACCCTCTTACTCTCATCCAGGTCAGCAGTTGAGTTGACAACAGGACAAATTATTTATTATCCTTTCCTGACTGCTTCAGGGCTCCTGGAACCATCCAAACTCACAAGCTGCTATTAATACCTTCCCATGAGAATGCCTGCACCTCTGGCTCTACTGTCAGCCACTCCTTTTTCATTGTAACAAAGCAAAGAACCTGCCAAAGGCAGTTAATACATTTAATTTTATTTTACAAACAAAGAGCTGTAATTGAAATTGCAGTATTAAATCTACTGAATCATTGATACTAGAGAGTATCTGACAATATTATCATTACCATGCTCAGTTTATGGTGTGGTGATGGGTTTTGCAGAATTCATTTCTGAAACCTGAGTTATTTTTCCTAGTGGTCTCCAATTCATTTATCCCTCTTCTTAATTTATGACTGGAGAAGTTTCAGGTCATTGTCCTAGAGTAACAAATACTTTTATAATCTGTGCTAATTTAACCCAATGAAATGGGTAAAATGTAATGACATATAGCTATGGGTGTGTTAACCTTTAAAAACATTCAACTAACTAGAATATAATTAGTAACTGAGAAGTCTAAGAGGGAAACAAAACCTTCTAGCTGCTTGACAGCTGTGTTGGCTGTAGCCATTTTCAGAGCTGGGAGAAGAAGAGAAATTTGAGTTAATTTAAATCACTCTTAAAATCAGTAGATGTTACTAACTGCATGATTTTATAATTCCATACCATGACTATTTAATTACCAAAGCTGAAAATTGTGACCTCATCTTTCAGTTGCTGTCTTAGACCTACTCCAATTCTGCATTAAAAGCCAGCATGATATAGCCCACTGTGGAGGCCCAACTTCTTCCCTGCTTTTTTCTCCTCTTTTCTTTTTTGTTTTTTTTCAACTTCCCACTTCAAATTTATCCATCTTTATTACTGTTTCTGTAAGTTTGCGTGATTTTGGTAGGTTTCCTAAAAACAGGTGCCTTGGTTTTCATTCTTCCACTTAAGCATCATGTACTGGCTAAGTTACAGAGCACCACCATTAAGTGCCCTGTGTAAGTGATCTACATCTGGGACTTTATCATTCCTCCTTACACTCACTGATGCAAATTACCTATTGCTTGTGGATTTGGGCTTTTATTCCTCCTCTTCAAACTGGAAAATGTAGACGAATTAAAAGCTTCATCCATTAACATTCAACTCAGATAAAGTCGTATCACTTTACCTGAGTTAAACGTAGGAATGAAGGTAAGGACTGATTACATCAGCCAAACCTTCAAGTGCAGAAGTTTCTCTGTTTAGAGAGAGAGAAAGGATGTTATAAATCAATACAAAGTTTTCACTGAAGCATTAAATAGTGTTTTGTTATATATATATATATAAAAAATGTCATATGTCATTAACCTGACCTAATACCAAACCTTTGCTTGCAGGTACCACAACTTCCTGGCTTTTCCTGGCTAAAGCCCTGCCTTTCAGCATCTGATATTGTGTACATTGGTTTGAGGGATGTGGATCCTGCTGAGTAGTAAGTTGGTTCGGATTAACCAATTTTTGTAAAGGCTGAAATAATGAGCTTGAAATCATGTTCATAAGGGTTGCTAGATTTCAGCTTAAACCATTAATGATTGTTTTAAACAAATTATTTTCACAGCTATATTTTGAAGAACTTTGAGATCCAGTATTTTTCCATGAGGGATATCGATCGCCTTGGAATTTGCAAAGTTATGGAAAGAACATTTGAACAACTGATGGGCAGGTAACAAACTATTATCTAATTTAAACTACTCTTGTTGAACGTCTACTTTCCTGAAATTTATTTAAGTGAAGGTCACTTGATGTAAGGCAGCCATACAGAACTGTGGCAGTGTCCAGTACATAGGAACGTCTCAGCACTGGAACCATCTCAGAGTTTGGCAGATGGCTATGAGACAGGTTATATGACTCACTACAGTTGTGGCTCTGTTTCATACAATTTGGTTCTGTTAAGTAATTCTGCATTTTCTGCAGTTTGACAAGATGTTTGAACCAACTCAGAGTGCAGGATACACATTATACTTTTAAAAATACATACAGCAACTTGAATTGAGCTGTTGGTATGTGAGGTGGAAGCATTTGATGGCTTCCTCCTTGGACAGGGCTCACAAACAATGTCCTGATGGTGGCTGCTACTGCCACTGTAGCTGGTAAAGTTCACTTTAACCACTCCCTTACTGCAGTTCACTACTACCACCTTTGCTACTCTTGTTCAAGTTTGGGGAACCAGGTCAGGGAGCAAATCAGGTCTAGGACCTGGGAGAGGGTCAGTTAGAAAGGGTAACCTCTCACCACAGGTTAGAACCTGTGTTGCATGCTACTGTTTTCTAAAGGTGTGCTCACCCTTCCTAGCTGCAGCTGTGCCAAGTAAAGAAGATGCTAATCCAGATGCTTCTCCCTACTGAGCATCTGCAGTAAGTTGGAAGTACGCAGTCTCCCACTTAAATAATTCATGTGAGTGACAAGCAGTGTCCAGTTTATTAAGCTGTCATCAACTGGCAGATGATATAGTAAGTAACATTTTAGGTTTGAGATTATCCTTTACTACTTCATCAACTAGGCTACATGGCAGGGTTTGGAGACAGCCTTTAAGTATTGACCTGAAAAATGCTCATCTTGATGAGCTGTCAGTGAAATCCTTGAGCTCAGTGCTTCCTCCATCCTAGCTGCCATGCACTTTAGTGTTTCAGCCTTCACCCTGGCTTTCTGTACAAAAGGAGAAAAGGCTGGATTGTATCAGACACTTTTCTACATCACTGCACTAAGATGACAAATACCAGTTGAGATGGTTTGAACTAAAGTATTTATCTTCAACCAAATCCTCACTGAATAGATGCTCAGTGAGGCTAGAAAGACAAACTTCTGTTTTCCCAGTGTGTACTGGGGAGAGTTTTGAGCTATGAGATGTTTCAGAGTCCAAAGATATTTAGAAGGAACTTTTTTTTTTTTTTTTTTTTTTTTTTTTACTGCATATGAGACGTGGTTCAAGGAGCTTGATGCTACTTTGCTGATTAGCCTGGACAGTAAGAAATGCATGTGGAAAAAGTTTAAGGCTCTAAGATTGCTTTTCTTGTTTTATTCTGCCTCAGGAGACAGAGACCAATTCACCTGAGTTTTGACATTGATGCTTTTGATCCCTCACTGGCCCCAGCAACAGGGACTCCTGTTCTAGGTGGATTAACTTACAGAGAAGGCATGTACATCACAGAGGAAATACACAACACAGGTAGGAGCTGCCCAGCAGTATGGGGCTAAGCAAGGACAGGACAAACTACACAGAGCTCATACTGGTTATGTTTTTCCTGTGTAAATAGATAGTAAGTGCAGTCAAAGCAAAGATGCCTGCAAAGTCAATTTGACCTTCAGTAAGGGAAAAAGAAATCCTAGGGTTGGGCAATTCCCTTGGTATTGGAAGCAGCTTAACCATCAACGACTTCAACTTAGCAAAAGAAAATAAAATACACAGTATGTTAACAACTAATGTCAAAAATGTGTAAAACTGTTCCCTAATCCTCAACACGTGAGGAGAGATGTTAAAATGGGCATCTGGAATACAAAAATGGGTGCAAACAATCTTAAATAGTTTGAAGTTCCATTCTAGGTTTCAAGGCTAACAAATCAAGCTTTCATAAAATATACTGCAGTTGATTCAATATATGAGGACTTTTCATCTTATTACCACTGAGTTTTTATTTAATATGTTTAAACAATATTATTTCTAGTAAAAGAAGGTTAAAAAAAATCCCAACCAGACAATAGTCAATAAATTCATGAATAGGATGGCAAAAGAATATGAGGTGAGACTGTTTTATATCCCCTCATTTTTGGACTGGGAGAAAAAAACATTCCTCTCATAAATGTGTATGGAACATCAAACGTTTTTACTGAACGCTGAACGCATGAATGAGTGAGGTAGTGATGATGTAAGAAAGAACCAAATTAAAAACACGAATTTGCATCTGAGAACAATAACCTCATCCTTCACTTGAGAGCCAATCTTACTTGTCTAAGGGGTAGAGTAGGTCACAAACCCAAATACCAGACTTGCTGCAATGAATAAAAGGCTGCAAACAAAACTTTGCAAAAGACTGTACCCTTTGTCAGAGTAACAAAGCTGTAAATCATTTTCACAGGAATGCTTTCAGCTGTAGACATGGTTGAAGTCAATCCACTGCTCGGAGCTTCTCAAGAGGCAGTGAAAGCAACTGCTCGCCTTGCAGTCGATGTGATAGCAACGTGCTTTGGGCAGACAAGGGAAGGAGCACACATCGCTTTTGATGAACTCCCAACACCCAGCTCTCCAGATGAATCTGACAGTGAAGAGCAAGTGAGGATTTAGGAACCCAAAGTGTTGGGTATATTGGACATTACAGAGCTCTGCTGAGGCACTTGAGTGGATAGATTGTCAACACTTGGCAAATACTGTTAACTTCTCAATTTTTAAATGAACTAGCTTTTCCATTGATCAGTGGCTACTTTATTACATACCAAGATTTATTCATTTAGTTAAGTATATACAAAATGAGACAATAAAATATTTATTACCTTCTTATTAATCTTACCAGGAGTTCAAGCCTGTTTCTTTTTACTCCCATCCTCTGTCTTTCAAGTGTCAGTACAGTTTCAGTTGAATGTGCTGTCTCATGACTCAGTTCAACCCTCAGACAGTCAAAGGGAGCAGACAGCCCATCCTGTTCCTCATCAGTGGAAAAGTTCATCTTGGTCCTGAAGGTTCATTTCTTGCGAAAGAACTTGAAGTAGACTACACCTCCTAGGATGGCCAGTTCCAGGATGATGATAATTGACAGCAACAACTTATTAGTGGTTACTCTGGAGTTAAAAAACAAAAATCCAAGTTTGTTTTTATTTTCACCTTGTTTATGAAAGCAGATTGTAGATCCAGATCACCATCTTACCTTCCCAGTTTGAGCAAGACCACACTGTGCTTTTCAAATAGTTCTTAACAAGCAGAAAGGGCCAAACTCAGTAGTTCACTACTCATGTTTTCCTGGAAATTCTGTTTAAATCTCCTATTTTAGTTCTGTTCTTCTTCCCCTGTCCCACAGAAGGCAGATCATTGCTCTATACATGCCTACTCCTTCAGTTAAGCAAAGAGGAAAACAATACTTGAAGTCCTGTGCTAAAAAACCCTCATTGTGGTGCTTTTACTTGGAATTACATGGTTGAAGGAAAACTAAAATCTCAAAATAATCATGTACTTTTACTAGTGAAAACTAGACAGTTATCACAACTTCCTTTAGCAATGGGCATAAAGGAAGGGTTGTTAGGAGATAAGTACCTACTGGGAATACAATCTGTGAACTGAGTTTTTAAGGCTAATTAAACAATATAGCTAAACTGCAAATCCCCTTAAGAAGCCAAGGCTTTAGTCATCAAAACAGTGTAGGGTCAGGCTCAGACTGTCTCATGGGCCAGCTTAGGACTAACTGCTCTAGGGCTCCTGTGTGGGCTAAACAGATTTGTCTGTGTCATCAGGCATCTAACTCGCCCAGTGCTGCAGTAATTTATGGCCCAGCTTTTTCCAGCCTGAATGGGTTGCATCTGAAGGCACCATTAGCAATTCACTGTAACTTGCTTCTGTCCTCACCATGGTTGGGATGGTTAAAGACCCCACATCCTCCTGACTGAACAGCACACATTCAGTGGTGTTCAATGCCTGTATTCCATTAAGCAATTACCAGACAGGGAAACACACAAATTAGCATCTGCATGTGGGCACACATTCTGTTTATGCATTCCCTAAAACCTCCCTGCACTCCCAGCTGATACTCCTTTTTCTCCACTACATCCACGGGCTGCTGTCAGTCACACCACTCACCTCCTGGACATGGAACGTAGAATCTTGCGACTTTTGCTCAAGTTCTCACTTGTATTCACCAACTGAAGAGAGACAGAAGTTACTTTTCAGTTAAACAAGCACACATCAGCTCTGGGAAGATGCATGTGAAAGCAGCTGGTGTTGAAATGTTGTAATTAATTATGGGACCAAGGATGACCATGTACTCTCAAAATTGAGAGACAACATTGTTTTCTACCCACAATACCAGCTGGAAGCATTGCCTCTTTTCTGAGGAGAAATTAAGACTTTTGTGTATACTTTCCCTTAGATACATACAAAGATACGCAATTTGAGACCACTTTCTGCCTCTTTAATTAATATACAAATATCAGAAAGTTGATATTAGCTTCTTTCATTAAATTTCATTTCATTATTCTACTTGTTAACACCAGAAGAAAGTCATACTGACGTGTTCACCCCAGTGCATATCAAACAGTTTGAAATGCTGCTCAAGTTCCAGCAAAGAAAGAACTGTGTTGCACTGACAAGTCTAAGTGACCCAGTGGGTACAAGATCTGAGCTGCTAGTGGATAATCCATTTCAGCTTTGTATTGCTTAGAAATGAACTGTCCAGTATACCCAGTCAACTATTAAGCATGTAATGAAGTGAGGTTAAAGACAACTAAAAAAGGTGTTGCTTCACAGACACAATTCATGATGCATGGCCACTGGTCTCCAGGTAAGATTTCACCACTACAACTGAAGGGTAAGGCAGGTAACTTACATCAGACACCTGCCTGCACAATTCCTCTGTAGTTTAAAATACTGCCCTCAACTGCAAAACTGCTTGTATGTTACTTTGCACTGAGATGGACTGGACAAAGCTCGGAAGAAAACTATTGAGTCCATTCTAAGCTTAGTGGATTTCCAACCTTCACTATGAAAGAGCAAGAAAGAAGAAAGTCTGCTTCCAATTGGAATGTGTGGTTCACACAATTCCCCAATTCTTTGCCTAAGAGGCTCACAATAGAAGTCACAGACACAGTTTAGTGATGTACACAGCAGTGATGGGTTAATGGACTGAATGATCTTTGTGACCTTTTCCAACCTAAACAATTCTATGCTTCTATGAACGATCTGTTGAGAGACTGTGACACCCGAAGGACTGTCATACTTTTTATTAGATAAAGGACAAAAACTATACCTACAAATCTTAAGATCAATTTCCTTTCCTGCTTTCTAACCCAAATTTGGGAACAGGACAAATCAAATTCTGACTGAAATCACGGAACTACTTACGTGAAAAAGCTACAGGCTTTGTTGCAATCAGTAGAGAGAACTCCCAAGAGCAGGGGTATGCTTTTTGTTTTGGCTGAGTGTACTTATTTGCCAAACTCTGTCCCCTGAAGTCATTCACCTAAAAGCTTTATACTCATGATCCCTTGCACACACACACACACACACACACACACACACTCCCATCAGTTTGTTACTTCAAAAATCAAATTGTCAGTTTTGCATATGTGTGTACACAAAACAAGTGAACTAGTTTTTGAAGCTTTCACAGTAGAAGCAGAGCTTCTTGAACCAAGGATGAGGAACAGACATCTTGTCTGACAACATTTTCTCCCTCCCTGCAAATATTGGAAAGCTAGTAATTAATTACTCTTCTACTAAAATTAATTTCATTACAAAAGCTTGCTAACTGCTTCCAAAATCTCAACTTTTACTAGTAATCTAATGACGGGCAACTCCTTAGCAATTTTCTAATCTGTAACATTTTTAGTAATGCTGTTTTTTCTAGCAGGTCTGTAGGTCTAATCTCCACTCTTGCACAGACACAGCAGCAGACATTTGACCACCATGCTTTCGACCCTTCTGCAGTAATTATTTTCCTTTTATGAGAACAGTATAGAAATGTGGCAGCCTGGATTTGGTCTGCAGAAATATCCAATCGGATTATGATGCCTAGGGAGGTCCCTGGGAATAACTACTGACATACAGTTCCCACTAAAATAACATCAGATTGTTTCAAAGCAATGCCCAGTTTCCTGCTTACCCTGCTCTTGGTGCGTTCCAGCTGCTCCCGCTGCTCCCCAAGTTCTTCAATTATATCTGTGCCAATCTGATCAGTCTCAGCAGCAATTCGGTGCGAGCGCTCGATGCTCTCGCTGGCTCGGTTCAGACTGTCTGTGCCCTGGAGAAGCAGCACCCTCTGTGACTGCAGATTAGTCTGAAAAATAATGTATGCTTAACTATTAAGCACAAAGACAGAAGTATTAGGCTTCTGACATATTAAAAAGTTAGAATGTGACTCCACAGGCCATCCATTTCTATTAGCTGTACATACTTCTTATGTGAACTGATGCAGACAAGTTAATTTCAGCTGAGCCTTGTTTACCTTTTAAGATTATGGTCAAATCTGGTTAAATCTCAAAAAAGTATACAGCACTAAAGAGTTAAACAGTTCTAAAAAACTGTCTTTGTAACACTTTACTTTTCCATCAAAGAACATTTACATGAAAATAGTATCTTTCTTTTCCAGATGCTAACTTTTACTCCCATTCACATCTAAAGTCAGCCTTATTTGTGACTCCACAGTTGGTTGCCAGGGAGATCATTAAGAGTTTACAGTCAAAAGGATTAGGAACAAACAGCACTAACAGATGGACTGCTAAGTAACAAAGATCCTCTTTTCATGCCAGTAGCCTGGGCTAGAGGATAAGGAATGTTTGCTGACCTTGGGGTCAGAAGGTAGCTCAAAATGAAGTGTTTTCTTAAGCTTCAGAAAGTCTAATCTATCATCCTGCTCTCAGGTTTTAGAGTAATCAGTCAAGAGGAATCAAATGCAAAAATTTCCCAAGCTACAGCAGAAGGAAACACTAAGCAAAGAGCCTCCCTCAAACCTTCCTTATCTAAGGCAGAAAAATGAAAAGCCCCCCTCTGTGAACTTTCTGTAGAGATGACAGCACTTTGAAGACAAGGAGATTCAGCCACACTAGCTCAGATATCTCTAAGCCTATCTGGTAAACAAGAAATTGGTGTACTTTTTGCATTGTAGCAGCAGAACCATAGTGAAAAAAAGTGCTAGAGGATAAATTCTTATATTTTCTTGAAATTATTTACACTAAGATCGCTTAAAAGATAATTCTACCGAAGAACCTACACAATGCATGATTCACACTTTGCTAGTTTTGGAGATTAGAACTAGGTAAGTTAACCTTTTTTTTCATTTAGGAGCATCACTTTTGTGTTTTTACTTCTGTAGGGGAACGATTAAATGAAGAGTTTTGCTACAGAATGTTGTGCAACTTACTAACTGCATGGCTTTCAAGGAGTTCCATTTTGATTACATTCCTATCTTTGTTTTACAACAGAAAAGCTCTCCTCTGAGTTCCAGATGTTCTTTCTACTCCATGAGATATTCATGTTACATGCAGAAAGATATACAAGGAGTTAGAAAGCACAGAGGTGGTTTAAAAGTAGAAACACTGTAAACAATGCATCTGCGATACTGCTTTTAAACAATCACAGCAAAGTTAAATAAAATTTACATCTAATCCTCACACTCTGTTCATTTTCTGTGGCGAAGATTCCATATTTTGTATCGCCTTGGTTTCCACGGCCCAATCCCAAATCTGTGCTTCTCATCTCTCTCTGGAACATGGACAGGTCTCTTCTGTATGCTCGTATTTTGCTCATCATTTGGTTGCGGAAAGGCACAGGAGCGTACTTCAGTTCTTCCTCCATCTCCCGCAGCTTTAACAAAAGAAAGCATGTTTATTCTTTAAGGCACCAAATCTATTCTTAGCAGCAGCCATACTCAAAACTCAGCACCAGATGAAGGGATTCACATGTTTGTACGGGACTGGCTGAGTGGGATAGCCCCAAACCCCACACCCCATCTACTATTGAGTACACCACATTACCCAGTGCTGTTGAGCCCACATGGATTTTTCAGATACACAATGCCTCAATAAAAACAAAATTCCCAAGCTTGATTTTTTTTCCCTGAAACACCACTCTAAATGTCAAAATTTGCAATTCTCACTTTCTTTTAGTTTAAGCATTTATAGGATGGGTATCAGCTTTCTATCATATCTGTGCAACAGAAACAAAATCATAGGATGGTTTGGGTTAGAAGAGACCTTAAAGACCACCTTCTTCTAACACCTCTGCCATGGGCAAGGACACCTTCCACTAGACCAGGTTGCTCAGTGCCACATCTAACTTGTCCTTGAACACTTCCAGGGATGGGGCATCCACAGCTTCCCTGGCAACCTGTGCCAGTGCCTCACCAACCTCACAGTAGAGTTTCTTCCTAATACCCAATCTAAATGGACCCTTTGTCATCAGCCCTTGTCCTGTCACTACACGCCCTTGTTCAAAGTCCCTCTCCAGCTCTCTTACACCCCCTTTTGGTACTGAAAGGCTGCAAAAAGGTCACCCCAAAACCTCCTCTTCCACAGGCTGAGCAATCCCAATTGCCTCAGTCTTTCCTCATACGAGAGGTGCTCCATCCCTCTAATCTTGGTGCCCCTCCCCTGGGCTCACTCTGCCAGGTCCATGTCCTTCCTGTGCTGGGACCCCAGATCTGGATGCAGCAGTGCAGGTGGGGTCTCACCAGAGCAGAGCAGAGGGGCAGAATCCCCTCCCTCTCCCTGCTGCCCACGCTGCTCTGGATGCAGCCCAGGACACACTTGGCTCTCTGGGCTGGGAGTGCACACGGCTGGGTCATGTCCAGCTTCTCACCCAGCAGCACCCCCAAGTCCTTCTGGGCAGGGCTGCTCTCGATGTGTTCATCCCCAGCCTGTGTTGGAATCAGGGGTTACCCTGAACCAGTCAAAGGACCTTGCACTTGGACTTTTTAAACCTCATGAGATTCCCATGGCACACTTCTTGAGCTTGTCTAGGTCCCTCTGGATGGCCTCCCACCCTTCAGGTGTGGCAACTGTACCCTCAGCTGGGTGTTATCTGCAAACCTGCTGAGGGTGCACTCGATCCCACTATGTCATTAATGAAGATATTAAATAACCCTGGTCCCAGTATGGACCCCAAGGGATGCTGCTTGTCCCTGATGTCTGTCAGGACTCTGAGTTGTTGACCACCACCCCGTGGCTGTGACCATCCAACCAATTCCTTATCCACCTAACGGTCCACCCATCAAGGCCATGTCTCTGCAGTTCAGAGAGAAGGATGCTGGGGAGGACCATGTCAAAGGCTGTACAGAAGCCCAGATAAATGACGCTTGCGCCCTTCCCTTGTGCACTGGAGTTACTCCATCACAGAAGGCCACTGGGTTGGTCAGGCAGGACTTGTCCTTGTTGAAGCTGTGCTGGCTTTCCCAAACCTTCCCTCCCTGTCCTTCACGTGGCTTAGCTATCTTCCAGGAGGATCTGTTCCATGACCTTCCCAGGCACAGAGGTGAGGCTGACAGGTCAGTAATTCCCAGGGTGCTTCTTTCTACCTTTTTAAAGATGGATACAGTGTTTTCCCTTTTCCAGTCACCTGGGACTTCACCTGACTGTTATGACTTGTTCAAATGCCATGGACAGTGGCTTAGCAGCTACATCAGCCAGTTCCCTCAGGACTCTGGGATGCATCTCATCAGGTCCCATAGACTTATGTATGTTCAGGTTTCTCATGTGGTCATGAATATGGTCATCCCCTAAAGGAAGGAATTTGCTCCCACAGTCCTCGCATGGCAGTCCACTCACTCGAGAGATGTGGGAAGAGAGGTTACCATGGAAGATTGAGGTAAACAAGTTGTTGAGTACTTCAGCCTTCTCCTCATTCAGATCTGTTGCACAGGTAGGCACACCACTAAATCCACACTCTGAACATCCAGGCTTGGCAACTGGAGTTACAATTTGCAAGCCCTGAGATTCTGAATGCATGAATCTTCACATCACCTTCTAGTGACAGTTGTAACAAATTCACAATGTGTAAAGCTGTATGCCAACATGAGCTCTCTCACAGTATGAGCTCACAATTCCCATACATCACCTAGAGATACCTGTCAATAAACCCCAGTAAAGTAGGGGAATAAAGCACCATGTTCAGCTGTGACTAAAAAACAACCTAACAAATTGCACATTGAAATATGAAAAGAATGCTCAATCCATAATGTCTTGTTTTAAAAGACAAGTCACATGGCTTTTTTGGTACTGTTCCTTATCACCTGCTGTCCAGGAAGCCTATACCACATTACAGAAAGATCAGACAGGCTACGACCAACATGAAAAAAGACAGTAGGATGATAAAAAAACCCCAAGCAGCAGATTCTCTACATGCCTGCCCTAAAACCTCTAACAATTTTAATTGCACCTCCACCACTCTATCTTTTTCAACAAAGTGAAGGCAGTATCAAAACTAAGCACTCAAAACCCCCTCGAAACACACATAAGAGTATTTGTCTATATTTATGCATTTATACAAGTATACTCAACAGTCTTGAGACACACCTATCAGAGTAGTTATCAAACAGTAA
This sequence comes from Corvus brachyrhynchos, assembly GCF_000691975.1. NCBI lineage: Eukaryota > Metazoa > Chordata > Aves > Passeriformes > Corvidae > Corvus > Corvus brachyrhynchos. Next base: position 13,136,719 of record NW_008239553.1, read on the forward strand.
CAAAATTAAACACCTGCCTGCCAGAATAGGAGTCATAGAAAAGTAACATTTGTTAGTACTGTCCTTTTTAAGGCAGCAGTATTTCAACCATCAGGAAGGGTGGAAGCCTCACACTCACCGTCTCATTAGCTTCACGCTGCTTCTCATCAAATTCTCGAACCAGTTTTTTCTTCTCCTCTGAAAAAGTAAAAGCAGTATGTCAGATAATCTACAGAGAAATGACAACAGAACTCCAACTCAATCCATTAAAAACAAGGAAGCTGCCACAGACTGCTGGTTGCAGAACACCCTGTCAAAATTTATCTCCAATGGGAACAGCTTGTTCTTATGACAACTTTTCAGAAGGGAGTGGGGCAAGAGAGCAGAAACCATTCTTCCAAATGCTAAACACTGCCAAGAAGTAAATAGACAAAAGAAGTAATTTTTCAAGTATTTTTCTCACCTACTGTCCTTCAGTGTTCACTGACAGAATTGCATGGTGAAAAACATTTAGTGTGGAAGAACAGCAAAGAAGACGCATTGGTAAACAGCTCATAAATTTTTTTTTTTTTTCAAACACTTGGCAAGATTACTGAAATTGAAACTATAGTTTGGATTTGAACAGAACATCAGGTCCATCTACATTTTCAAGTGAGTCCTGAAGCTCCTGGTAGATCTGGCAGTACGCATTCCTGTGGTCATAAAGGACTTAAGTACACGGGATAAGCGTTATCCAGAGTTCTCTGAGATAAAAGATGCCACCAAGGTATCACCTCAGGTTCACAGACTAAAGCCCAAATGCTTCCCTCTTCTGGAATGACATGAGTTCTTTGAATCAGCCAACAACACCAGACACTTCAGTTATTTGAGACAGTCATTTCCTCAGATCTGTGTACCTATGGCTTTGGAGACCAAAGAATGGGTTTCACTGCTGTTACTCTATTTTTAAACAAAACCTTAAGGCATTTATTTTTCATGTGTTAAAAACTATATCTCTCTAACATCCACCATTGATAGAAGTCTAAATCTGAAACTTTCCTTATCTCAACTGAGCAAAAAAAAAGCACTGATGATGTACACTAGAGGACTGTTGTGGAGTACTGCAAACAAAAACAAATTCTATCAGAAATCTGATAAATATGCACCTAGCCTAATTCATCTCTCTCAAAAGAGTATAATTCAGTCTTTAATAAAATTCTGGGCAGCAGAAAATGTAGATTGTCATCTTGGTAAAACTCCTCCACTTTGATTAAAGACAAAATTACATACAACATTATAAAAATGTCATTACAGTAAAAAAACTCACTTGATAATGCCTTTTGGTAAGCACAGTCCTCTGTAAAAGAAGTAGCTTTTAACCACTGAGGTCTCAACAGAAAATAGGAAAAAATCTGAAGTGTTCAAAAGCTTGGTATATAGCTCCTCTTACATACACAACATGCCTAAGATGTAGGCTTTCCTTCTCAGTTCAAATTCAGATTAAGCCCAGAAGTCGAACTGTAGAGAACTTAAGACAGAACTAAAACCCATCATCTAAGTAGTAGCTGTGGTCTCACATAGCACATGGAATTATTACAGACTAAGCTACATCATGACTGTTAACATATTACACATCAGCTGGTACCAGGAAATGCAATTTCACATCCCAATTCATTCAGGAGGAAATGCTGACTTATGAGGTTCCTAAATACACTCTCCTCAACTTCCTCCATGATTTGCTACCATATACAGTTGTGCTGATGCCATTGTTTGTGTTGCTGGGTGAAATCATGGACATGAACCGTGGAAAAACAGCCTCTGGAAGTCAGTAATTTGTTCCATACAGGTCATTTCACTATCTGATTCAAGCAGTGCCCTCTTAAACCCACTGCTGTCTCAAACTCATGGAAACCCATCACAGATCTGGAAAAGCAGCATTTCCCTGCTTTGTTTCCCCTGTGTGGACTAAGAAGATGCTGCACTTATAAGCATGCAGCCAAAGAAATGCCAGCTTCCAAAAGGCATAGAATCATGCAATGGTTTAGGTAAGCCAAGCAGCAGCAGCTTGAGACCTTTCTGTCTACAGGCCAACAAGAAATCCAGCAATGTGGCTTGAAAACGTTCTACTGGATCTGTCCAGTATCCAGAAATGCCAAAATACACTGAGCAGTTCAGCTGGCGTCGCTCTGCACTGAACGCGCCGCAAAGCACATGGACAGAAGTTCCAAAATGCAGCAGAGGTGCCTGCGCCAGGGCAGCGCTACCCACATGCTCATCCCCATCTGACTGACTTATTTCCAATCAGTGAGAAAGAGATTCAGTTGGAAAGTACAGCTGAATTCATTTAGAGGAAAATACATGATTTGAAACTTATCCAGGCTGTTTCCCCTTCTTACAAATTTGGAAGGGGAAAAAAAGAGTGTTTCTAAAGTTAGGGATCTGTCATCTTGTTTATATAGAGTGAAACAGCATTTCCAAACCTCTGCCCCTCAAAGATGTCCCAAGGACTACAGATTCTGTGTTGCTTTTGGAGCACATAAATCATCTTAGAAGAGTATTCCAAGGTATATTTTATCACCTCCTGAACATTTCAGGATCAGATTACTCAACAAATAAAGATATACTCCCCTCCTCATAAGTACAAGAAGGAAATAAAGCACATTAAGAGAATGGAATGACTCTACCAGATAGACAAATTCCTAAATCTTAAACTCTCTTAGAAACACTTTCAAACAAATACTACCATGACTTTTGCAGCAAAAAAAACAAAGAACAGAACAGTTGTATTAAAATTTCTTAGCATATCTGAAATTCAGTTTGTAATTATCTGCAATCTGTTGAAAAAATCCCAAGTATTGCAAAAACGATTGCCTGTAAATACTCCCTTTAAGCCCATGGCTCAGAATTCATTACTCATGACTACTCCAGTTTCAAGGAGACATGACAGTTTTACTTCACCAAGAAACTGATCATGCTCATTTCTATAGGAAAATAAGGATTTCTACCAGAAAGGATATTACTTATTTTATGCTTTTTATCCTTGTTGACCACTAGTGGAATTAAGTCAGGTTTGCAAGTTGTCATTTGTGGGTTTCAACACCTTTCTTGTACCAAACTTGCTGGAAATGCAGATGACAAGGACTGTGACCCTGAATTTAACTCATTATTAAACAGAAATCCAGGTAAGAAATGGGACGTTAAGCTTTTCATACTCTGTGTTATCTAGCACAGACTGGTATACTCTGAACAAACTGTTTTTATGATTTTACACAAAACTGATCAATTGTGGGAGAATGACACTATGGCAGAACATGGCTGACAGCCCTGGCCCATCACTGGGGTACAAAACCTGAGCTGAGCTACAGCAGCTCATGACAGTCGTGGATTACGTTTCTCATAGGAAACAACAATGACATTGGCAAAATTCTCCGTGTCAGATGGTTTCCCTTCCTGGTTCTCAGAACACTGCCAAGTATCAAGGACAGAAGCACAAATCCTTATAGAGGAGTGTTCTGTCAGAGCATTTTACCCACTGGTGTGGTATAAAGAATACCAGTAAAATCAGGTTGTGCTTCTAATACAACTTAGCGTGGCTAGATAGATAGGTTTTCTCTATTTTGTGAGTACACAGTGCACAAAGCATGCTTTTAAAACAGTCATTTAAAATGCAAACCTTCTCCAACAAACCCACAGATGCTTCTGGGCAGTTCTGACAATAAAAACTGCTTTTAATTCTGCCAGTGAGGTTTTAAATGTGAATCCAACATACACAAATTTTAAAAAGGGGGGGAAAACCCCAAAGCACAGCATGTGTTACAGAACCATAGAATCAGTTAGGCTGGAAAAGACCTCTGCAGTCATCGAGTCCAATCTATGACCTTACACTACCTTGTCAACTAGACCATGGCACTGAGTGCTACCTCCAGTCCTTCCTTAAACACCTCCATGGAGGCAGACTCCACCACCTCCCTGGGCAGCTCATTCCAACGTCAAATCACCCCTTCTGTGAAGAAATTCTTCCTAATGACCAACTTTAATCTCCCCTGGTGCAGCTGAAGACTGTGTCCTCTTGTCCTGTCACTGGCTGCTAGGGAGAAGAGGCCGACCCCAACCTGGCTGCAGCCTCCTTTCAGGTAGTTGTGAAAAGTGAGAACGTCACCCCGAGCCTCCTGTCCTCCAAGCTAAACTCCAGTTCAAACAGAAACAGCATGAAATAACACCCAAATAACAACTCCTCCTCAGAGACTGATGCTCTGAGCCGAGCACAGCAGTGCTTGCCTATGGAGCTGAAATTTACCAGAGCAGAAGAGCTCCAGGGGAGTGAAGCTACACACCTGCAAAGCCACCAGGACATAGCAGCAGCTGAAAATAACACACAGCAAAGCCACCTTCCAGCAGATGCCTAGCGCAAGCGACGTCCCGAACCCCAACAACTGCAAAGCGCCCCACAAACCGGGTGTCCTGAGCGGACACTGCCCTCCCGGCTGCTCAAACACACGCCTGT
>NW_008239553.1:13143240-13156189 GCF_000691975.1 Corvus brachyrhynchos
CGGGGCCCGGGGGCGGGGCCGCGCTCCGGAAAGCGCGGGGGATTCGGGGGTGCGTTCGCGGCGTCCCGGTCACGACACGGTCTGACCAGCCGCTTCATGTGAGGACGCCCGTGACTCCCCGGGGCCCAGGGCGCAGCGGTGAGCCCGAGTGTTGATGCGAACCCCCAGGTTCGGGGTGCTCAGCCCCGGCCCGAGCCCCCTAAGGAGGCAGAGGTGACTGGTACCTCCCCTCTTGCAGGAGGTATGTCGCTGGAGGACGGTGTAAGTCAACAGCAAGGCTGGAGGGGAAGGTGGTGATAATCACAGGAGCCAACACAGGCATCGGGAAGGAGACTGCCAGAGACCTCGCGCAAAGAGGCAAGTACAGTCTTCGTCAGCAGCCGGGGTGGCTGTGCCTTGTGCCAGTAGTCCCTTTTCTGGACCTAAGGAAGGCGTGTTGTACGCTTACATTGAAGTAAACTGGATCCCAGAGTTACTGCAGATGAGCCCAAGTACTGTTCCTTCAGAGGCTGTAACCACTGAGGTGCAAGTTCCCAGTTCCTCAACTGTTTTCATTGCTTGGACTCCAAAAATGTGCCTTGGGGACATAAAATGCTTTGCACTGCAACTGATTCAAGAGGACTGGGGAAGTTCCTCTATTCTACTTGTATGAAGCTAGGAAATGCCATAGGTCCACCACGGTGTGCTTTAGTTATTCATGTTTCAAGCTAATTTGATGTCAATGTTATTTGGGTAACCGGTAAGAAGATTAAACTACCTGTTCACAATCCATTTAGAAATTACTCTGGCTGGAATCCATCACCTTTATGTGCTCCTGGTTGACATTCCCATTACAGAGGCAGATATAACCCTATCATACCAGTGTTGTTGTATGCACTCCTGACTTAGGAGAACCTGGACAGAGGCACTTAAGATGTGTGTTTGCCTGGTCTGAAAGCATCTTTCAGCTGGATTGTCGCTCACAATGGAGTGGGAAAGGCTTTGTCCTTCCAGCCACTCCCCTCACTCATGCTAGTTCCCTAAAGAAACAATATGTTGTTTGTAATTGCTGTGCATGGCCAGCCTGCTTGTCATAGCCTTGATCATCCAGTGTGCTCCAGTGATCTCAGTTTCTGTTCCTGTTGTTCCCCCCGCCCTCCTTGCAGGTGCAAGGGTAATTATTGCCTCCAGAGACATAGCAAAGGGAGAAGCTGCAGCCAGTGAAATCCGAGCTGAGACAGGGAACCAGCAAGTCATTGTGAAAAAACTGGACTTGGCTGATACGAAGTCCATCCGGGAGTTTGCTGAGAATTTTCTAGCAGGTACAGTCTCTAGATTCTCCTTTGTAGTGAGAATATTTTACCAAGGACTGCTCTCTGCTCTTCTAACCATTGCCAAATCCCTGCCCTGCTCATCTCCGTACCTGTTGGGTACTGTGGTTCTCAGCAGGGGCTGGTCAGAGGCCATGAGCTAGTTTGTGGTATCCATTTTATTAAGGTGATGTGGCTGCAAGTCAGATAGCAAGGGATGACTTGTGCCACCTTCTTGTCTGCATTTTCTGTTTCCTTGTTTTAAGGATGGCTGTTGTTTCTTGCAGAGGAGAAGGAACTCCATATTCTCATTAATAATGCTGGGGTAATGTTATGCCCTTACTCCAAGACTGCTGATGGCTTTGAGATGCATCTGGGAGTAAATCATCTTGGTAAGGCCAGTGGAATCATGTTTGCACTCAATATGGAATCATAGACTGGTAGAATGGTTTGCGTTGGAATTGCCCTTAAAGATCATCTTCTAACATCAATATCTGTTGCAAAATGCCAAAGGAAAATCCTTCTTTCAGATTTTCTCTTCCTCATTCTGCCTTTTTCGGGAAGGATGGAGGGCCTGAGTCAGAGTTCTGGAGATGCAATGCAGTGTACTTGCTTATTGTGGATCCAGCTTAAGTATCTGTATATATTATGTGGGACATTTTGATATGTATGACAGCTCTAGCTTTTTGAAGATGAGGAGCAGAACTTGAAGGCCCCAAAAAAGTGTAGCTGTTAATTCAGGGGAAATTAACAAAAATTTTCTTTTTCCTGGACTTGAAATGAGGGCAGCAGTAAGATACCACATAAAAGCAAGCAGGGGAACCCTTCCTAGAAGGATGACCTTTTGTCTCCCCCCTAGGTCATTTTCTCTTGACTTTCCTCTTGCTGGAGCGTCTGAAGCAGTCTGCCCCAGCCCGCATCGTGAATGTGTCCTCACTGGCTCATCACGGAGGCCGAATCCGCTTCCATGACCTCCATGGCGAGAAGAGCTACAATTGTGGCCTTGCCTACTGTCACAGCAAGCTGGCGAACGTGCTCTTCACCCGGGAGCTGGCCAGGCGGCTGCAAGGCAAGTTCCAGAGGCAAGCAGAATGCTTATCTGCTTGGCTTTTTGAGCACCATGGATGGGAGAGTGGATTGAAGAAAGGGCTGCAAATTGTCTATGTAGAAATTGAACAGTATGAGGCAAGTGTCACTGAGGACTCTTTGCAGGAAGAAGTTATCTGCAGTCTGTGGAACCAGGAGACGTACAACACTGGTTGTCTTTACAACAGTAGGGTAGAGGAGTTTAGTAGCTTGGCACAGCTGAATGTATCTCATTTTTCTTTGGTGCTTGTCAAAAACTAGCTGCATCCACACAGACAGTTGTGATATGTGGGTGGAAGCTGAAAACAGAGCTACAGCTGCAGTCTCCAATAGACAAGCTAATGCACACTCAGCTGCCTTAAAGGTTGGTGGCCTGTAAAACAAGCATAAGACTAGACAGTACTTTGTAAGTCACAACATCTGTCACAGTCATGTCATTCTGTCCTTTTCATAAACTTAAGTAGTATATATTTACTAAAACAAGTGTTTTAGTAAATAAATACTAAGCAGTGTCTTTCCTAGGAAATTACTATTAGAGTAAGTCAAAAGAAGCAGGTTTTCTCAAAAGCCTGATGGAAACTGCTGCTGTTTAATACTCAGGCCCTCTAGCACTTCGTTTTGCAGAAGGCACATAATGACTGCAGTGTTTGGAAGGGAGCAGGGGATGCTCCAGTGCCACGGATGAGTGGTTTAAACTGCTTCAAGAATCACCATCAAAGGTGTTAGCAAAAGTGTTTTTAATGTGATGTCATAAAAGCATAACTTAACAAAGTTCGATGGCAAGGTTCACTCTATTACGTGGAAGACACATACAAAGGAAAGCTGATTTAGAATCGAGTTAGATTGATTCACACAGGACTGGAAACACTATGTGTAAGGAAGACCCTCCTGTTGAATCATGAGGCTCAGCATGGAGCTCCTTGCTTTTTAAACTCCTTAGGGAACCTAGGTGCAGCTAGGTCCAGTTTTAGTCTCAGACTTGGATGATTTATGTGCAATGGAATTATCTATACAAAATTTATAATAATCATTATTGAATAGCTATATGGACTAGTAATGTTTCCTGAGGATTAATTCAGCAGTCACTTACCAAGGATTTGTTGCAAGCAAAGGGTCTCTCTGCCTTGGTTAAGGAAGGCTCTCTTAGTCTCAGGTAAGAAATCTCAAGCCTTGAGAGGCATCCCTGCTCAAGGGGAGAGTTACCTGCTGTGCAGTCCAGTTGCAGTTTGAGCTGAGTTCCAGTTGGGCTTATCCAAAGGTCTGTTGGTAAAAGGTCTCTGCCTTGAGGAGTAACCTTGAGAGGTGAGCCAGCTCAAGGGAAAATTGTCACCATGCAGTCATATTGCCTAGCAGGGAGAGCTCAGAGAAGGCTCACTTAGGCTGTAATATTTATGGAATGGAGTGGTTAGCTTGTAGTCAAATTGCACGCAATGGGAAAGGTACACATGAGACTCATTGCCTCCACAACCTTACTTGTTCCTGGATAAAAGAGTATTGGAAAAGCCATGTGCTACTTGTGTTCACTGCCTGATGGGTGTTTCAAGTTCATGTGCACTGATACTCACTGGCCTCTGTGGGTTTCCTAGAGGAGTTTTGGCCCAGTTATGGCTCAGACCTTTACCTTCTTTGGAGCCTGTACCAAACTACTGCTGATTTGGCTAAGAGGTCATGTGTATCCATCACATCCAGCATGCAGTAACTACAGAGGACTTCACTTGCTCTCTGTATCCAAGTCTGGACTCCTCCTTTAAGTTATAGAATATCTACAGGTAGAATTGAGGAGTATATTACCCTTTTTTAAAAGACACTTTGATTCATGCAGATTTGTCCTGGACTACTTTATTTTGCCATAGGCACTAAAGTGACAGCAAATGCTCTCCATCCTGGTTCTGTCTATTCTGAACTGGTCCGGCACTCATTTGTAATGACTTGGCTGTGGAAGATATTCTGCTTCTTCTTGAAGACACCTTGTGAAGGAGCTCAGACCAGTATCTACTGTGCAGTAGCCGAGGAGCTGGACTCTGTGACAGGACAGTATTTCAGGTGGGTGAAAGCTGATGAAGTGATATGCTGTGGAAGGCAACCTTGTTGGCTGGGGAATATGGGACTTACTGCCATTCTTCATTAAGAAGGGACCAGGTAAGAGGCTGTCTGGTAAGACTGAGGGTGACAAATACTAGAGACCCTTCCAGGTCTGTTGCAGTCGTGTTAGAAGAAACACTTGACCTGTGCAACACTTCATACAATAGCAGGTCCTTTAGTTCTAGAAATATTAGGGTACTCAAAGTGCAGGAATGGCTGTCACATGCTTAGAGCTCTAATGCTGACCTGCCTAACACTTGGGAAAATCACTTTTCAGTAGAACTGTTCAGTTAATAAGATCACTTGAGTCAATCCTGGGAAGACAACTTCAGTTCTCGTTGTAGTTTTACCCCACTGGAGCAGAAGGGGCCTGTGCTCTCAGGGAGCTGGGAGAGCTGATGGAGCTGCAGAGACAGGAGGTGAGATTTTCAGGTCTGGCATGTGACCAAATAACTATCCTCCAGTATGATAGACCCACCAGCTGGGAGGGACTCTTGTTGGGATGCTTGTCATGCTGTCATGGAAATGGTCTTGTGTAGCTCCCATTATAAAACCTTGATAATTTCTTGACTTTTTTGACTTACTCCATGGACCCTACGTAGTCCTGCCTTTTCCCATCACCAAAACCACAGCCCAGAGCAGTTCCAAGTCATCATCATTCTAGATTTGAAGACTGCCATTTGAACAGATTCATGCAGATATGTCTGTCAGCTTCCCATTGCATGTAGAGCATTTTAACAATACCTTTTTTTTGGGAATGAATATGAAAATTTGTCTTTTTTTTTCCCCTCACATGGATGCTGTTGGAGTCTTTGTGTCTTTGCAGAGCTTTCTGCTTGTGATTTGTGACCAGATTAGTCTCTGTAATGACATTGCCTGATCTTCATTTGGGAGTTTGCACCATCTTAATCAGACTTGAATATATAAATACACATCTAAGTCTTCCTTGGATGACTGTCTGTCTCAGGATAAAAATGTAGTATTAATGTGCTGGAGTACAGAAAACTGGTGGAATTTAAACTCGTTTTAAAAAAGGGACTTTTGGACATGGTGGGAAACAAGAAGCTTCAACATTAATTCACAATTTACATTGGACTAGCCTAGAATCCTCACTTTCCAGGCCACAGACTATAAAGCCCAAGTGTAGACATTAAGAAAAGAATTTTTATGCCACAGTGAGACAAGTGGGAGTCTATCAGTCATTTTAGGAATATCAAAGACTCCATCTAAAAACACTGAGCTGAATGGAAGCCTTACAAGATGCCATTTCCTCTGTGCTCTTAAACTCCCACGTTACTGCAGCATCTAGCATTACAGTTGACAACACAGGACCTCTTTTCCAGACAGAGTTCTTTCTGATTGCAGGAGCTGAGAAGAAAGGAGCCACAGTTCAGAGGATAATGGAAAAGGGCGTAACTATACATGATTATTACAGTGTTATTCTTGGGCATAGAGTGGGATAAGTAGTTTAGAATGAAGGGCTGTTTGAGTGACTTTCTTGTAGTTTGTTAGAAAATGTGCCTCTGAAGAAGCTTGGTTAGAATTTATATCCCTTTTTAGTGGTATTAATGAGAGGTTTCTTTAGGAGTTGAGACAGCTGATAGAGCTAGACTTGCTTGCCAGTTCTTGGTGCCATTGGGAGAGATTCTTCCCCAGCTAGTTGGAAAGAAGTCTTTCTTATGGTGGCTTAGCACCAACCCTTGCTCATTTTCTGGATAGCCTCCCACCATTCTTCAACTGGTCTTGAATTAAGCTGATAGAGAGCAACTCCCTGATCTTAACACAGACATTTCAGTGTGCTAATGTAGATGGAGATCTTTGAATTGAAAGAATAAAAAGAATGTTTCTCTTACAGTGATTGCCAGCCAGCATACGTATCTCCACGTGGTCGGGATGATGAGACGGCAAAGAAGCTCTGGAGCGTGAGCTGTGAGCTCCTTGGCATCCAGTGGGACTGAGCAGCACCAAGAGTGTACCTGGCTGGGCTTCTCTGGGGAACAGCACTGCTGAGGGAGCTCAAGAGTAGAATGCTGATACTTCAGCTGCCCTAAGGATGGCTCTGTGGGCACAACCTAATTTGAATTTCTGGAATATTACACTTAAGGATTGAGATTTGTAAGCAATCAGTTCCTCTTCCTAGCTGGAGAATTAGAGCACTGATGCAGGGAGCAACCTGCTTGGTATCTCACACAGCAGCTCAAGGCTATGGTTCTCTGGCTTTAGAATAGAAAAGGAGGTTGCAGTCTTAGGTTTAGATTATGAAGTAACAAGGAATTACTTTAAATAAAGTTTGGTTGGTTTCTTTCCTAACAGCAATAGTAAAAAGGTGGGACTCTAAAATTACAATCTATGAGGTTACTGTCAGTTCCTGCCCTTTGAACTGGCAGAGTGAAAATACTTTAGGATATTAGATTTTCTGGCAAGTAATGCAATACAAATGCTCTCAAGCACACAGAAACAGGTCCTGGCCTTTTTGTGCCAAGCATTAGGTGAAGTTTTTACGTGGAATCACTTTATCTGCATGCTCTGTAAGAAGCTGGACCCTAGCCACTGAGGTATCTTGGACCTAAATGCCCACTGCTTGCAGTAAGTTAACTGAGGGTTGGCAAATCTTCTGAGAACCCAGGTTTTTGGTGCAGGTGACTAGGAGGTTAAAAGCTGCAGGAGTGCTGCAATTGTGCACAGGCAAGTTATTAAAAAAATCAACATATCTCCTGTGAAGCATTGAACAAAGATGGTGTAAAAGTTGTCACAGTAAACCCCCCAGCTGCACTTTAAATGACTTTAGAACCTAGAAAATAGAGCAGAATGAGTAAAGAACATCTCAGCCATGTTAAAAAATATTAAACAACTTCAGCTGAGACTTTAGCTTTAAATGACCCCAAACTCCCTAGAGCTAAATAGCTGAAACAGGAGGCAGGACTATATGATCAAGCTGGCTTCAGGACAGGAAGGTGAGAGGCTTGCACAGAAATCCTTGGATTTGTCTGCCCAGCAGTTACAGGTTACCAAGGCTGCCAGCCTGCCCGTGCAGGACCACACAACTTGCACTTCCACAAAGCAGCTAGCTCAGGCCACGTAGCAATGGGACTGCTCCCCTGGAACTCCAGTGCTACTTGAGTGCAAATTGCTAGAGTGTGATTCCCTAATCAGAGATTATTTCTGAAAGAGTTAAGCAGTCAGAAACCAAGTGCCACAGGTCATAGGATTATCTTCTGCTTATGAAAAAAAGGCTGGAAGTTTATGGACTTGAATATGAGCCTGCCACTGTGACCAACTGCCAGTTTTGGAAAACAAATGCTAATTTTAATTCTTCCTGTCTGGATGCTGTCTATACAGATCAGTCCTGTGCTACCTCTGAGCAATACTAAATAAAGCCATTTTCCTTTTACAACAGAAGACTGTATCTTCTTTCAGAAATGTTGAATCAGTTTACTTAGTGTTGCTGTTATCTGCACCAGCCTCACTAATGTAGAGAACTCCATCTGGGTAACATTCTAAAAAGTCCCTTTGTGTTTCTCCCTGTCACGCTACCTTTTTTTTTTCCCCTCCCTCTTCATGCTTCCCAATTATGAAGCTAAATCCACAACTATAATGTAGCAGTTGAATGGTACCTAGCACTGGAGGCTTGTCTTGCTTTCTCTGTCATTCTCTGATCTTCCAAGCGGCTTCAGGAGCAAGAGAAACCATTTTTTAAGAAAGCAGAAAAGTCTCTCTGGTGTGAAATATTTTTGCCCTTGCAGGTCGATGCTCTTCTCAAAGAAGTCTGATTTTAGATTTAACATAAGACATATTAAATAAACATTTCCACAGACATACACCGATTCTCTTTGACCTTGAGCAAGTAATTTATACCTCTCAGCTGATCTGTAAAAAATGAGGAAACTAAAGCTCATTTAGCTGTCTCAAAGGGAGGCTTGTAAGGGAGAGTTAGATTAACTTGCAAAGCTCCCTAGAGAGGATTACTGAGTACACGCATGAGGCTGAACTACCTAGGCTACCTAGCTGCTGGGGGGACTTCTAAAGATGAGATGTTCTAGTTGATCTAAATATTGAGGACACTCAGTAACAGAAATATTTTGCATGATAGAAAAATTATCCCCCTTCTAATTACTCTGCTAAGCATAGCCAAAAGCAAAATTAAGATCTAGAAAGAGACCCCTAGCTCTGCTGATATAAAAACTAAACAGAAAATACACGAACAGTCATAATATTAATTTTTTTAATTGTAAACAAACCTTGGTCAGTAACAGAAAAATTCTTTTAAACTGGCAGTATTCAATCCCTTTTTGCTGCTCAGAAATTCAAAGCCCCTTGATAATTGCACTATTTATGACACAAGGTAATTAATCAGGGTCAAAATTCCAGTTCTGCTGGTACAAGAAAGATTCCAGGTTAAGAGCATCAAATTACAACAAACACTATATAAAGTGCATCAGGTACAGTGCAAAGAGGTCAGGAAGAAAGGCAGGTATGGAACTGATAGGTCTGCATGGCAAACTCCACTCTCAGTGCTCTCCGTAGCTGAAAGAACTCGAGCAGAACAGGAGGTGTTACAGCAATGCAGATCTGGATACCCACAAACAGTAAAATCTTCTCCCCATAATCAGAGATTTAGAAATGACTGAAGCTATAGGTAGTGTCACATTTTAGGATTAGCCTGATGGCTGTAAGCTGATGGAAAGCTAGGTCAGTCTGGCCAAGGAAACAAAAGCTTTCGTTAAAGTACTGCTCACTAATGAGATAATGCAAATCTGTGGTCAGGGGATTCTGAAAGCTACATGTGGTCATTTCTAATTGCTCTAGTGAGCAGAGCAGAGCACAGCACCTCTGAAGAGAGGTGTTTGTGTCAGCTCTTGAAAACCTGAAGAAGATGGACCAAATCCTTTCTGACACCATGGAAGTCTGTTCTTTCATTATAGTGAGCTTGGGGATAGTGCAAAACTCTTACTTGACAGTCTCAATTACTTTATGTACTAAAACTATTTACAATTACATTACACTTCAGAAAACCTGTTGTTTTTTGGATGTAAACAGCTTTTTAATGAGAAAGTGAATTAGTTTTCCTACTTCTTGTGCTGAAGTACATGTAAACAGCAAACACAAACTCCTGTGGAATGCCATGGTTTGTTATTTTTTGAAGGTCCTACTACTGTCTACTACATTTCTGCCCATTTCTCATGTCCCAATACTAGTTGCAGAGAAGCAGCTACTTTTTTCAGCATCCCTGAACACAGACATTACACAAAGATTGCTGCTTCTTTTCATAAAACTGATTAACCTAGCACTTCCAGAGCAAAACCCATCAATACAGGGTATGTCCAGTTTGGTGTTCTATTGTACTTGACAGGGACAGGTTATCCTGGTAATAAATAAATACATCCCTGTGTGACAGGGATACACAGCACCTGTTCAATTTCGCTACAGCTTGCTCTGTCTTTGCTATACCTGATGAAAAACTGTGGAAGTTTACTGTCAATTATTCAGTCATAAAGCTACATTGCAACAATTTATCGGGTATTACCATAGTAAAGAAAGAGGCACGTGATTTTTCAACTATTTTGAAGGCTTATTTTCCCTTTGCACTCCCCTTACAGGATATGCCCTTTATAACTTCTTTCATCTAGTTGGCACTAGCCCAAGTGCCACATCTATGGCACACATCACACAGTGTGACTGGTAAACCTGCCATGAAGAATCAGTTCCTACCTTTTCAAACAAACTAAAAAAGCTGGGTACACGTACTAGTGGTGAGGGGGGGGATAAAAAAGAAGTAGCAATGGTTTGTATAGAGGCTTAAAAAAAATCTGTTTTAGTCTTTGCAACAGAAGAACACTCCAATCTTGAAAATTTTACAGGAAACATCACAAAAATTTTATACTCTAGGCTACATCGAGTTGATAAAAATTTTCTGTCCTCTCTATATATGTTTTCTGGATTAAAAATAAAATACATATTATTAAGTTCAGTGCTTTTCAAAAAATATCAACCCCCCAAAAATTAAAAACCAACAAAACCCAAAAACTAAAGTCAGAAACAGAAGTGCTCTCTTCCATACATCTAAATTCTTGCTTGTTCAGTTTGAAACTGTCCCCTCCCCCCATCAAAAAGAGAGCCAAAAAACACCCTGAGGTAGTGACTGTCAAAATACAGGACTGGCACTTGTAATTTAGTTCCCTTCCTTTCACCAGAGGCACATTAGCAGCATCCATTTGCCACCAACATCAGTCAACAGAGTTCCATTTTATGAAGAGAGTGCTAAACCGGACGCCTTTGAGCGGTCGTGAGGCCTTCTCCTTCGGTATGCTGGCCAATTTCAATTCCATATTACTTCCTAGTGCCCTGGGGAAGCCGATTTCTCACCTTGGGCTGGTGCACTGAGAGCCACTGGGCACAGATGGCCTTGACGACGTCATCGCCGCTGCTCTCGGCCAGCTGCTGCACGTGCTGGACCAGCTGCACGGCCCGGGCCTTCTCCTGCCGCACCGACACCAGGTACGCAGAACGCAGCTTGTTGCACATCATGTATGCCTGGATCTGAAGCATGAGAGGCAGTCAGAACTTGGTCAGAAAGCTGTAGCAAACCTAAGCAAGCTTAAGCAAGGACTCACACGGGAAATACCCAGTTCAGAAGCGTGTCATACGAGGCAGTAGCACCATACTACCAAACAGAACGTAGCATGAAGCAGATCCCAGTGAAAAAGGTAGATAAAACAGGTGTATTTTATTAAGTTTGTGTCTTGTAGAAACTCCTTTACTGTATGACCATGAAATTAGTATCAGGAGTCCTATCTTGTGCATTAATTACCATATCCTTATAGCAAAGAGTCTGAATCTGTCATTTTCTTCCACTGCTGGTTCTAGAACAATTCCCATCTTTCAGTGACAGATCTTACAGAAAAGCAGAATTAAAAGCCCATTTTCCAATCTACCTACAACAGTGAGTTTGTTATTCGGAGCAAACAAAGGACCGACACAAATCTTTAGATTTTACTCCCAGCTATGCCACTCAGGATCTACAATAATCTCCAAATGCTGAGTCACAGCCACATCTATAAACAGGCATCTACAGTTCATATATTTATGTGTAACTCTCCAGTGGCTTGGCTGGCTGGTATGAAAGCCAACAAAGAAATAAAGTAGTTTAGGCTTCATTTCCTCTAAGAGAAAAAGTCTATCAGAAGTGGAGAAGTTTTATCATTTAACTCTCAATCAGCACCGAAATAACATAATCCTGAAACAATAAGCTGAAGTGGTCTTCATTAGCTGTCTGCCATTACTAGAAACTTAATGTAAACCTATGCAAAAAGTTGAAAAACAAAACCAACAGACCCACCAGTGTGCGTCACTGAAATACCTTTCCTCCCATTCTAACAAATGCCCAGCCCTCACTCTGAGGACTCTCAAGGAACTAATAGGGATAGTCCCAACTGGTACTTGCATGTCACAGCTTTACAGTCACAAACACCATGGCCTTGAAGGATTCACTGTGATTTCTACAATCTAGGAAGTAGCCTTCAAAAACCTTATTTGCATGAGGATGAGAGAGAAGACAGTGGAAAAGAGCCTGCAAGCTGCAGGCCAAAACTGGGCTGTTTAGCTCTTACTACTGTGCTTTTACTTACCTTGTTTTCATCACTGTCCATATCCTGAATCAGATTATCGAGATCCTGTGTCCAAAGAAGGGAAAAAGTGTTCACATTTAAAGTGATAATAGTCTGCAAAACTTTACCCCATCAGGCATCAAACCCCTGTGGACGGGCAGGGCTGCTGAGATCACAGCAGGTGCTTAGACTGTCCCAACTGCAAGGCTTGCCGATGTAGAAAATACAAAAAAATACAAATTCTAATTCTTCCCTTTACCCACAGCTTTTCCTGCCTGCCACATCTGTGGGGGGTCCCTAGAGAATGCTATGAGCCTGGGAGTCTCTCATGGACATGCTCATGTTGCATGAAATGAATTTGTAGGTTCCCAGCACCCCAGCAGGAGTTGCCCCATGGCCCACCCTGACCCAAGGAGTGGACTGCATCCCCTAACCTAATTAACAGAACTAGTAGAGTGCACCTCCTTCCTTCACTGGGATGGAAGAAACACTGTGGCAGGCAAAGGGAATCACAAAATTGGTTCCTGTGGAGGCAGGAGGTTTCTGCCTCCACACATCCTCTGTGTTAGCCAGCAAAGCCTCACTGAAGGGAACACCTCCTGCTGCATTTGGCAGGATCTTGTGAAGCACATGCTCTCTCCCCACCATGGGTATCCATTTGGGAAGTGCAGGGTAGGAGTGTGCTAGCTACTTATTGTTTCCCCTCAGAGTACCTTGTACAAGGAAAACCACGCACTCCTACCTTTAAACTATGCCCGTACTAGGAGCCAGATCATCTATAGGACTCACTAAAAGAGCAGTACAGACACCAGACTTCCCTGTAGCCTGTATTGTATATACCCTTTTTACTTCAAAAGGAACACAGTGCAGGATAGAATTACCTCAGCA
>NW_008239553.1:13156524-13201114 GCF_000691975.1 Corvus brachyrhynchos
GCAGGAATGTTTTTGAACTCATTTAGACAGTTTAGGATAATGTTATCCCCGTCATTTTTTGCTGCCACTCCAGACTCATTGACACACTTCAGGAGCTGCCGGATCTCACTGTACTTCTGCTGCTTCACCAGCTGCTTGGCCACTTTGCTGTACACTTCTGTAGCCTCCAGCTGGAAGTCCTAGAGGTAGTTGGAACATCAGAGCAACATGTTGAATGTTCTCAACAACTGAGACAATCTCTCCTAAGGATAAAATACCACACCATGCTCCCAAAAAGTCAAAGCTGTTTTGGGGGCCTCTGGTTTTCCATTCACCACTGCCCAGGGTTGACTTAAAGGTCTTCTATAACCAGACTGGTAAAAGCAAATCTTGCTTAAGAAAAAGAATGCTGTTACCACCTTATTTTCAGGAGTGGCAAAAAAATTCAGTTTTATTTCTTCTGGCAAAAGATCCTTCCTAGATCCCCATCCACCTCTCCCTCACTCAGCATGTTCCCACCGTATTTCTCCAGCTACCCCACCAGCAGTTACCCTTTGGATACCCTAAACAGGAGGCAGTTGACCATTGTACACCTCCCACACGAGGGAAGAGATGATAAAAGCTGTGAACTGATCCTGCCATGAATAAGTGAAGAAAAAAAGGATGGAAATGGAAGTGATGATAGGCAGCTGGACTCGCTGCTCCATTTTTACTGGGGGTAGTGGCTGCTGCTGCTGCTTAGAAGTGCTGTTTTTCTAAGGCTCTCCATCTCTCTACAAACAGGAGTTCTGCCTTGTACATCCTGACCTGAAAGAAGGAGCAGGGCCTGCCACATCCAGAAATACTCTTTCGGTGTGCCACCTCTGTCCAAAAGTGGCCCAGCTCTACCGTCTGGAACTATATGGATGAGAAACACTCAGGAGAGTTTGGAGGCTCATGGGCTATGCTGACTGATAAGCACTCAACTTCTACCCAGACATGAGGAAGGAGAGGTCCCCATTGAGAGTTTCCAGTTAATTAGTTTTGCTCTCTCAAATCAGGAGAATAGAATAGAGAGAGCCCTGGCCTTATTTATTCACTGCCTTTGCATGACTATCATGAACTGCAGAGAGCTACGGCGTGAGAAGTCTCTACACACATCTATGATTGTGGTTTGCCAGAGTTAAGACACTGAACAAGGTGCACAGCAAAGGAAAAGCTGTACTTAATTCCTTTGTAGGACCCAATTAGTTTGGAAATGTCCTACTGAAACAGCATCTTAATTTCTTTACCAAGCTTCCACAAATATATGGACATGTAAGACTTGAACTTGTGACTTTTCTTGCAGGAAGTTTTTCTTTTGGGGGATTAAAATACATTGGGGGGGGAAAAGGCTTTTGTTTAAACAATTGCTGCTTTCAAGAGCTACTTTGTAATAATATTGCTTGTTGTATCAAGTTTTTCCATACCTGGAGAACTCTAAATGCAATCCCAAACCCCTCCTCAATGTTTTTGCCTTCCAATATGACCTGAAAAGAGAGGCATAGACAAGTCTAGGGATGCACATTCCTTTTTCATTATGTACAGTTAAATAATATTAATGCAAATCCAGATTTTGCCCAGAGGCCAAAAGAAAACACATTACTTCAACAGAAAACAGCACCATCCCAAGAAGCACAGCAAATTATAGGGTCTGCTGTCACACACTGCTTCCCTGAGGGACATTAGGCAATTTACAGATGGAAATGAGCCAAAGTTAAGAATGGTTAGAATAATAGCATTATTTGCCTTGCTTCCAAACATAATGGGATGCACAGTCAAAAGGAATATTAGTATTTGTATTTTGGATGCACTGCCTCTGAAAATTTGAACTTTGAGGAGATGAGCTCTAGGTTCTCACATGTTCTCACATGTTCTCTGCTATTTTGAAGAAAAACATGAATTTTTCATAAATTCATGCACAGGTAACTTGCCCATAAAAATACAAGAAGCTGCTCCAACCATCAAATGCTTCAACCTGCATGACAAGTTAGTATTGATGAAAAATAGAGCTGTGTTTAAAATAGCAATTAGTACCTTGCAAGCAACATCCACTTTCATGTTATTGTTTCCAAAGAGTGTGGGCAAGGAGGAATCTGTCATTTGAGAGGTTCCTGAGCTCTCACACTGATGCAGGAACTTTGTTACTTCCATCTGCAGATCAACTGTATTGATGTGCCTAGATAGTGAAAAAATTCTGACTTTATTTTGCAATAGAGAAAGTGTCAATTATTATTTATGTGAACTTACTAATTTCTTCAATATCTTTCAAAAGAAGACATGCTTATAAACAATTATTTTAGTTGCTTTTTGACTTTGTCTATTGTGCAAGTCTGCAGCAGTATTACTTTTCAGATCTGTGCACTTAATGTGCATCACAGGATGAAGCTGAGCAATTATTCACATTATTTCAAAGACATGAGCCAGAGAATCTGGATCCCCAAATAAATATCTGTTCCTGCTTTTCTACCTCATCACACACACTCCCCTACTCCCCTCCAGGTTTAAGTTAAGAGTCTAGCCTAAAAAAAAAAAAAAAAAGCCCCTGAGAAAAACAGGATATAAAATCCCAAATACAAGAGAGATCTGGCTAAATTTTCACTCTGACTTTTGAATACAGAAATCCAGTTATCTCTGGCACCTATAGCTTGTACATAGCACGATGTTTTGAGTTAACCCCAGTAGACAGTGAAGCACTACAAAGCTGCTTGCTTTTTGGAGAGGAAAGGAAGAGGAAAAGAAAAAAACACTTGTGGATTGATGTATAATTGTCTATGCATTGTAGGGTTCTTGTTTGTTTTTTAAATTAAAGGAGGGTAGTCTGATACACATACATCTTTTTAGCAGAAACAATTGCCCATTTCCTGGTTTGGATTGTTGGGGGGAAAAGTGATGGGAATCCTATACTTGTAACTACATAAAAGCTGATTTGGATCAAGGACAACTGTTAAGTGTTAGCTAAAAGTCAGCTTAAATGAAACCAATAAAAAACCCCAAAGTCTAAAGCCTGAATTTTCCCTCTTCTCAAACTTAGCTTCTTGTTTATAGATACCTTGACACATCTGTAGCAGACATTTTTTTCCGGAAAGTGAATGCCATTTTTTTCCTTCCTGAACTTCTTGAGACCTCCTGCAGATAGACTTTGAGATGGTCCTTGATCTTGAGAAGCCATGTCTGTTTTCCTCCAAGTTCAGTGTATGACTTCGCTCCATGAGTGAAAAATCTAATGCAGGTCATGGCAGCACGGACATGATCCTGGAAGAAATGTACTGAGCACTAAGATGGACCACAGGACACCCCCTTCAGTAATCACTGTCTGCACTAACAGGCTCACACAAAACAGAGCAGGCAATGCTCTGTTTTCTTTAACACAACGTGCCAGATCCATGACATGGATCAGGTCAGCTGTAGTAAGACTCAGGCCTTCCTATGTTTTCTAGGACTGTAAAGAAGCAAAAATATACTCATCTGGCATGCAGGTTTAGACCAAAGTAAATAACCAAAAGTCTGACAGTATTCAGCATTTCACTGTAAGAGATGGAACTGTCCCTCAGCTTACCTTCATGAACTGCTGCAGTTCATATAGAATATGGTAATAGTTCTTTCTTTGCAAGTATTTGCAGGCTGCAATCAAGTAGACTCCCCAGCTTTCCAGCCCTGGATCAATGGTTTCCAGCAAGTTCTCCAACATATGCAGTTTTCCACTTTCATAACTTGGAATGAAGATCCCTTCAATAAACACTTCTGACGGGGATTCCTACACAAACAGAAAGTAGCTTGAAGCAAAGCCACTGTAGTTTATTTATTTTCCTTACGTAATATAAAGGCATATTAAGTGACAGAGATCATAAAATTAATAAATAATTTACATTGGAAGGGATTTCTGGAGGTTATTTTGTTCAAAACCCCACTCAAAGAATGACTTCCAAGTTAGGTCATGCCGCTCTGGACCTGTCCAGTCAAGTTCTGAGCCCGACAAAGTAGAGCGATTCGACAACCTCCCTGTGGCCCTGTTCCCAAGTCTAAACATATGCACCAGGAAAACCCCCAAACAAACCCAAAACCTTTTTCTTTATATCCAGTTGGAATTTCCCTTTCTCCAATTGCGTCCACTGTCTCTTACCCTTTTACTGGGGACATATGAGATAAGCACGGCTCTATTTTCTCTATAATCACCCGCTTGGTAGCTGAAAACAGCACACAGATCTTCTCTTGCCTTTTCTTCCAGCAGGAAAAACCTAGCTCTATCACTCTCCTCATAGATCAGGCGTTCCAGGCCCCTAGACACTTTGGTGGCCTTCAATTAGACTTGCTTCACTTTGACAGTGTCTGTTTTGTACTTGGCAACCCAGGACTGGGCACAGTTGTTCAGATTAAACTTCACAAGTAGTGACCTTCTTCCCCTGGCCTCTTGACTGTGTTCTTGCAAATGCAGCCTCACACATGCTTCTTTCCACAGTAACATTAATATGTGTCAGCAGGGCCGGCACATATGTTTTAAAGGCTTGATATGAAATTAAAAAAAATTTTTTTTAATATCTCAGAGTAAGATACAGGCAACAAAGTCTGTACACATAAAATGTATCCAAACAACCAACTGCAAAATGTTTAGTCAGAAGCTTAGTACCTTACAGCTTTTAGGGGAACAAACCCTTCTCTCTTGTTTGTATGATTACTACCAGTACCTTGGCTAAAACTTCCACATCAAATTGTCTGTCTAGAGTATTTTCCAAGTCTGCTACTTAAGAAGTGAAATTACATCACCTATATCGTAAAAATACGCAACTTTTCTTTAAAAGTAAATTTAAACTGATGTAAAGGATACGTTTAAAAAGCTAATTCAGTATGCAGACAACTACAAAAGTTTAGAATGACTGATGGTACAATGAGAAAGCAGAGCTTATAAGGCAACTTAATTTTCTATTAACAAAGCTCATAAGCAGATAAAGATAATGGAAGTTGGTGTTTCAAGTTGTACATTCTCAATAAGTTATTTCAAATGACAAAAAAATAATCAGTAATTCAAACCCAAGCACAGCAACTTAAAAAAGGAAACAAACAAAACACCACACTCACAAGCTGGTGAGGTATAATGGATTCACATCTCCTAAGAAGCACCCTTAAAGTCTTAATAAGAACCTGAAATAATTTCTAGGTTTCATTGTAGTTAAGCACCAATAGAACTGTTTACTCCAGAAATACTTAAGTCCTCCTATATTATGCAGTTTCCTTACGGGAGAGCTGGAAACCACTTTTTGGGTTCCCTAGACTTCCTTCCTTCCTCTGTATTTCCTTATATTCCTAATGGTTACAGAAGTGCAAACATAGGTGATCCGATTCAACAAACAATACTATGAGACAGCGGCACAAGGATAGAGAGTAGTGTCTAGTGTTATCTGCATGTTGCAATTCAAGATTTTCCTTCTCTCTTCTGAACTCTACGACAACAGTCCCAGGTTTTCAACTTTGTAGAAAAAAGACAAAGTGCTGTTGATGCAGGACCTCTACAAAAGAACCAAAACAGTACTTTCTCCTCTCTAGAAACCCCTGTTTCAACACAATGGGGAAGAGAGATTAAACACAAGATGTAAAGATCAAAGTTGTTTTTCTGCCTCACTGAATTCTTGTCAGTCA
The DNA here is from genome assembly GCF_000691975.1 of Corvus brachyrhynchos. NCBI lineage: Eukaryota > Metazoa > Chordata > Aves > Passeriformes > Corvidae > Corvus > Corvus brachyrhynchos. The sequence continues at coordinate 13,162,156 of NW_008239553.1, forward strand.
CTGGATAGTTTGTATCATAACATTTCAGGACATCAGCAAACTCCTGCGCAGATAACCACTCAAACACTGCATGATGCTCACTGCTGTTTTTCAAATTTCAATTTCAGTGTGAAAATTGAATTACTCACCTTATTTAACAAGTGAAGCAGTGCTTCTCTCATACAGTCATGCCTCATGTAAAAGTTTATTATTGCCAGATTAGTGCTGTAACTATGTAAGTAGAACAAGCACTCCTGATAGTAGCTGTTGTGTTGGATCTTCCCCTCACACATCATCTCCAGAGACAGACTTCTTGTTCTCACTGTTGCTTCAAGTTCTCTCAATGTGGCAAAGTAATCATCGTCCTGCCATTAACATAGAGAACCAATAACAGGTGATGAGCAAGAAAAAACCTTCTTTTCAGATAGGTCTTGTCACTCAGCCCTGAAACATTTGTTACTGTTGTGTTTAAAACAGATATTGCTTTAGAGGGGTGAGATTCCAGTAATGTTTTTATAAACACTAGACTGGAACCCTGCTATCAACAGAAGTACTGAATGCTGCTGTAGCCAGCATAGCTGCTTCCAAGGACAGGTTTCTAGGCTTACTTAAAAAAAATTCCAGTGTCAACAGCAACTTCAACAACCCAGTTCAAACAGGCTTTTTTATTCTCCTAAAATATGTACTTGGTCTTTCATCATCATGATTCTGCAGTTATTTAGTACAAAAAGTAATTTTTTGGTACTGAATCAGAATTCCAAACCATTTAATAGTGGTTTTTGATGAGAGGAGTGGGAAAGCATTTGAAAGTCTTTGAACTTCTGCAAAGTTATCAGAGTTTCAGTAGAAAATTTGCATCACTGCAGCATCACAAAATACTGCTGGGATTGAGTTTAGCTTTCCTAGACTGTCGTAATGGTCCATTATCTCGTACAGCCTCTTTTCCCTCCACTAAGCATGTCCCAAATTGCAATAAAATCCTATGATCTGGTTCTCAGGCACCACTTGAATGTAACGAAACAGCTAAAAAATGTCTCAGCAATATTCGGTTTGCAATACACAATCATGACAAAGAAGGAAAAGAAACACCCCAACACCTGATATTGTAAAATGCATTGCTGTAAGGTGTGTACTAAAACACCATTACTTGGCTTTGCCATAGCCCTTCAGAGCAGACAGAGGAGAAGATTCTTACTGCAATGAGTACTGGCTTCACTGTGGACTCCAGGTACTGTATCACATCCTGGACCAGCCTTGAACCATGGTTCAGCTGGTTTAGATCCATAGGTGGCTTTAAACATCGGTTAAACTTCTCTCTTGCTGAATTTAAATTTCCAGCTTTAAGGCAAGCCATGCCCCAGGCATGCCATGCTCCACCTGGATCCAATCCAGATTTTGTAGAAACCTAAATTCAAAATCATTTGTTAATATTATAGCACATTCCCAGTATAGAAAATAGGAAAAATGGCTTATCACACCGTCTGTGATTCTGACCTTTCCTTTCCTAGAGCACATTTCCCATTAAAAACAAACAACTAAAAAAACACATGAAAAACCCATGCTGATTATTTCCATATTACTGGCACAAAAGGCCAACTACCAAAACACCCCGTGATCTCCAAATGTGGAAGTATTTTTTATTGTACAAGTTTAAACTACTGTTTATCTGGGAAACTTCAGTTCATGAGTTCTAAAACAGGACATTTTCACATCTGCTTTTCTAAAGCAGGTGATTTTTACAGAGCAAAATACATCAGGTTTGTGGTTTTAAAAAAGGCAACAGAACATGCTTCACAAACTTCCAAGATATTTTTTATTTCATACAACTTTGCTGATAAAATTTATTCCTGATTTTCTTTAACAGACCAGCTGCTTTTAAACAAAAACTATTTCTGTTCAAATAGGTCATCTAGTCTTGCTGTTTATTACTGCTTAACAAATCATAATACTATTTGTAGTATCATAATCCCGTATTTAACAAAGCGCAATGCCAAAACAGAGGCTTACAAAATCCTGGGAGCCAGAGGAAGACGATAAACCACACCAGATGAGCTCTGATGCACAGATTTGCCAACATTGCTGATTTCCAAGTAAATGTTTGGTAAAGGTGCCTTACAAATGTCTGCTGTCAGATTACAGACAAATAGAATCTAACATATAAACTTCAGATAAAGTCCTGCCACAAAGTGTGTGTCATCCCTTCTACTGGCTGCAGGATTCCTCCATTTAATGACTTCCCTGCAGTTAGTCCATTCCAATCTTAACTGTACCAGGAAACAAGGCCACTTATCCTTCCCTTTGGCAGCCTGCTCCACAGCAGGACTTCTCCTCCTCAAAAATTTTTTCCAGTGTTCAGAAAATTATTTCTTCCATGTTTAGAAATTTAATCTCAGTTTGTAACTGTTTAAATATTTTCCATTTCACACATCACATCCATCTGAATTCAGGAGGGAGGAACACAAAAGCCACTACAGAAGCATTAACACTGACATCCCTCCACTGGCATTACCTCTATAGCTAGTTGATAGTACTCTGCTTCCAAAAGCTGATTTCTCAATCTTGTTACTGCTGCTGGGAGAAGAATCTGATCCAAAGATGGCACTGGACGGTAGGCAGCAGCAACCAAAATATTCAACACATCCACTTTGCTGATGTAGCTAGACAAATACATACACTTTCACTATTATCATAGATTAAAGAACTTTATGTCAAAGACGACTCTTAGGACAGTGGTTTCTAACCACCAGTACACAGGCTTCTCTATCCACCATACTATCCCTTTCAGAATATTTGTTATTGTTTGGGGTTTCTTTGCCATGTTCAGTGTAACACAATGACTGCAGACACCAGCTATATGTTACCAAATCAAAACAGTACATGTGAAATTTATATATCATTCCTGCCACCTCAAGCTCTGTAAGACAGGATGTGAGGAAGTGTAAAATGTTCATTTTAAGGAGCATAGGTTTAAAATCCTGTATGAAAATACAGAATGAAAGCAGATACACAACATCAGAAGTAAAATATGTACTCATCTTTGTGAATCATTTCTTCCTAGTCAGAGAATTCTTTCAGTAATCGTTAAGTAGTCATATTACTTGAACTAATATGACTTATTTGAACTTTCACATTATTCCTGCATTATAAACTTCTCATTTAAACTGTCCACAGTACAAACACAAACCCTCCTACCTCCACTCCTCAATGAAAAAAGATAATGCTCGCGACAGTACCTCAATACATCCTAGTGAATATCTGAGTAAGTCACCTGTCACAGAGAGCTAGGTCCTGGCTCCTTCCAGCTTTTACAAACATCATTTTAGCACTGAAGAGCAATTGTTTCATGATGTCCATAAGGAGTCCAGCATCCACCTCAGGATTAGTGAGCCCTTGGGACAACTTGCAGCAGTGTTCTATCAGTTGGTGGCCACACGCTATACTGTCACTGTGCAGGCTAAGGATGGCAATGCATAAGGAAGAGCTGGGAGCCTGACAATTTGAGGAAAGACAGACAAATATAGGTATTGAGGTAGTTCTCCAGTGGACTGCTTATACTGGACTCTCTCCAGACCTCACCTGTTCATAATAAAATTCACTGCGTACAATTTCATTCTCCTCTTCATTCAGGGAAAAAATCCATTCAAGATCAGTTGCCTTGGGTATTTGTACCACTGTGGAATATTCATTATTAGAAGTTTCTACAGCAAAAAAGAATGTTTACCAGGTAAAATCACTGCACAAGAACCAACAAAGGACACATAATGCAGAGCATTCCTATCTCTCATAAAACAGTCATTTACAATCCTCTCACGTGCCACTTCCTGCCAGCATCACATGTCCAGCACAGATTACAGAAACATTTCCTTCCCTCAGCAGGCTACCAAACTGTACCTAAACTTACAATCACTGTTACCAAAAACCGGCTCCAGTAACGTATTTTCAAATGATTTTTTAAACTCCTATGCTACTGGGCATCAAGTACAGCAGCCTTCCTTCAGGCAACTTATCATGTATTTCTGAGCAAGAAGGAACTGGAAATAAGAGAGCTGTGGGTTTCAGCTCAAAGGGGAAAATAAAAAAAAACAGTTGTAAAAGTCAGCTCAAAGGGGAAAATAAAAAAAAACAGTTGTAAAAGAAAGGTTAAATTGACTCAACCACCTCTATTTTCTTTCCAAAACTAAGGTGATTTGACCATAGAGTCCAGAAGCTTTAAGATGAAAGATTGTGAGAAGATGATCTAACTCCCAATGTTAAAGTTTCATATAAAATAGTACTGCAGAAAATTGGAGTTCAAATCAATGTGATCAAATGATTCAAGAAATACAATTTCTGTGAAAAGTAGTTTTCTTTCCTCCAGATTAAAGAAATAGTTATTTTGAAATTTGTAACCCAGAATAGTTATAAATCAAATACTGTCTGTCATCTGAGTGTAGCTGAGAATGCATAAACCCTCTGGTGCTCAAGTTTGTGACTGTGGTTCCAAAAAAACAATGGCCAATCTCACAATGGCAAGAAATGAAGCGTAATGACAATTTGCTACTCTTTCCTCTGATCAGCTTCTTCTGGGAAAAAAAAAATTTAAAAGTCTCAAAACTTACTGGTTTAGATTTTACATCCTTTTTTAGAATGTTGAGTAACTAAAACTGTAGGGTGAATTAAAAAACCAAAGCAACTAAAGCCAACCAAAACCCAACATCCCCCCCATCACTTATCCAAACTGAACTGGAAACTGAATTGGCAAAAATAAACTAGGCTAGAAAACATTTGCTAAGCCTTCTTCACAGTCTTATCAGATAAGTTAGAAAAGCAAAATAAAACGCTTTCCCTCTTAAATCTCAGGATTTCCACATTCCTCTTATCCACTCTTACTGAATGATCTCATAGGTCCAGTGATGTGTAGCAATGCTACACAAAAGCTGCATTTCAGCTGTTTCAGTCTTGAAACAAAGGTAGCAGTAAAGCAAACTTCCACTAACAGCAGAGGAAAAAATGCTCAAATAGCCCATCATACTTAAAAAAGGAACAAGTGAGGAAAAGTATTCATATTTGCTTTGTAGAACACACACACAAATGTAAATTTTGCAGCATGTTTCATGCTACTGTTATAAGCACTTCAAATAACTGTGTCTTGTCCTGACAGAATTTGACATCGCTGTAGGAAAAGTTTGCAGAATCACCTGAAACACCAGAATTAGCAAAACCAGTAAATACCTTCTGAGGAAAAATGACAGAGAAATAGTCAATTAAATTTTGGTATTGTTCCTGAAGCTTTATGGTACTAGATGTGGAAACTGAGTCACCAAAGAGCAATTATTGTATTCACACAAGCAGCACAGGAGATGGAACTCAGGACACAACCAGACCCATGAGAGGGCCTCACCCTGTGCTACATACAGGCAGCATGGGGTATGAAACACCACAGCACACTGCAGTGGTATTCAAATTTGTATTTTCATGATTTATAAAAAGAGGATCACTCAGCACTGCTCCATATTGGGGTAATTAATTCCTACTCATACCACTGCCTCTCACTGACTGTTTCTAGAATGCAAAGTGGATTCTCCAACTGTTTTTCAATTCCTTTCTTGAACATCCATCCAACACATTCAATATTGGCTCAGATATCTCTCCTAAGTCTCAAGTTCCATTCACAGAAGTTTGAAACACTAAATTTCAGCCTGCACACGCAAAACCCATCAGCAGTATTTTGTAAATGAAGTTTTGATCACCCTTTAGCCACAACTAGGTGTATCAGCTTCCAGTATCTAACTGCTAATCAGGCACTTTAAAAAAATCGAGGTTTAACATTACTCCATTCCTTACCTTCCACTTGGTCCTGCTCTTCTTTTCTGCTGTAATAAAATGACAGAAAGAACCATCATGCCTACCCCAGTACACTGGGAGAAACATGGTTTTAAGGGAGACATCAATACAGCTAGCCTCCTCAGAACACTGTAGTGTAAAAAACCAATATCTATCCCTACCTGTCCCCTTCAACACACTTCCCTGCCTCTACCTCCTTCTGTTTGGAAATCTAAGATCCTGCCTCTGCATTGTTGAATTTCAACTGCACTAAGAAATTGGTTCTTACCACCTTCTGTAGGAATAGTACTGCTGCACACATCATAAAAAAGCAGACACTGAGAACAAGAACTGCCCAGTATCAGGACATGTCAGAGCTAAAATGAAGTCTTTGGTATCCAGGTCTCAGTCCTCGAGATTTATTTGGGTTTGATACACAAACAGGGCGAGAATGAAAAACCGCAGATAGTTAATTAAAACCTGGCAGGTGGCATTCAAGCTCAGTGCTGGGTGCTGCTGGCCTAATCTGGCAGTGTGAGCAATCATTCTGACACAAACTGTTCACCTGCAAGTGACTGCTTGTTTTTTCACAGATTCCTCTTCAGATCTGCACAGATTTGCTCTTTTCCAAGGAAGCCTGCTGATACTGCCATAGCAGATACTGCTATGTTCAGGCTTGATAGGGAAAAGGGGAAATGCATCTGAAAGCATGGCTGGAAAAGGTAAAATCTTACTCTCTGTGACCCTGTCAAGACCACTCAAGGTCACAGAGAGTAGAACTCTTTCCAGCTGCACTTTTCACCAGCTGGCCTGTGTCCACACAATGAATTTCAGTCCAATTCTCAGCTGAAAGCAACTACATAATGAAAATCTGTCATCACAGCTGTCCCTTTTATTAAAGGCAGTTTCAAAGCCTATCTAATCAGGAAGTTGCCTTTTAATTCCCAAGAGTTCAGGGGGTCATAATCAAGGGATTATGGAATAACTAAAACACTGATACGTTCAGCAGAGCTAGTCAACAAGCAATATTAATCCAGGAGCTGAGTATACTGCAAGGAACTTTGTCACACTGTAGCAATTTGTGCTACGTTTTGCATCAAAGCATTAAATTCTTAGGTTAGTGATTAACTGATGCTAAAGAATTATTTATACTTAAAGAATTAAAGAATTTGTTGCCTGGCACTCTAATGTTCTTTCCAATGTGAAAAGTAAACTGAGGCATAAGGAACATTCCCACACCTACCAAACCTAAAAATCCCAACAGCTGGAGGCCAAAAAGCTGATGTTATGTTATCCAGATAAACCCAAATGCTTATGTCTCTCTTATTCCATTCATGCACTCTGCTGAAACTTGAGGAGAACTAGGACAGAAGGACTTACGTGCTTGTGTCTTGCACCAAGCCAGGCACGTTTTCTCTGTTGTAGTAGCTATAGCATTGATCACACACACGAGACAGATTTTCTCTGCAAGCTTCTATTTCCATTTTCTTGGTGGAGCAAGAGCTGCACACCAGCCTGCCACAGCGCCTGCAGTGATGGCGCCTGTTAAACTAAGCAAAAGAGGTCATGGATGAGCCACAAAGAGAATTTACTGAAGTCCTCTCCTGTATCTCTCCACACTCATGAGTAAACTTACTCCATTTGAAGAGAGGAAACACCATGCAGGACAAGGCTTTTCAGAATTATACAGCGACTGATTCTCCCTGTTAAAATTCCTTTTTGAAGAAGGCATAGTAAATAAAAAAAAAAAAAAATCAAGCCCCAAACCCAGAGGCTAGTATTTAAAATATGTTTGCAGCAAGCCTTGGGCATTCTATTACTTCAATTATCCCAGTTTTGATCACAAAGCTAATTAGATCATGCCCTGGAAAAGTCAAAAGCTGTAGACTGTTTTTCTGATACCATTGTAGTAATTTCCAAATTCAAAAGCAACAGATACTTTTGAGAAAACAGTACTGTTTCTAAGCAGTAGAAGATAACAGACTGCCAGCACACCTGCATAATTAAAAATTAATCTTCTTCCTTAGAGCATCAATGCAGTTGCTCAAGTACTCTGTGAAACAATAGGTTTTATAAAACTGTAACCAACAGCAAAGATTTAATTTTCTATACTTGTAATCTGAATCTTACAGTGATCACGTTATTTCTTGCCAGCACAGTCAACTAGACAGCCTTTTGAAATATTAATACTGCTGTTGTTAAACATCTTTGAGATCCCATAGTTGTCTTCTGTCTGATGACGAGATTTCCTCTTTAGGCTCTATCACTTCACAGAGCTCTGCAAGGAGCTAACTGTTGCCAGTCTCCTTGACCACTCTAAATAAAAACCAATGGTTAAATACCAAAGGACTGGCAATCTCATTGGGCCTATGGTGATGCAGACAAACCTGCTAAAATAGCTCGGGTCTTTCAGGAAACAGACTATGAGGAAGTGTTCATATTAAGGTCACAGTTCTAGGAATGTCTGTACTCCATTTTTGCTCCTTACCATAGTAAAGCGTTCAGTTTTGCAAACCATACATATCGTTTCAGTGCCATCAGGTATCCATTGCTGCTTTGGTGGTGGCTTCTCAGGAGGCACAAATTCTTGAGGAAACAAGTTCTGCTGCAGACTTCTGTCTCTGGGACTTGCAGATATGGTTACACCTGAAAATGAGCCAGGCCAAAAAAAAATGGAATGGGATTTAAGCTGTTTAATAGCATCTCAGAAAACTCTATAGACTTAATGAGGCTATAAGAGCTTTCTGCCTCACAAGCTGACTATCATTATCTTTCAGCTAGGCATGGCAGAATAACATTGTGTAAGGAATATATATGCTTTAAACTAGGATTGTAAGATTGTAAACTTATAGCACTTCAATGCTCATAAGCAAAAGTACATGCTTATTAAGATACCTTTACCATAACAATTAGAGAGGTATAAAACAACTTGTCAACATCTGTTCTTGTATTACATGCAGAGACTTGGAGAAGGAAGAATAAAAAAATACCATGGTCATTGGATACCAAAAAGCAATATAGCATAAAACAGAATCTTAATTATACCCAGTGTTGACACTCCTGAAGATGGGGAGTTTCCTTTGTTATCTTAGGAGAGATGTGCTATGACTAGCAACAGCATATCCCTCCCTATTCCGGTCCCCTTTTCAACCTACAGTGGGGAAATCAGTTCACAGAGGCAGGAATTTAAGTCTGGCCTTTGGGATCTTTGACCCCAACAATGAAATACTCATTGAATGAAGTTTACAGTATTAGATAGGCTTTTAGTTCATATGATGTGAGTCAGTTACACAACAGATTAATGGAAAAGTTCAACATGTCACTGCAGCCCTGCAAGCCACCTTCTGTGTACATGAATATGCAATTAAGAAGAACAAAAATCTCCACTTCACTAAAGCTAACTAATTCTCATTCAAGTAGGTATCAGATTGCAAAGAAACATTAAAGGACAATGCATTCAAGTTTCCTAACAGGAATAGAGATATTAAGCTGACCATTATAAGAAAAAACTGAAGAGCTACACAGCCCAATCCGAAACACTGCTACCCCTTCCTGTAAGCAAGAAGAGTCTTCAGTTCAGGATACAGAACCGGGAAATAGTTCAGACACACTAAGCTGTAGATCAGGATATCATTCTGCAGTTCTAGTTCAGAGCCATCACTTGCTGAGAATCATCATCCTTGGAGGTCTGAGGATATTCTTGGTTAGTCTTTCCCTGAGAGCACACACAGACTGTCCATCTCTTGCATTAGTTGCTGAATAGAACCTACAGAAGAATTTTTGGTTGTATCTTAGCTACAAATATTCTCCAGTTGTTTTGGCTTAAATTACTTAGTTTCCATTTTTTTGTGTCTGAGGACTGTGAGTGGAGCCTGCCAGAGAATACAAGGTATGCTATTTTCCTCAGGTCACAAGAGGGATCCTAGGAAAAAAAAAAAATTCAAGGACCAAAAAATTCAAGGACCATAGAATGGTATACCCAGTGAATGAACTGGGGGAAAATGGCTGGGAGAAGCTGATCTCTGCTGGAGAATGGGTTGGGTGTTGGTCAGCAGGTGGTGGGCAACTGTATTATACAGCATCTGTTTTTCTTGAGCTTTCTTCTTTTTTTCTCATCTCCCTTTTCATCATCATCATTATTATTATATTTTACTTGATTTCAGTTACTAAACTGTCCTTACCTCAACCCACAGGTTTTACCCTTTTCCAAATCTCCTCCACCTCCCACCTGTGAAGGGGCTGGTGGGAGAATGATCAAGCAGCTGTGGTTGCTGCTAAGGTTAAACCCCAACAAGGACCAGGGTCTTAACCTTACCAGTAAAGCTGCCAGGAGATAGTTCTGATGATCCTGATTTAGACAATGCTTCACACTCCAATACCTGATTGAGACTTTCTTGGATACGTATCAGAGAATCTAGGCCAAAGGGAAGAAAGGGGAAAAAGAAAATCAGAGGACAATACTGGCCAATACATCTATCTGTTTTCAAGAAGATTAGAGGAATCCATTCACAGGAGTATGTAAGAATGTCAGCACAAAACAGGACTACCTGTGTAATCACAAATAACTGTTTGCATGAAAATTAGTCCACAGCAATTAATGCAAAACTATACAAAATTCAATTACTTAAAAAACAAAGAAAAGGATCCTTATCGAAGCAATGGAGTAATGATAGGTAAAGGAACAATACAGCAGAGATGTGAAAACAATTGGTTGACACAAGATGCTCATGGCAAATATTAAATGCTTCACATTGCAGCGGAATGAACATTCATACTTGCGAAGTTATAGATAATTTGGCAAGAAGAGATAGGTAAGTCTGATGCTTTTATGTTAGCAAGACCTGCATCTTTAAATCACAAAATGAAGTCAACACTTAGAAACTGGCATAATGCAAACTGGTACCATATCAGCAGGTATAAATAGATACAGATAGGTACAGAACCATACGTTTTTAATACAGTGACATAAAAGTATTGCAATGGATCTGCAGCACCCTCTGCTGTTCCAGTTGTAAACCTTAAAAGAAGCCAGGTGCACAAGACTCAAAGACAACATGGATGCGAAGGGATTGGCAAACCAGAAAGGAGAACCATAATGAGATTGTTAAACAGAACTACAAGTAGAAGTTTTCTATATGAAAAAGGAATAGGACTATGGTAGGAGGAAATATTACAGAAAACTAAATCCCCATTCTATTTGAGGGAAGATGCAGTTGGCTGCAGGCTTTAGAAGCGCTTAAGTTGTCAGTGACTTTGCATTAAACAGAAGTAAAATAAAACTGATCAGTATTATACAGGAAAAGAAACCTCAGAAAAGAACAACAGAGCAACAGAGAATATCTGAGAAACTTTTGAAGCTGTTGGTCCTTGAAAACATCCATTTACAAGAAAGGCAAAGACTTTAAGAACACATTCTGGGCTAGAGGGAGACAGGAGGCACACATCTAAAAAATGTTACGGCATGATTGCTGAAATTATTTTGGCCCTTCTTTCCCAAATGAAACACAGCATCAGATAGACAGTTACCTGATCTCTTTTCTTTTAATGTGAAAGGGAAGTTGAGAGCTTTTTCTGCATACTTGGAAAGCAAATTGTCAATGTCTTCTACAGTAAAACCGACTTCCTGCCCAGCTAAGAGCTGGTGCAGTGTCTCCACAGCAACAGCTACCCAGTCCACCTTCATATTCATGAGAAGCTGTTCCAGCATGAGCAGTGGCCTTGAGGAGAGGTGGAAGTAGTTAACACGGGAGAGCTCAGGCAGAGTCAGCAGCACCTGAAACACAAGGAAAAAAGTGTATCATAAAATTAGACACCTTCAAATCTGTGTTTCTGTGAGATAAAGAGAAGAAACTAGAGCAACAACTTATGCAGGGAATGAAATAACAGCTGGAAGTCGAAAAAAGGAGGTGGGACTTCTCAGACCAATTCCTACTTACAGAATTACTGAATGGACTTGCAGAATTACTTAGCTTCCACTTTCCATTCTATAAAAGACTGACTCATTTCAGAGGATATCGAAGAGTGGAAAACCTTTTGTGACCCTGTGACAAGTATGTTTTAGGAGAGTACAGCACATTCTCTTATTAAAATAAGCTTATAGAAAGCATATTAGCCCAATCCTTATCCTTCCATCATTTGAGGAAATATTAAGAGGAGAAAATAAGAGCAATTCTTCTCTAGATGGACTTTTCAAATTAAGTCATGTCTTCAGAAGGAACAAGTAAGGAAACAGGCAGCCCAGAAAAATACCATTTTGGAACACACTGGAGCAAGCTGCTGTTTGCAGTCCTACACCAAAACAGACATTACCAAAAGCACTGCATTTTGTTTACATGTAACACATTAAACTAAGGTAATCTGTGGATTAATGCATCTATTCCCAGGCTGAGCACAGAACCTGTGTGGCTTCTGTAAAGGCAGTGGCCATCCAGAAAGAAGAGTGATACTGTCTACCACTGGAAGGCACCTGGAGAAACATGAAGTCAAAGACCACCATACAGGTGGGCATATGTAGGACACCTGGTGTTACTGACACAGAGAGTAAGTTGAGAATATTTCCTTCTTCAATTGGGACGAAAATAGCAACTGTTTTGATAAACTCCACTATTTTATTTTATTCCACCCTATGCTCTTTCAGCCTGTATGCTCCTCCACTCCCCACAGCTCAAACACAAGACTTCTTTGTTCACATTGAGAGTTACAACCACCTCATAACATGGAAATGCAAAAATGGAGAAGTGGAAGAGAAACTTTAAGCCATTTCTAACTTTCCTTTGGATCCTGAGACTCAGGATCTTAGACCTTACGTGGTGAGAATGCTCTGGTAAAACCTACAGGCTTTTTATATTACGGAAATATTATGCATTACAAAATTACTTATACAACTGTTTTTTGCTGCTAATCCCTCAGGGTAGGGGTTTTACTGACCTTTGATCCTATATAGAGTGCCTGGATTTCATTTCGGCGTGCTGTTGTCAGACTGGAATAGAAGTGAGCTGTGAGGTAATCAGCCAAGAAGTGAGAGGCTGCCAAGTTCAGATGCTGGTCAAGGGACTGTTCACTGATGGCAAGGCAAACACCAGGGTCTTCGATTCTTTGTAAAAGCTACAAAACCAAACAAAACACAGTGAAACTCTACAACGCTCCTGGAAGGCAGCCTTCTGTCCATGACAGATTATTACCCTACAATGTTCCAGAAAGCAAGTTATCCGCTAAGTGACAGTTCCATCTTTATTAAAATCAAAAAAGTTCACACCACTAATTTGGGCACTGAAGCACAACTGACCAATTCATATTATTGGTTTCACTCCTGTATCTTCTGCTTAAGCAGCAGTGACATGCTTCATTATGCTTTTTCAAATGAAAGGAGCCTTGTATTTCCATGTAAGTGACATTTATGCTATTAGGTCCAAGAACTAAATTGCCAAGCTGGATTTTCACTTAAGTAGAATAGGGGAGAGCTAGGATCCTGAAAGTTTATCTAAGCAAATAGCATCTCTTAAGGGTGGAACCAAAAAGACCATGAAAACACACAAGAAGGCAGGGAAAACAGTTGTCAACTTATTTGACCTATGGATATAAGGCTGAGAGTACCTTGCTATTACCTGCAATGCCTTTTCCATGTCTCCCACCTCCAGTAAGTGGAGGAGGTGCTCACGGTGAAGGTTGATCAAGTCTTCTCTTGGGACAGGATACAAGTGTTCCCATTTCTCACACAACTCATAATCCTAAAGAATTTAAAAAAAAAAAAAAAAAGTAAAAATAAAAGAAATAAAAGGACAAACTCTACCCTCCCTGATACAGTTGTTTCTCCCAAAGTTCTGTTCAACTTCAACAGATTCTGTAGCTTAGACTCCTCTCCCAGATGAAAAAAAATAATTGCATTGACAAGGGAAAAAGATGATAGTCAATTTTGTCAGTCACAGCCTGTATTTAAAACACCTTGTTTACCTTACAGTAAACAAGTTAGTTTTTCAGAAAGACACTTAAAGCCAACCAGATTTACAATATTAGCATTTACCTAATAATCAAATGTATATTATGACCAAAGTCATGCTATTTTAAAATCTTCAGAATTGTAAAAGAAAATAACAGGTTACATCTCAGAGTAAGAATTATAACTTAAACTTAAGAATTATTAACTACATGTAAACCTTGACATTAAACACAGATCTGTATTTGTTTCTGTAGCACAGAACTGAGTAAAGGAATCCTTCCCCCCCCAAGGTAATCTCCACTAATCATTGTTTTAAGATGCCATTTCAACGAATTTATTTACTCAAATTTTAATGCATTCTAATTCAACAAAATTCACATGATGATGTCTAACCTTTGCTTTCAGAATGATATTCATGACAGCCTGGGGGTCATCAGTGCAGGCTTTTTTCAGATCCTGCCAGTCATTCCACAATGGTTCATTTTGCACATTCAAAATCTGAAAAAGTTAATATTGAGTAGCACAAATTCTAGAATTTTAATTTATGGCAATCAACAGCCTAAGAAAACAGCTGAGCTGATCACATCAAGAGCTGCTTCATAGAGAGATAAAGTCAAAAAGGAGATCCACATTTATCTCTAGCCCTTTTCAGGGATGATGTAATGCCCTTGCACTCCAAAAAAACTCCACATTCTCACAGATGTGAGTCTATAAAGCACATTTATAAGGGAAGGTTTTTGAAAGATTAGATGGCAATAATTATGGATGTAAAAGCACACATTTACTGCAGACATTGCTGGCACTAACAGAGAGACAACTGAGCTGTCAGTTAGCAGAACTCCCACCAGACAGAAATCAGCAGGGATGGCTTCTTTTTTTGCTGTTTGGCTTTTCAGTCTGTGCTGAACTCCAGGCCAGCCTGTCTGACTTAACCTGGGTATCTGCACCACCCCGCAGTTAGAACTGACTACAATACAAACTTGCTCCTTGGACCACTAGTCTTGCACACCCTCTGCATTTCTCAAACTTATAAAATGATTAACTGCCATGGAAAGCTTCCAGAGGCTCTACAATTTGCATAGAATGGAAAATACTCTGCAAAACAATCAGACTCCCATAAACGTTTATATTTAAACATGTTTGCAGACCTGAATGCTAATAGGACATGGGAAAGTTATGAAGGATGGAAGCTGGGTGTTAATTGGATACTACAGCACTTCACATGAACTGTTTTCGATAGAAGACTTGAAAACCTCTCATTATCAAAATAAGAACCAACTTTTCAGAAAAACTTTTCAGAAGGCAAGCAATATTTGCTTCCTGCTGCCTATTTCATCTCACTGGTTACTTGAAGAATGACTTTGTACCTTTTGATAAACCTCAAGTTCCTTCTTCCTGCTCTGTAGATTGGCTTTTAGTTCATGAGGTATGCCCAGATCAGAAATGCAGTAAGCTAGAATTTCCAAACAGGCATCGAGGGGCCATTTGTCCAGACAGCGCAGGGCCAGTCTACTTCTCAACACTGCATTTTTTACTGGGAACAAGTATTGCCAACCATCTTTATCTGTGGAGGAAACAAAACACTAATTTGAAATTCAGTTTCTGTAATTCAGAAAATTTTAAAAAATCCTCACTGGATCACACTAACAAAAGAAACAATGACAGGGCTGAAAAATCTTTGTAAGAGTCATCCCAAGCATCAGATTCTTGGGAAGCATCCAAAGTTAGCATCAAATACTTACTATTCAGACTCCAAAAGGCACCTTTCACAGGACACATCATCCATGCATGACAATGACACTGCTGTTAAGAGATGTTCTATTAACAGTACAATGATTACTGTGTCCTTATGTATTCAGCTCTTCACATAAAAGTTACACCACAGATTCATTCCAGTTCTCTTGTACTAAATTGGACAGGATTTGCACATTTGTGAAACAGAAACTACACCATCAGAGAAAGCAAATTCAGGATGAAGGAAGGAAAAGGAACTATTTCCATCTCTGGATTTGCCCAACGATCACTACTTTAGTTTCTACCTCTTGATCCAGGCTCCATTCTTTATTAAAAAAAAAAAAAAAAATTAAAGAAAAAAAGACAAAAAAAAGCCTGACCTAATCCTTCTCACCTTCAGCAGCTGCACAACTCAGCACAGCATCCTTCACATTGACCACTTCCTCCACATCCTGACTGTACAGATCCAAGACCTTCATAGCTCTGTCCCAATCCTTTGCAGCAAGAGCTTGTTCAAAGACTCCCATTAATACTTTAACAGCTGTGGTGGAATGTAATCCTAGGAGAATCAGAGACATGTATGTCTTGCCAGAGAAGACAGTAGCCAAACTGCTACCTTCCTCTTGATTCTGAAGCGGGTCAAACATAGCAAGAAGAAATCGTTCCAATATTGGAAAGTCCTTCAACAACGCCTCACACTCCCTGGAAATCTGTTCCAAGCCTAAGGGCACCTCCCGTTTGCCCCGAAATTCCATCCAAGACAGACTTGATTTGTGAATTTTCTGTATATTAGATGCACTTAGACATGCCACTGTAGCCATTAGCTTCGACTGAGACTTCAGGAAGTCCAGGGAGGAGGCAGTCAGTGTGTGCTGGCTCAAGTCATTCAGAGAGGATGTGGCCTGAGTGGGGATGTCCTCGGAGGTCACTGCAGAATTGTGAACAGGCATTTCAACATCTGGCAGGCAGTGGTAGGCACACTGGTGTGTCAAGTTGCTGATGTTTGTCAGAAGAGACTTTGCCTGGCTGTTTTGCCTTGCACTGCACAAGGACAGTGGTTCACAGCAAGAGTTAACAATAACTTGCTGCACATTCAAGTTCAACTCTTCTTTAGCCAAGAGAGAAGAAAGTCTGTAGGATTGAAAACAGAACCAGCTTACCCAGCACATGCAAAAGGTACTTTACAATTACATACTTTCATAAATCTTCCAAATGCTTTGAGAACACAAGCCCCCTAATATTCTTCACAGATACATACACAAGAAAATTACATACACTATTTTAACTCAGAGCTTATGCTGCCATTCCTTTACAGCAAAGGAACTTACTCCTCAAACACTGACTTTTACCTAAATGCAAGCTACTAAAACAGTTTACCATTTGTACTCATCTTTTTAAAAGCTACCTCATCAAATTAGACAGTTTCCATGCCAGTCTAATTTAGTAGTTGAAATGGAAGGAGTCTAGATTATCCAGTTTACCTGCTGATCAGGGCAAGAGTCATGCCCAGTATTCTTAATAAGACCTACTGGCCTATTTTATTGTATTACACTGCCAAGCTGCAAGTGCATTCCTCTGAACTGTCACACAGCTGAAAAAAAAATACACATAGATTCACTCCACAACAGACAGTAATTTTTAAAAAATGGAGCCACTCTTTTCCCAATTAAAAATCTTCAGGTTGGTGGAGAAGGCACTGACTAAGCTCCTCCCTGCACACCAATCCTTACAGCATCAAGTGATGAGCTGGTGGGACACAGCAGGCTGTATTACCTGTGATAAGTATCCAAAGAACTTAATCGTGGCTGAAGTTCAAAGTCACCAATACCAAAATAACCTACAGAAGTACATAATCTGAAAAGCACCAACCTGTCAGGATGAACTTGTCTCTCAAAAACAAGCTGGGAAAGCAGCTGAGATGGACTCTGCTGTAACAGCACAAAAGGGTTTCCCACTTTCACTTCTGCAGATACATCTTAGGAAAAAAACCACCAGAATATTTATTATAATACAAACACATTAGCTGAATACACTAACCAACTTTTATTTTAGGAATATAAATTTTAAGGCCCTGAGTCTGAAACCTCTTTGACTAAATCCACAGGGTTATAAATTCACATTAGAATGGTAAAATCCAGAGTCAGTGGCAAGGCATTTGTGATTATGATGTGCCTCTCAGTCTTGGCACCACTGGCTCACATTACGTTGGACTTATTACCAAAACAGGTAGCATGGAAAATCTTTGGCCTTTAAGCAAGATCTAGGTTCAAACAGTTTATTTCAAACTTTCACCAAAATATGTATTTGTGGTGAGAAGTAGGAAACGTGCAGAATTAGTTTCTGATGAGTCTCTGGATGTAAATTAGTGAGTCCATGCTCTATCAAAGTCAGTTAGCAAGGGCAGAGGGAATTCACAGGTGTACACGTACTTTTACAAAAGGAGTGAAACCCTGCCCACTACTGCTGAAAAGCATTTGTATCCACTACTGAGTTATGTCAAGTAACTTTGGACACATTCTCCTAAGCTTACCTTTTCCTTTCATCTAGCATTTCCCCCAAACTCATCCAGCCCTTAAATATTTTTGTGCAATTTTTGGCTTTGGCAGTTAGTCAGTGAGGACTAAATCATGTCCTTACAGAAGTTAGAGTTGGCATGGCAGCGACCTGAGCTGAACCAGCATGTCTGTAAACAGATCTTTGCCCTTTTTTCTCATCCTCTTGGGAAGGTATTCCCTGAAATCAGTACTGTGGTATTTTACATTAGTGCAGCTCAAATAGTGTCAACTTTAAAACACAGATAATAATTTTTTACTCCTAGCACAGTGAATTCTTCTGCTCTTCTGTCAGCTTTATGTGCTGACGGTACATTCCTTTTCATGGACCACCATCATCTGCTGATTCTATAAAAAAATTCTGCCTGGTTATCCCTGCATGGCCTTCTACACACTCTTCTTATCCCTGTGGAGCAGCAGGGTGCTTGCTGCCTCTAAGGGAGCTGTAAATTATACAGTATGCCGATCCACTGGATGCAAAAATCAATCTTGCCTTACAGGGGGTAGTGCTAAGAATTTCTGGACATCAACGTTTGTTTGTTTTGTCCAAGTGGAGTGCAGAGTCTGGGTCAGTTAGCATTTCTGGGTCAGTTCAAATTTTCCCACTGACATAAACTATTTTTATGTTAGCTGTGGGTGGCCTAAGTGTTATGAAATAAAAGAAAAAAAAGAAGTAATAATCAGTTGAAATCAAAAGACCTGACTATGCACAGGTAGGAGGTACATTTGGCAAGGAACCATTTTTGCACAATTACTTTCCAGAATTAAGCCACACTACACAGTGTGAATATCTTCACCTAGGCTCAGACTTTCCAGCAGAAACCCCTTACCCAGCTCTGCATTCAGGCTTCGTAACACCACAGCAGCCAGTGTAGTGATGTAGTCAAGGAAGGCCTTCACAAAGTTTGTCTGCATGTTGTTCTCTGGCATGGTTTGGGTATGCTGGTCAAGAGTTCTCAGCAGGCGCTGTGTTTGATTCCAAACCAGGTGCTTCTCCAGCTCCATCGGTTTGAGAGAGCCCTGCTCCACCAAGGTGCCAAGCAGACTCCCTTTAGAGTCTGGTTTAAGAGAACAGACATGCACCCAAGATTCAAGGATTAAATGTCAAGAAGAAAGGAGGCAGAGGGGTGGGGGAGAAAGAGAGAAATGCTTTAGCTTAATTTCCTCTCCACAACTATAGATCTCAGTACAGGCATTATAATTTAACTGAAAGCAAGAGAAATTTTCACTATAAGCATTATAATTTAATTGAAAGCAAGGGAAAATTTCACAGCAGAATAAAACTATAGTTCATCTAAATCGGTAACCATGGCTCTGACAAGTTAGAACTATATTAAGGCAAACCTAAAATATTTCTAGTTCTGCGTCATTAACATTTATTCTAAAACACAGGTGTTGACCAGTCCTTGAGCTCTATAACATTTAGCTCTTAGAGCTCTCCTAAATTTTTGCTCATTAAATATTTTAAGAACACCAAAAAAACATTTAGAAATTTGGTGAATAGAAGAAGAGAAATACCAGTGCTGTGTAATTAAGAGAGCTGTAAGAAAAAGCAACTGTGGAAAAGATGTTTTATGACAGTCCTATGAAAATTGGAAGGCATTATGATATTACAAAGGTTTTTTAAGTTTATGTCCATTCTTTTACTAAAAAAAAAAAAAAAAAAGCAACAGTAAGAATACACGAATACAACTAATTATCTATAAGGTGCCATGTTAAAATAAACCTAAAAGAATTCCTTGCTAGGACTGAATAGAAATAGGACAAATAATAACATCTCTGACAAGTTCTGAATTTTAGCTCTGAAAACAAATATAAGAATTACAGATAAATTTTACCCTTTACATTTATGTTTTTAAAATATATATTTCTGCATAAGTCAAAGAGCATTACTACTGGATTTACTGCTGTCTGGAAAGGCCAAAGCAACAATTTAGATCCATATATCAATCAATCCTCATGTTCATAAAAATAACTCACCCACAGAATGTTCAACACATGTCAATGCTTTTAGGATATGATCCAGGTTTTGTGATAAAACAATTTCATTGGTAATACTTTCTTCAGTCAAGGCAGGGTAGCAAGTTTGCAGAAGGTCTACAATACTGCATCGAAAAGGACTCCCTATTTTCTCATCTGACACCTCTACAAAGAGGGAGAAAGAAACAGCGACTATAACAAAGACAAGGATTTTTGCACAGAAGGCGGCCCACAAAACCAAAACTATACTATAATACAAAAAACCAGAGCATTTCAGATTATTCAGAATTGAGCTCAGGTCACTTCCCCATCACCTTTTTTGTTATAAATACTAAGCTAAAAAATGGAAAGTTCAAATTTACATTGCAACAGAAGACAAGAATTTGATTTAAGCACATTTCAGCAGAAAGCCTTAACCAGCAAAGCATACTACCTGGTCTGGATTGACCTTGTGATGTGCAGGAATAGTTGAGAATTTTACTTATTTGCTGGAGAACTGCTGGAAAACCCTTTACACCTTCAGAGTGCAGTAAAACAAAGTCAGGTCGGTGGCCTGGAACAGTAATTGTGCAAATGGAGACAAAAACCAAAGTTAGAAGTGGAAAAAAGAGACACTAACATGAAAGTACGAAATGAGATTTAATTAAGACTTGGGTGTTAGCACAAACAACACAGCATAGAGAGGCATTTTCTGTTCCCAGGCCCATGCTGATAAACATAAAAACGAAAAGTCTACCCCAAGTTTCAAGGCTGTTGTAGAGTCTTCTTTCTGCTGTCTCCAGAAGCTGTTTGCACGTCTTCCAAAGACGGCACTGAGTACAAGCTAGATCAAATGCTGCCATCGCTGAAGGACTGAGGTCCTCAAGGACTTCTCGCAGAGGATCAGTATGCTCCAGCTGAATGTTCCTGATCCAGAAGTTTTCTTGACAAGTAGGGGCAAGACTTCCAGAAGTTGCAAGCAATTTATCAGTAACATCCGAGATGGAATAAAATACCATACCTACACATGCCATCAAAAACACACAATCACTGGTTAACAGCATAATTAGATCAGATCCTGCAATGGGTAACTACTATTTAATCCTTATAGAAAATAATTCTGTAGGTGGCCGGCTTCATGGACCAATTACTGTAGAACGGATGCAACTAACTGGGCATCGACCGCAAATTTCAGCATTCGTAGTCTCTTTCTAACTCAAAGAATCACCACTTACCCTTCTGAACAAACACTGCACTCATTTTTACAGTATTCAAGCTGCTTTCTCGTATTTTTCATTTCTCCCTAACCCTTTGTGAGATCTCAAAAAGCCCAGTCCTTACCAGCAGCTGCTGCATTCCCAATAGCTTGCAGTGTTGAACGGCCACTGCCAGATTTCCTGATGCCTCCAGTGCCATCTGATGCTTGATTCTCAATATTGTGCTCCACTCTCGCCATTTCTCGTACTGCCTGTTGGTAACGCTCCATGAAAACCAATTCACCATAGCAAGGGGAAGTGTCCAGATTAAACATCAAAGCCACCTTTCAAAAATAACAACAGATGTAATTACAGAGCCTGTCAAAGGAAGTTTTCAAAGGTCAAAGAGCTTGGGGGGAGGCTTTAGAGGAGATGAAGGAATAAAATAAAACAGATACTTTAACTGAAAAATGTCCCCACAGACACAACATGAAAACCAGGGGTTTCCTCCTAGAGAGTTTTAAGTGCCTGAAGAGAAAAAGGCCCTCAGAGATGTTTTTCAACTGTTATCATAAAGCTTATCTATTATTTGCTGTAGGGCTAGGGCTGAATTGATTTTCATAACCCACACCTTTCGGAATGACTCTTCACAGTTTAAATACACTATGTAATGAGAGGTATCTATCAAGTGTGCCCTCCAAAGTAAACTATTTCAAATAAATTCTTATTCAGCAAGGAATACCTTCTCAAAATGTAAACACAGAGTAGCTAAGCAGAGCTATGAAAGTTCCTATTACCAAACCAACAACAGAACACAAACCAAGCTTGAATGCTTTATCATTGGTCATACTGAAAGTCAAGGCAACAATGCAAAATGAAATGCTTCTTTGGCCCTGTAAGTAGGAAAACGATGAAGTGGCATGCCTGGAATCAAGCAGAATTAATGGCCTGAGCAGTAACCTGATGTTAATGCAATGTTTAAGTGACATGAACTGCTCCAGCAGGGCTATCTGACACTCAGCCAGGTCACAGCTTTTTACAGAAGATCCAATCATTGATGCACCTCAAGACTTTTTTTTCAGAGCATCAGCTCAAAAGCCACACAGAGAAAGGTATGCACAGCTGTGAGGGAGCAAAGAACTACAAACATGAAGACTGTCAATTTTCAAGGCTTTCTGCTGATGCCTGAAGCAGCCACCTAAGAACAGAGACTAGGCAACAATAAGGGAATAAAGGTAGGTATTTATTTGAAGAGCCTTCAAAGGTACACCCTGGGGAGCCAGAGGCTAATGCCAAGATGGACCCCAGGTCACGAGTTCTTCACACTTTTATAGGTTTGGTTCATTTGCATATCAGTGTTAATTCTGCAGTTAAAGCTTCAGTTAATGATGCCATTTGCCCAAACTTGCTCTGCGCCCCCCGCCCCCTTTAGAGGCTTTTGGTTTATACTTTTTGGGCCTAGGACGGTCTGAGTGTCCTTGCAGAGCAGGCCTGGAGAGGCTTTGTTATGTCTACCTAGCATAAGAGAGCAGAAGTTAACAGGCTACAAGAAACTTCAGAGCTGCACACTAGGCAGTACAGGATATGGAAAATATGAAAGTTAAAACCTAAGGCATCACTGCCTGTTTTCAATACCACAAATTTAGTCTCAAAACATACATCCTTCAAATGAATGTAATCACTGCTTTGGGTCTGCTTTGGGTAAGGAACACCTCTGCATGTTTCTACCAGGGTTACAAGTGGCAGAGTGTCATGGTTTTGAAAAACTGATTAAATAAAGCAGTTCAGATGCTGCTTCCTCATGAGACCTTGTGAGCTCTAGTCAGTTGAAACACTATGTTTGACTAGCTCTCATCAAACATTTGCATACTTTGAGAACCCAGGTTTAGAGAAAGCATTTTTATATAACAAGGCAGAAGAAACCCTGCATCTGTGGGATGTTGGTTTGGAATATCTTTGCTCCTTTCACTTGCTTCTACTTCTGAAGTAATTCTTTCACTTGGAAGCCCTATGTTTGCTAAATGCAGAAGCAGGAATTTCATTCAAAAATCGGAATATATGCATCTCATTTACCTGGTGGGCTTCCACAAAGTTTCCTCTCAAAACACAAGAAACTAACAGTGATTCTGGTGGGGAAAGCATCATAGGAATGAGGGAGTTCTGCTGATGTGGTCTTGCCCTGCTTTCCAAATCACTCAAGCCAGACACACTACTGGTACTTCCCTCTGCAAGACAGAATTAATCAGTATACTATCAGGGAAAACACATTTCACCAAATATCAGCCACCTATCAGATAACAGCATTTCACATATACAACACAAAAATATAGGAGCAGAGTTGCAAGCAAGTTTTAGGTTAAAGAGGTCAACATAAACATCCTGTTATAAATTCTCATAACATTTCACTGTTTGGTCAGAACTTGCTGTTTGGATCTCAGCCCCGTGTAACACTGTTCAGCAGCTACATAACATGCATACAGTGCGAGGCACTGGTTCAATACGGATAAAGGGAGAAGCCTGAAGCATCTGACCTATTAAATCAGTCCAGCACGCCTAAGCACGCCTTATCTTACATGAATATCAGTTCATTAACTTTTTTGATGGTTTGCAGGTCACTACATTGCATACTGTTTCCTGCAAGCCAAATTACCAAGAAAAATCCAAGTCTCTTATTCCAGAAGACACATGTACTATTCTGACTAGAAAAGAATCATCCAAAAATGGGAACTCTGAGAAGTGCCCTGCACACAGCAGTAATTCACATTAACTAGTCAAGCAAATTCTTCATCGTGTACATTGAAAATACAAAGAAATACTACTTTTGTGGCTTAATACCTGAGGTACTGGTGCTTAGCTCGCTACTTGTACTTTCTAATGATGGACTGGAAGTTCCCTCTTTCCCATCTAAAATGGAAACAAATCAAAACCAGCACATTAAATGCACTTTTATTAGACAAGGTAATTAAAACTTATTGCAAATAACAGATTAGGCAACCTTCAAGGGATCTTCAAGAATATCTCATAAATGACCCACCACTGAC
This sequence comes from Corvus brachyrhynchos, assembly GCF_000691975.1. Taxonomy (NCBI): domain Eukaryota; kingdom Metazoa; phylum Chordata; class Aves; order Passeriformes; family Corvidae; genus Corvus; species Corvus brachyrhynchos. The sequence goes on from NW_008239553.1 coordinate 13,186,355, forward strand.
ATCTATGATAAAAGCAAAAACTGCTGATTTGAAGAAAATGCTAGGCTAGAGACTATGTTGGGGTGGCCCATCAGTGACTCATGTCAGATATTTTGAAGCTTCTTATTTTGGAACATGCCACTCCAAAACCAGACATGCCTTTCAAAGGCTAAATAGAAAAAAGGTGAGGAACACAACTGTCTCCTAAGGCTGCCAATTTATGCCACAAATTCCTGTTAATTCACATGCTAGATAATATTGGAATAGGTATGAAAATATACCAAACAGTCATAGGACATAGTGGAGAAAGGGAAAAATTAGTACTGTAGTTGAAGCTCTCCCCTGCCCCAAATCAGACTATATATGGAAGAAGTTCTTTGTGCAGGTGAGCTTTAGAAAACCATCTCAGTCCAAGTGGAACTGGACTAAGATACTTCAAATTACTTAGAAAATTGAAGGAAATAAATCTACTTCTCTACTCCTAGGCCATGAAATCTAATTGCATTCAGCATGAGCTCAGCAAAATGATGCACTTTTCAAAAATGTCTTCTCCAAGTCACTTTTTCAACCCACCTGTCTTGTACCTCCGATATCTACTCCGTTTCTTAAAGCTGGAGCACCTGATTGAAGAGCAATATCTCCTGGAGGCTGTGAACTGATGTTCTGTGAAGTATTTAAACAAAAACATTACCAAATAGCTTTATAGGGGGAGACTTGAGAAACAGTTGAACACAAATTTGCAAACTTGCAGTATTTAAGGTCCAGACTGCCCAGTCTTTCTTGGGACATGGAGCTTACATGATCTGAGATACACAATAAACTACATGTGATACAAGACAAAATCTCACAGCAGCAGGGCTAACAAGTTATGGGCTATGGAGAAGGGTGGGAAACAGGTTCCTGAGTGCGTTGTTCTAGCTACTTCAGCAACCATCCAGAGTAACACAACCTCTGATACATGTTCCTAACATGTTTCCAGACTAGGCTAAATCAACACTGTCCATGAATGAGCTGAGACTATTCGGCTTGCACTAGATCCAACATCACCATGTCCCTTCATACCACTGCAGTGTGACTTGTGACACTGGCGGGACAAAGGCAAACAGAAGCAGTGCATCCAGAGGGGATGGAAAAGAGAAAAAAACCCCAAACTTTCTGATTAGAATAGGGATCACTTCTATTGGAAAACGATGCAAGAACCAGGTGATCTCTAAGTAGGCCACTCTCCCAGTATCTGCCAAAATGTGCTCCCTCATTAAGATGCTCAGGGAATTTAGCCTTGAGATCACTGTCTGGACAGCTGTAACATATCAGAAAGCGCCAAATACAAAGCCTACCTGCATTTCTGTTACTCATCACCACCTTGTATCGCCAGTGAGCTTCAGAAAGGTATTTGGAAAACTGCAACACGCGACCTCCAAAGGCATCTCTGCTTGCAGAAAGATTCAAGCACTCAACAAGCTCCAGCTCTTCTCGAAGCACATTACTGGAGTCCCATGGGAGAGAACTCTGAATTTCTTCCAAGTGGTTGAGAAGCAATGTGAGGAAGGCCTCCATGGCCACGTCATCCACTAAAAATCCAGTAACACCACTGGTGAAGTGTTTCAGATCCAGGTAGCTTGGCTTACAGGTTTCACAGCTTTTGCCATCTACCATGGAGTCACAAAGATCTCGTGTATCTGTGTGAGCTGTCTGTGCAGCCAACAGATGCTTCTCTGATTTTTTTTCAGCCTCTGTTACGTGCCATGGACTTTGTGAGGCACACGGCTGCCGACTGGCACTGCCTTCTACACTCAGAGGAGCACTCTTTTTGTCAAGGTCTTCATCCTCTGCATAGTCCTCAGGTAGAGGAGTCTCAGTATAGAGGTCACTATAGGAAACAAAAAGCAAGGAGAAAATATTCTCCAAAACCTCCAGGCGCAGAGGAATAGGAACACTCCTTAAGAACTGCTGACACTTCACAATGTACTGAGGAAATACTGAAGAGCAATCTGTACAATTAAAAACAAAAATAAATTACTACATTTTTCAGGAATTCCTTGTTCCAACTTGTGCCTTTTAAGAAAATCACAGAAGAGGGAACTAGCCCAGTGGCTCAGGCCCAATCATTCCTCCAAACACCAAGTAAATATATGTCCAACAATTTACATTTAGAAAGGTAGTGTGCCTCCTCCCTCTGAGTAATGCCAATTATCACTTTGTTCAATGATGTGCAAATTCAGATTACACCCATTCTAGCCATTAAATCAGTTTCAGCTCTGGGAAATCGTAAGCTCTTACAAAATTATCCCTGTCACTACCATCCTATATCTAGTATCACCTCCTTTTTGCACTACATTTTTTGTATAATTACCTTAAATGTTTTAAAACAAGGCTGGTAGCTTATTCATTAAAGATAACGACATCTCAAAGAAATACAATTAGACTTGCTTGCAAAGCATCCATAGCCCACTGAATAAAACACCATATGTATACAAGGTGCAACATTATCCCAATACTAAGTGATAATTCAGAGCCCAGAAACTGGATGGAGAAGCACATATTACTGAACCTGAGAAAGGAGGCCAATCACCTGCTGGTTCTCCAAAAGCTGTATCCTCAGGGATATCACCAAGAAGGCTGTGTACACAATCCTTGCACTTGGCATGCCTGTGTGAATTCACACAGAGAGCATAGATTGCATACTTCATGGCACAGAACGCTCGGAAGAGTGCCAGATTGCGCTGCTGACTCAGGGTGTTAGGGAGTGTGGCTGCTGTGGAGGGAAACCAGGGCAGTGATGGGGTAGGAGGTAGACAAGAAAACAAGTTAATTTTCTCCTGCAGTTCCTGCACAGCAATATTTATCCAGTCTTTCTTCCTCAGCGTCATTTTTGTCTCAGCTTTGATCTATCTCACTGTTACTTTGGGAAAAAAAGCCCAAACAACTCAACCCACAACAGATGGGCACAGAAATGCCAGGTCTGGATCCCCTTCTAAAAAGGAAATTTTCTGTGAACTTGTGTAACAGGACCTGGCTACAGTGTAGAATGACAAAAATCACTCATAATGACTGTCATTAGCAGTATGTGGTTAACTATACTGCAGAGGGGCAAATCCTGTTTCATTTCAGCATCTTGGAATGTTGTGTTCTAGTACACAGCAGATAAGTAGGGAAACAGTGTAGACAGGCTATGACTGCAGTAAGAATAGGGTACCACCACCTCTTCAGATTTGTACTAATAAATAGATATCACGGATGATTCACAGTGGCTGACACAATAGATCAAATATAATCTGCAACTAATTAAAGAAGAAGTACAGTCCCACAGTTTCCTTCATACATTTATAATAAAGCCAAACTAGAGAAGTACTGCATCCACTTCTCCTCCCCTTTGGGTTTTTTTTGAGGAAAGGCATCACATGCCAGAGATATGATCCCTTCTTAGTACAACAGAACAGCAGAGCTGCAAATTGTAAAAATCACATCATCATCTCCTTCACCCAGGAACACAATATAGTGTCATATATTCTGTTATGTTGAGTTTAGATGAATTATCCAACTACTGCAAAAAGGTTAAAAGAACAAAGAAACAACAAAGAAAGAAACAAAAAACTCCCGACAACCACACAGAGTGTTAAATTAGTGCTTGGAATCCACTGTCCTGTATTCTTATTCAAGTGATAGATTGTCCCTCTACCTGCTGTCATGCAGGGAAAGCGTTAGCCAAGTTGCTTTTTTTAAACAAAGCACTGGTACAAAGCACAATGTACTGACAATGTCCACATCCAAATTCTGGGACTGAACAGAATTACCTAACCTAGAAAGTGTTTCAGTACTGTTCTCCACAAAGTTTGAGTATGACCGCAAGGAAAAGCACCACTCTGAACTCTTCTGAAAACTACAGAGCAGCCAAGGCAACAGGACTGAGGGCATAAACAGTTGGCAACAGTTATTCCCTATCACTGCAATTCTAAACAGCGACAATGATGGAAAATACAATGTAGACAGCAGACAGAACTGAGGAGACATCCAAGTATGAATCCTTTGCAGAACCCACTATGGAAATTCTATGTAAATGGCTATGGAAATTCTACTGTTGCCCAGCAGCTCTACACTAATACGTAAACACCCAAATAGCTCTCAATACTACTGTCTTAAGAGGACTTCAGGCAGATAAAGCCAGCGACTTGATAAATACAATCCTCTGGAAAAGAGAAATAGTTACCTAGAGATACTACAAGACAAATACTGGTAATCAAAAGTAAGTTTAATACACTTCTACCTCACACGTGGAAAGACTTGGATGCAGTGTGTCTGTGTCAGTATTTGTACCTAAACCAATCCTTTTCCTTGTACCAACATGGAATAACAATCCTTTAACTACTGGCACTGTTTTTCCTATGCCAGAAATACTAACAACTTCTTGAATATTGTAACTCATGAGGAAATTGCTGCTCACCATGACTGATCAAAACCAGTGTTACGCAAAGCCTGAACTCGACTGTCTATCAGTACCACTACTCTGGTTTCACTATTGCAGCTGACAGATGTGTACTAAAAAGAAGAGGAAGAGAGGGAAGCATGTGCAGTGATTGGAGGAAAAGGCCTGTTAACACTACCATGTCTGACAAAAAAAAAGTTTATGACTCCTCTCTTCCCTTTAAGGTTCAAAATAGATTATTTTAAAGAAGATTCTATTAAGATGTGCTTACAGAATCATCTGAATTTTGCAATAATTGCTGGATTGAAAAGAGAAGGAGGACTTGTCTTCCATTAATTAGTTCCATAAATTAATGTGCCATGTAAAAAAAAAGAAGAGAAACCACAGCTAGAGTTCTTTTGCTACAGTCATGCAGCTCCCAGAAGATATGATGGGACTGCCTCTTCCTGTTTTTGAAAGGCTTTGACAGAATTTAAGCAGAAAATAATTAAAATGTAAGAACTGATTAAAAAATCCCACAACACTAGCAACAACAAAACAATTTCAGAAAGCAGGGCACTGAAAATAAGGATCTATATAGAGTCCCAATTACTACATCTTTCAAGATTATTCAAGACAAGTGTTATGATAATTTTAACACCAAAACCTGAGAAAGTAGGAACAGAAACCAACGTTACAACAGTATGATAATGGAAGGAGAGAAACCTACTTCCCACTAGGCAATCTGGAAAAATCTGTGTGACATCCATCACTGAGAGCTCTCCATACAACTCAGGTTGAAATTACACACGTCCAAATTCACAAATGTAAAAGAAATAAGACACAAAAAATTGCAGCTTCTTAGGTTCTAGTACATGCAGGAAAACAGAGCTTCTCTATCATTATTAAGAAGTCCTATCAGAAAACAGCTTTAAAATAGCAGCAGCTGAACCTGGAGATAGGCTACAATCAAAAGAGTGTCCAAGGAGATTCACTTTTAAGTGATCCAATGTGTTTGGTAGTTGCAGGTATTTTAGGCACCCAACTGGAACATGTGAAGATGAAAGAAGTGAGGCAGGAGTGATGTAAACATAGGCTGTAGGTAAGCATTACTAACTTAAACATTAAATTTAAATTTATATTAGAATAAAAAGCCTCCACTTTTTATATCTTTCAAAAACAAAGATGTTGTAGTACAAGATATTGTCAATTTCATCTGGTTTTGTTCTTTGATTTTAAATTAAAGTGCACCGAAATACAAACCATACACTTTCTTTTCAAACTAAAGGTATTACACAGTACAAAAGTTACAATGAGAAGTGCATATCATGAGCATGTGCAAAATCTTGTTACCATCTTGAAAAAGCTATTTCAGAAATCTGTCCTTGTGAGATCAAAGAGATCTCACAACTCCTTCTTGAAAGACAATTTACTCCCCAAAAGGATTTCAAAATAATTTCCACATGCTCTCTAGATTTGTTCCACAAAACAGCTGGTAACTTATCTTCCACAATTACAGAAGCAGGTCAAAAGAACAAATCCTGGCAGAAGTACTGAACATACACACTCAATGGATTGTGAGTTTTTAGTGTTCTTACAACCCTATGCATTTACCCTGCATCTGTTGGTCTCTAGCAGGAACTTTCTGAAGAAGCTCAATAACATCATCTTCATTCAGTGCCAGAAGATTGGTGAGATGATGCAGAGAGTACACCACAGTGTGGCAATCCAGATTGTGCAAGTGTTGCAACAGAACCTTCCTTGGGACAGTAATACTGCAGGAGACAACAAAGAGGTGACACAGATTTAAGTCTCAACTACATTTAAAGATTTAACTCCCACTCTAATTCTGATTGAACCAAACTACTGCAACTAAAAAGAAAAACAAAGAGTGTAACTGCAGCCCATGAGAAATTTTAAGAGCTTGTTTATACAGTCACTATTAGATGATTAGCCAAGAAAATAATACCTTCTCTATTTGCATACATAAACTGACTTAACAGGTAGAGTCGGCAACATAGTTTGGAAAAAGTCCTTCTGATCATTTTACCTGTTTTGCTGCATACACCATTCAAGAACTTCCACATGAGCCCAGAGCCCATCACAAAAATCTTTCAATACTGAATCATTGCACAGATCCTAAATGGAAAGACAAATAAAAGAATCTCTTTACAACAAATCTCCCAGCCAGACAGCAGAAGCAAGCCTGTGTCACATATGCATGTTTGCAAGACTTCTTTACCTAGATAATAAATTTCAAATACGGAAAATTGCCAGATTTATTACAAACCCAGCAAAGGAGGGCTATTCGGAAAGAACATAAAAGTCAGTCAGCCTCCTGTTGACACATCTACAGACCATGGAAAGGTGGCTACATCCCTTTTCAAGATTAGCTTATAAAATGCAAAATAATGCTTCTTAGTAACAGTCTAAAACTAATCTCTAGAACTAATCATGCACTAGAAAGATGACATACTGGGTAGCAGATGGTTATTCTCCTTTTCCATGTGTTTTTCTACTACAGATGACTGCCTGCTAAAATCAAATCTAAGAGTAACTTTGCAGAAGCTACTGAATAGACTTTGGGTGTATTACCAAGAGATAGTAACTCCCTTAAGGCAATATTGGCTTAGGTCTGCACTGTGAGCCAGCAGTACAAGGCTGCTCATCTCCCCATCTCTGACATCTCAGCCAGCCAGCAGGCATCATCTAAAGTGCAACTACACCTTCAGAGCTGGAACCCTGTCTCTTTTGCACAGATGAAGACTGCCCCCCAAACAAGGTGGATCTTTTGCTCACAGCTCTTGTCATTTATCATTTCACTTTGCGAATGAGTATGGGGAATTTCCAAGCTACCGCATTGTTGAACTCAGGCCTGAATAAGTCACTATCCAGGGATGACTCACTGGAGGAAATTACATGAAAGAAAGATGTTCCAGCTCTCTTCAAAACTAATCAACAACCATTGCTGTCTTTTTTCTCATGTTAACAGCAGAGGCTGTTTATGAATTTATGTGAGAGAAACTTTCAGACTCTCCTTTGCAGTCATACTCCACAGCCAAGGAACAAGAAGAAAGGCAACTGTAATATCTTAGCTTTTTAAATTCCATTTTGAGGAAGATCGACTTTCTCACTGAAAACTCCCTGGTTTTACGTGTTTTTGCAAACAAATTGCATTATCTGGACTCAGACTGGGATACTGCCACTTGCTTTCTGCTGATTTACCTGAGTTTTGTGTAGAGTCCATAGCAATGCTTTTGCTGATTCCAAGCTTTGACAATGAGTCCATCCTAACAATACCAAGAGGCGGCTCAGGGGGTTGAATTCTCTCCTCAACAAGTTCTTCAGGCCTGAGTAGTCTTCTCTTTTTAGTAAAGCTAATGCAGTCACCTAGAAAATAAAAGGAAGAAGTACTAATTTTCCCAAAATGTGGAGACCCATAATGCCTGGCCGACTATGTAAGCAAGTAGCCATTTCAATATTAGCTTCACTAAAAGAGTGAAATTCTGCATCTGGAATGTCCCAAAATTTACACTGTCCAAGCTATCAGGATACCCATCAGTAAAGTTGTCTTAAGGAAAAAACATCATTTCAAATGCTTACTACCTAGCAAACTCACATTCCACTCTACATTATCTTTGCATTCCCTCTCTTGATTACGTCTCTGCCAAGGGCATCATGTAAAAGACTTCTACAAGCACATTACATAAAAGTGGAAATATGTTCAACCTTAAAACCTCACACTTTAACAGTGACCACCTGCCTGTATTCTATTTCTTCTATGTGAATATATAAAAATCAATTAATTCATAACAGACTATTTTCACCACAAATTTTACCATGCAAACTAGTCTCACTGCCCCAAATCTATCAGCATCAGAAAGCAACAAGTTCAAGGTCATGAGGTAAATGGTGTATCCAACAAAATTACAAGCAGAAAATGAGACTTCTTAAACCCTGAAGATTTAATCTTCAGTCTGCGTGCAGATGAGCTTTTCCAAAAATCTCACTAGCTGTTTTATGTTCATCGCACAGCTGCAAGTAGGGGAGTTATCACCGTTACCTCCTTGTTCCTATTAGTCATCACCCCTGGCAAACACTATTTGAATACAAAATGCTTCTGTGCACCACTGAGATATGTTCAATACAGGGACTGACTTTAGCCTCCATTTGGTTTCCCTGTTAATGATTTTATGGCTGTACCAGAATCTGTTCCAGAAAGTGCTTGCTGCTGCTCAAGCAGTAGAAATAGGCTGTCTTCCAATTAGGAGCTTCTTTGGGATCTGAGAACAAACTCATCACAGTTCGCTCTGTATCCAGCTGCTCAGATGATCCTAAAAACATCACAACAAGGTTACCTTCCAGTAGAGAGGGGTATCTTCGAGAGAAGCACAATTGTTACTAATTTAAACTGAGAAACACTCAACATTTCCTCAAGCACTAACCAGCTGTTACATATTACCAGCTATTGGATATTGTTACTTGGTAACAGGAGGGCCAAGCAGAGAAATTTGATAGACGTCAGATAGAAAACCAGAAAACTGTATCGACAATCATTAACATAGCAAAAGCCTGCTCAGCACACAGGCTGTTTGCATCAGCTCAGGTCACACTGCCTGACTTGCTTTAGCCACGAACACCTTATCTATGAGTTGCAAGAATTCTTGCTTGTGCTCAAGACACTGTGCTACTTTGCAGGGCCTTAGCAAAGGCTTGTCCAGTACTGGAACTTCTCAGATCTGTGCAAAGTGAGACACAAACTATTCCCAGTGAGAGTGAAGGTATGTGGATCTCCTCTTCCCCCACAAGGAAGCACTAACTATAGTTATTATCAGAATTTCTAGAGTCTGCCACACCAGCCTGAACTTCCCTTCAGCAATCCCTGAGTGAAGGGAGAAGAGACAATAAAAATTCCACTGACTTACACCTCAGTGAACAGAGGTGAACAAAAGAGGGTAGGATTCTAGCTTTTCCTTCCTTGCCACTTTACTGACAAGGACTTGGGCATCACTTGCCATTCAGCTTCATCTGAGATCCTCATAGATTCACAGAATATGCTGAGCTGGAAAGGGATCCACCAGGATCATCAAGTTACAACTAAAGGTACCAGTCATAGCGAGCTAGACAGAGGCTGTGAAGTCATGGTTGGTACAAAACCAACAGCTGGGCTCTGGCAAGTGAGCAGGTAATCACAGTGCATCTTCTGTCCTGCTGGGATATCAGCCCACTCCACAGCTCCTTCCACTTTCAGAAGTTTTCTTTTCCTGTATTAAGGGGTTTGAATATTTTGGGATTACTGAGGTGATTGTTACTGGCCAGAAACAGAACATATTCCAACACAGACGACCCTGAACTGGAGGTGAACAAATAAATACTGTATACATAGGGAGTGTCAAACCTCTAGTTACAAGAAAGATTTTCATCAAGAGAAATGCTGAGCATATTAAAATAGAGCACAACAAGGGGTGGTAAAGGAAGTGATCACAAAACATGGCATAGACTGCAGAAATGTAAGGGAGAGAACCAGTGTTCCTATGCCAGTTCCTTGCTTTAAGGATCATTTTAGCATCATCTTTCTAAAGAGTCGATGGTTTGTTAAGGCACCTTAGCAAGAACATTGCCTGACTTCTTGACTACACATCTATTTAATGCCTTAACGGTTTTGTTAAACAGGAGATTAGTACAAAGCAAAATGTGAAACAAACCTTTTTGTATTGATTTTGACAACAAAAACTTTTCTCTTGTTCTTTCTGTGAGAACATTGCTATAGAGGCTTAACAAGCCATGGCTCTGTTTCCTCAGCATACAGTTTAGTAGCTTCTCTTCCCTTAATGGGCTTCCCTCAGCCCAGCATACATCCAAGAGCTCCCTGAATAAGTGTTTTATTTCATCTGCTTGATGCTCCACCTCAAAAGTCACTATACTGAGAGCAGCATAAATTGTATCTACTAGTTCTCTTTGACCTAGCTCCGCTGAAATCTCAGAACTGCCCTGAAGCCTCCGCAGAGATTTTAAGGAGTCACAAAGAAATTCTACAAAGATGTTTTGTAGAGAGCGATATTGCTGGAGTGAGGAGCTTGGTATTCCTTGTTCCCCCTGGAAGAACTCCAGCAGGCCTTTTGCCCTCTGGGGAGCCCGCAGCAGAAGCTTCCGGAGAGCTGAAACAACATCCAAACTGAATTTGTGAGAACAGTCATCTCTTCTTTTGCTGTCTGTGATGTGCTTGTTTTGCGTGCACTCAAATGCTTCAAACAGTTCCTGGCAGGAAAATAATAAAAGAGTAAGCCTTTTTGACTACATGAATACATGAAATGAATTATTTAAAAAAATAGAAGAAACTTGAAAGTGAGCAGATAAATCAATTTGCAAACACCATACTACCTAAGAAATCTATTAATAATGGTCCACCTTGTCCAATATCCCTCCTAGAAGAGTGGATATGCCTGAATATGTAACAAAATATAAAGAATCCTGTAATACACAAGTACACTATAAGGACGATGTACAAGCAAGGAACCATAGCAGTCCCTATGGGATGGCTGAAGCACTGCCATATTCCACCTCCAAGCAATGTACTAATATAACTGGATCTTTGTAGGTCGCTAAGAGCATAATGATTAGTGGTGGGTTTTTTTCATCCTACTTTTCCAGATTTGTACCATCCATTTACCAACTACATCATCCTTATCAATTTTTCAAATTTGATTAAAACTGGTGAACAGATTCAGAAGCCATCTCACAGACTTTTCTTAAGCAACAATAAGTTTTCTACCTATCAGCAGAAAACCTAAAATTTCAGAACGGGAAAGGGTAAAACAAACAAACAAAAAATCCCAATTAGCTCACACAATAAGAGTTGGGAAGGTGAGGGACAAGCCAGTTGAATATCACTCAAGCAGCATTTTTGGCACTTCTGGAATTATGTGAGTGCTGCCTTTGGCTCAAAGAGACACCTCAGAGATTACGTAGGGGAGAGGTGGTTGGTGTGCACAAAGAATGAGAATGGAAAGCAAGTCCACAATACCCTTTTTTTTATTATTTGCTGGATTGAAATGTAACTCTATGGACCACATGCCTCTGACAGTAATTGTGACAAAGATAAGAAGTTGCTGAATCTCATGTTTCTGCGCAACACTGGTGGACAGTGTGGACAATGGTGGAACCCTTCATAACCTTGGAGGTGAGATGGTAACATGCACAGACTTCATTATTCATTAACAGACTTCAAGCAGATTTTAATCAACATTCAAGTTTGCCTTGCTTGTTTTCATCCTGTAATTGCTAATTCTGTATCCTTAGTGAAATATTGAACAACTTTTCCTAAGCTGAAATACCCTCTGAATATAATAAGTTTTCATTTTCCTCTTTAAAAAAAGGCAAACCAAAAAAGAGTATCTTGAAAGAGTTAAAATCTATAGGACCAGAAGCAACATCTTATGACATTTCACACACCACATCAGATCCAAATCTGTTGTAACGAACGCCAAATTAGGACAGTCCTACAGTTAGTAACTTTCCTAATTTTCTGCTCTATTCTTGCTTTTGATATTAATCCACCTTTGCACATTTCCACATACTTCTCAAATAAATCAGCCTGCATTTTTTAATTCATAAGGGAAAATGGATCCTGGACCTCAGAACATGCATCATACCAATTACTAGGCAATGTCAGCAGTAATAGTAGAGCATCCCAAAGCTTCCAGGAAGGGGGAAAAGGGGTGCATAGGAGATGAAAATTAAGATCCCTAAAGAAAGAAAAAGAAAATAAACTAATTTTTAAAATGTGCTTACTGACTATAGTTTATTTTGGCTCACAGCAGGTTGTAGGTTTACGATTATTACAGGTGTTTATGGACTGAAGACTGTGGCAAGCAGTTGCAGTCGTGTGTAAGAAACAGCACGTAGAAAAACCTGTTCCTTGTCTGCCTGCAGCCTCTACTCTAGCCAGAGAAATCACTTGCAGGCACACTGGATTAACTTCACAAAGGGATCTGAATTACACTCTCTCTCAGTTGCCTGGAAGATTAATAACACATTAACATCTCAAGCAGTTAGCAGGAAGCATTAACTTCGATCTGATGAAGCTGGGCATACTGCATAAAAAAAAGAAGAAGTACGGCGCAGAAGTAGCTCACCTTCAGGACTTCCTCAGAGACATCTTTCTGTAGTTCTTCCAAGAATAATAAAAATTCAGTTTCTCTCTGAAGAGCAACTGGAACAGTTTTCTGAAACCATATAAGAACGGGAAATACATTAGTCAATAAAACTTTTATTTACATTAGCATGGGAACTTAATCATAGCTATTTCATTAACATTTTGAGGCAGACTGAAATATCTCTCTGAAGTAACCTAATTCTCAATTAAAGGCTATTCCATTCAGGTTCTGCTCTCACACCAGTTGATTTTATTTATTCCTACATTTGGAAACAGAGACAAATGTCACCTTGTCAAAAATCACAAACCCATCAATTCCTCAGAATGTAAAGAAAAAATGAAAGTCTAAGTAGTGACAAGGAGAAATGAATTTTAAAAAGAAGTATGCACATCCCTCAACATCTAAAGCTTATAAAAATTGTCTGATGCCTGAGCTATTTCATCTGTAATGTAAGAGAGGTGCTAGACAAATGCAGAAGTTGATAAACTCATGCTTTTCATTCATGTGAATGTGCAAAGCTACAATGTTAACTTCTAATATCTTAAAAAAAAACCCAGTTTTTCTCTTCAGTGTGAAGATTAACAGTTCTTTCTTGATAAATTTGTTAAATGCAAAAGTAGTGCATGTCTCCAGATAGCTTGAGAACTTAGTTCCATGAAACATGGGAAAGCCTACATTTAAATAAGCGACTATGGAGACATTCTGCACTTGGAAGTCAGTTAGAAATCAGAGCTACAAAGTGCATTTAGAAGTCAACCAGATGTTTCTGTACCTGATTTCTGGCAAGCCATTTTTCCAGCACAAGAAGCCAAAGCCAGGCAGTTCTCCATGGGCTAGAATTCTGTCCCCATCTACAAAAGCAAGAAGCATATACAGTGGATTATGCAAGGTCCTCTCCATCTCCAAGATCCAGGAAAACACCGTCAGAGATAATATTGATTTTGTATTTCTTCGAGTAAGATAAAAACAAAGACAAGTAAGTAGCCAAAGACCAGGGAAAAGAATGCAGGGAAACCAGAATATTGGTGCTCTTGCACATCAACTCAGTGATTTCTGCTGTGCAAATAACTGCTTTCAGATTGGCCAAATACTACTGGCATAGTTTCTCAAAACAAAGAAACCTATTTCTGGCCCAAAGTTCTGTCTGTATAGGTCTCTTTGAGCACTTCAGCAGATTTCGTTGAAATGTGACCACTTGCCAAACAGTGCTATTTCCTGTTCTGCCTATTTCTACCCAAAAAATGAAACTAAGTCTTAGGTCACAGCAGCCTAAATGCAGCTCTATGCCCAAACTAAAAGTGAAGCAATGTACTAATTAAAGAATCCTTCTAATTTCCATCAGTGTTTCACATGCTCCAGTACTTCAACATCCCAAAGCCCACACGGTTAGGAACATATGCAGTACTGTCAAAGGACTAGGAAAAGGAGAAAGCACAATATAGTTCCTGTCCTTTAAAAATCTCAGCACTCCTAACTAAAGCCTTTAAATGTGATAGCCCAGCTATCAAAGATCAAAAGATTGGAAATGCTTATGTCTCACATGGCTGTTAGCAATATTCATCCAACCACGTGCACACCTTCCTTCAGCTGCTGTCAGTGTAAACTGTTTCTTAGAACCTTTACTAAAATGTTACACAAACTTTGATGTGAAGAAGTATGATCATCTGGTTAGACAGCGGGAATGCGAGTGTTCCCTGAAGTGCTAGAAAGTCACCCTTCACATATGCTTAGCTGAAAAGCAGAGATAAAAAGTAACTGGGATTAAGTAAAACCGATGACATTCCAAAATACAGTGTGAGAGAAATACGAAATCAACAGCATAATTTGAACTTTTTAGAATTACATTTTTAGAAATTAGGATATTTTTCAAGAGTTGGAAACAAGAGAACGCTTTAAGTAACTACACTGCTGATCTTGGTGGTTCCATTTCTAAATTAACTGAAGCTCAGTGCCAAAGAAATGTAATTTCAAGAGACGGTCCTTCTCCTTCAGTAAAATCTATTAAAATCCGTTCTGAAATGCTTCCAGGTAGTTTTACGCTTGTATCAATCACCATGTCACTTACGCAAAGGAACACAAGTCGTTATCCCGGTGGGATGGGCAGCCTAAGTCCTTGGTCAGTGATAAGACATCAAAGTTCAGACAACAGCATCACAAGACACCTCAGTGCTACTTCCCTGATTCTACCTTTCACCCACAGCCAACACTAAACTAATTGCTCCT
>NW_008239553.1:13201229-13201577 GCF_000691975.1 Corvus brachyrhynchos
CTGAACCAGAGCAGTACCTTACTTACCTTACCCCCACGGGACAAGCTACCAGAGCCTGAAGAACTGCCTCCACCTTCCCGGGGCCGTCCCCGTGCCACTGGCTCAGCTGGGGCACGCAGGCCTGTGCAAGCTCCCAGTGCCCACGCCGTACGCACTCACAGAAAAACCCGAAGAGACGCTCCAGAGAATCGGCTTCTTCGTTCCCAAAAGAATGCATCTTCCCAGGACGAGGGGGTGACCCGGGACGGGGTGATACACACGGAGGCGATGCCGCGCTCCCTGGCGGGGCAGGGCGCGGCCCCGGCGGCGCTGGGCTCTACAGCACCGCCCCAGCACCTCCTCCTCGCG
>NW_008239553.1:13201942-13221516 GCF_000691975.1 Corvus brachyrhynchos
CAACTCTCTCTGTGACACATATATATATATATATACACACCTATAAATATATATATATATATATATATATATATATATATATATGCACACATCCCCCCACACATATATACAAATATATATATACACATCTACTGTGTATACAGTATATATAGGTGTATGTATAGGGTGTATAGACCTACATGTAGGTGTATATATAAGGCTGTAAATTGTGTATAAATATATATATACCCTTCTATGTATTTACGCCTTTGAGAGAGGAGAGAATCGATATTAATAAATGAATGACGTGGGGGTTGTATGTATTACATATACAAGCATGTGTATGTAGTACCGAGTATGTTACGAGGATGCTGTGCACGCTCACACGGAACTTCCAACACTGGTATAAAAGTGTGTAGGTGCCGCTCCAGGTGCCGCTCCAGGTGCCGCTCCAGACCGAGCGCACCCGGCGCTCCCGTGCGGGGCTGCGGCCGTCCCCTGCCCTCCCACCGCGCTGTTTGTGAGCCTCCCCCAGAGGGATGGGGCGCCGAGGGCCGTGACTCAGCTGCTGGGCTGGGTGGTGTCCAGCCAGTGTTTGGCAGAGATAAGACCCCCCTCAACATCCTCCCTTTATTCCGGGGTTTTTGTTTGCTTTTGTCCTGACACACAAAACAAAAACTCCTCCGGGGACTGCTGCGGCGAGGCAAGTGTAAGAGGGAGAGCGGTGATGACAGAGGAGAGGTGTGCCAAAGTAAGTGACTAAGTGAGTCCCCTGGGCTCCTGAACGCAAAATACGGGATGGGAGCTGTGCCTGTGTGCATGTGCTGGGACCCACCAATAAACTCCACATGAAGCTTGCAGGAGTTTCTTTCATTACTTCCTACAGCTTCCTGAGTATTTTTCACCTGTACGGTTAAATAGGTGTCTACAGATAAATGGTGTGTGGGCAGTCACATCTCTGAATTTTCTCCAGTCATGCTGGATGAGCTGTAACTGTTGAGACCATGTGGTTGTCATTTGTTCTATTCAGTTCTGATACCCTATGCCTTTACTGATGGTACTTACTATGGTGCACCTCTACACAAACAATTTCTCAATGTGCACTTTCAGTTTGGGGTAGTATTTTGTATCTTTTCTCTAAGCGAGGAAGAAGCTTTAGTGGGACATGAGCATGAACTTCATTTATCCTGAGATCTTTTATGCTTGTTACTCACTCTCTAATTGCTTTATCCAGTTTGAAGTATCTCCCTACAGTCAGACTCCTCACTTGACAAGCCATTTGCTTATGTAAGACATATCAAGTGCTTGATGCTTTTCTTCTGTTACAAAGTTCAAAACATACTTGCTGGAGTCACCTGCCCACTCTTGCAAGAGTAAATGTACATTATTAACAATCAGTACTACTGCTGTCATTTTTGAAGGTACTTGTAAAATTATTCTTCCAATATTGACCTTGTTAGGAATTGTAAGTTTATTAATATATCTGTGAAGCTCTAAAGGTAGCTGGGTGTGAGTATCAAAGAGAGAAAATAAATTGTATAAGGTCATCTTAGCAGAAGACACAACTACTATATTGAACCTAGGAAATGAGGTATAGGCAAAACATTTTTAATCTTGAATTTGTGTGCATATATTGTGCAGGTCTTCTAGCAAAACTGTCTGAATTTTTACCTTGGAACACTGGAACGATAAAGCTCTTTTTATCTCAAACAGGGTCTGTTATGCATTGCCTTGGAATATTATCAGTGTTATGCAAGTTGCTAATAACATTTAGCACTTCATAGCAGCTTCTTTCTAAGTGAATCTGCATGGGGAGTGATTACATGCTGCAGTATTCTGACATTTACATTTTAAAGCCATTTCTGAAAATGAAGCCTCAAAACATCCCTAGCAATCGTTTCCAAGGTCTCTCTTTCCATGTCAGCTATGTATTAGTTCCTCCACTGACCATCAAAGCTGTTAGAGAATTGTTTGGAAAAAGCAAACATAACTTTGTGTAGAGCTTGCAACTACAGGTCTCTGTGAACAGGACAAAAGTAGATCCACCAAGAAGCCATTTTCTGCCTCTGAAGAAGTGTGACTTTTCGAAGTCACTGTCACAACAGGACAGGTGTTACTGGGATTGCCTGTGAGGATGTGGTCAACATGCATGGCAGGGCAGCATCTACGCTGCTTTTACAGTGGAGGGCAGAGGCTGCCTGGCCTGGTGTAAGGCCTGATGGTGCCAAGTTAGCACACCAAAATCTGGTAGCAAGTTTGAGGTGGCAGAGTAGGTTCAAGCAGAGTCTGCACCACACATCATGCTGCCACAAAGCCTCTCGTCTGCTGCATCCAGAGCAACTGGAGTGCTGCAACCAGATTTATTGTGTCATTAGAGTACAAAAACTACTTTAGGCTGGAAATACTTTCAAGTTCTTTTGTACACATAAAAGTAAACCCAAGGTATATCAAGTGACCAAAGCAGCTGTTATAGCTGGTTTACCCATAGCATGACCCGCTGCAGCCATTTTCACTGTTCCCTGCAGGTGGAGCAGTACGTTGGTGAAATTAAAGGTGGCCTGAGACCAACCATGAAACTCACAGTCATAGGCATGGTACACTCCAAACCCAAGAGGTAAGTGAAGGGACTGCTGGGGGCTTCACCCTGTTGTACATGCTCCTTCCTACCTCTCTTCTAAATTCAGAAGCTTTCGTGGAGGTATGTGCTCTTTGAAGGAAGAAAGTCAAACAGATTAACAATTTATGGCTTTATTTAGTTTTTCTGCACTCAGACTAAGATTAAAAGGTCAGGGAAGAGTTCACCGTTTGGTCTTTCTGACTGCCCTGACAAGATTTTCTACTTCTTGCCCTTATCTAATGTGAACTGAAGGGAACACACAAGTGACATTTTTCCTCCAGGAAGAAGTGCAATTCTCAACCTGAATCTTGGTTGTCTGTGGGGGGGTTGGAATCAACACCATTTAAGAAACGGTTTTGGCACAGGATGTAGAGGTTCATTGCTGTCTTTTATCTGGATAACAGCAACTATGCTTACCATTATACTTTTTTTGCATCTACAGCTATCAACTCCACTGCTTCTACTGGTGAAGAGTATGCCATAACCTCCTTTAAGACACAAAGGAGTGCATGTTGAAGGATTTGATTTCAGTCAAGAGAGAGGGAAAGCAACATCAGAAATCATTAGCATTCTGCTGGGCACTGGGGCAGGAAACAAAGATGAGCAGTGTCTTGTCTCATCCCTTTCTCCAGCTTCTAAGCCTGTAAAGTCCTGTGTTTTAGTCTGACATGAAACCAACAGCTATCTCTAGTCTCTATAAGCTTCTGCCATGTCCATCATGTCCTTTACATTTCTGAAAGTTCAGTAATTTAATTGGTCTTTTTTTCAGCTTTTCAGTGACTCTGCTCTGTGATCCAGTGGATGCAAACAAAGATGTTGGACTGTTATTTACAGTTAACTTCAGTGAGAAATCCATCACCCGAAATGCACGAATTGCTGGGAAATGGGGAAGAGAAGAGAAGACTATTCCCTACTTTCCATTTACAGCAGGTGACACGTTCAAGGTCAGTGTTAGGGTGCTATGAATAGGGTAGAGAAAAGGAGGGGAGAAAGGCTGGAGGCTATGTATATGACCACAAACAGCTAACTACTGACATTGCCAGGTTAACTAGTACGGTTTGGCACAGACAGCAACAGTCCAAGCCCTGATGGGAAAGATGCATCCCTTTCTCTAATCTTAGTGAGAGTAC
This sequence comes from Corvus brachyrhynchos, assembly GCF_000691975.1. Classification (NCBI taxonomy): domain Eukaryota; kingdom Metazoa; phylum Chordata; class Aves; order Passeriformes; family Corvidae; genus Corvus; species Corvus brachyrhynchos. Next base: position 13,205,669 of record NW_008239553.1, read on the forward strand.
TCACTGGAGCTTTGCAGTATAATCTCAGAAGAGGGTAGGTTATTTATTAGGGGCATTTTAGAAGAACTGGTAGACTTTGTGCTTCGCTATCCCCATGACATTTAGTTCTAAGTCCATGCTGTTGAAATCAGCCCTGCTGCTGATCTTTAATACCCTTCCCTGTCCTTTTCCATTGCAGATGGAGCTCTTATGTGAACACCAGCAAATACGAGTCTTGCTTGATGGACGGCAGCTCTGTGACTTCACTCACCGCATTCAGCCTCTGAGCTTGGTGAAAGCTTTGCGGATCTCAGGGGACATCAAGCTTACCAAAGTGGCTTGAAAAAAGGAGACCATGATATCACCAGAGGACAGAGGAAAATGTACTTTTTCTTGTCTCAGAAATGTTTTGTCTTTTTCCCCCGGCTGATTCTGGAGAGTGGGAACTCTATCTTTTTAATTTACTGATGTGTTTGAGATACACACTTTTTTTCCCCATACACACTCAGCAATTGCAGAGCTATGGCTGGTCTGGATAAATCTCAAAGCATTTGCTGAGATACACTTCTGGCCTCTCAAAACTGCAAGATTTATGATGTTACGTGGTATCTCACATCCTTATGCCTCCTTACCCCCTCAGGCATGCCAGGTGGCAGAGCTCAGTCCTCTGTGGTGGGTGGCTGTTGTTAGCCTTGTGACTAGAACTGAGCATTATGCAGGTGGTGGGTCTGAGGAAATGGAAGCAGGAGATTTTCTTATAAATGAATAAGGGAGTCTGATGGGCCCAGCAAGGCTCACATTATCAGGAGTGAATTGCTTTTCCTGGAAGCTCTGCTCAGCACAAAACCATCTGTGCTTCCCAGCAGAGAGCAGTAAATGCCTTACCACCATCCTTGTCTCTTCCAGGCAGCTTTTCCGGAATTGAAAAGCTTCAACAGCTGTGGATTTCACAGTCTTCTCTGGACCAGCCCTAGGAAATGGTATCTGTAGCTTAAACTGCACTGCCTATTCCTGTTCTTGCATCTAATTAAAACTGCACCTTTGCTTGCAAACTTCTTTACCAGCACTCTTAAATATTTGAATGCATTTAAGTGTACTGTTATTTCATTGCTGTAGCTTTTGAGTGAAATCCTAAATACATGGCTATTCTAATAAATAAACAAGCATGTATCATATTCTGCCTTTGGCGATGAAGAGACTTCTTTTCAGTACACAACTTGGAGAACAAAACATCTGTACAGAGATGAATCTGTGGATAGCAGATTATCAAATTCCTCCATGACTTCAGGGAAGATATATAGCATGCTGCATTTTTGAAGGCTCTGCAGAGTCTGGCTGTCACATACAGGTACTCATAAAACAAGCAATTTTATGAAAATAGTGTATCAGCAGGCCGATCATGTGTTTGAATAATTTCCTACATTACATTTTACCCTCTGGTGTCTCAGTTTATATATAAATCTAAAATTACAGTGAATGAAACCATTATTTTTCATATACTCAAACCTGCCCTCTGAGAAGAATCATGTCTCTGAAAAGCACGGGATATTCAAATGCACTGGTTTGGGTTTTTCTTTTATATTTAATGATTTCAAAGACAAGGTTAGTAGACAAATAATGGAAAAATAATGACTTAAGATAGAAAAAGCAATAGTGAGGACTGCTACTATAGTTCTCTGTCCAAATGGTGCTCCAACATAAATGGACTTACAGTAATAATCAGAAGGAAAAGTCTTGCTTTTATGGCTGAGTGATTTCTTCCAGTATATTCAGCACCAGAAATTGTCTGGAATTTCCACTGGTCTGATTTGATACTCAGGATCCTGTTCTGCTGTGGGGCATTACCAACAGAAGAGTAAGCTGTATGGTGGAGAGGAAGACTCTTTGTTCTTTTCCAGTCTAACAGAGAACTAAATAGTAGAGCAGATGGATGGACAGACAGACCCCTTGTTTGTTTTGCAGTGTATATTATCCTGGCAGCTGGACTGTGGCTTAGCACAAGATTCGTGTCATATACCAAGAAAGGCATTCTCAGACACCAGCACCTTTCATTACTTAGCTGTTTCAGTCTTAACAAATTAAGTTTATGAGCCCCTTTATAAAGGGGAAAGGAGCAAGACAATTCTGCTTTAAGATAAAGCACAACCTGGATCTGTCAGACATAGACTGAATACTTGTACAAAAGATCCTTTTCTTCCATCTTGGAATATCTCGTAGTTTCTTTGTAAAGCCCTGCTTGTCTGTATCCACCTGTTTTGATCTCTTGGTTAGATGGTAAATTCAAGGTGGGGGAATTATTCTGGATCTACATGATTTGGTCTACATGGTCTGCCAGGAATTGGTAGGTGTTATGGTGATTCAAATAATGAAAATAGACTATAAAGGGAAAAACAACACTCCCAGACAATGAGAGCAGGAAGCTTGGTCACAAATAGTTTGTCATTTGACATGAAGTCCACATTACTCATGTCAGTGGTTTGATTGCCTCAATCCACTGCACTCGCTCTGCCTTGGAGCTGGCCTGGATGTAATAATGAATATCATTTTTGGTGATGATTTTGAAGAGGTTGCCTTGCACATTGCCCTTCACTCCTGCAGAGAAAAAAAAACCCGACAGATGAGGAGGGTGCACAGAGAAAATCTTTCTGGCAGATACGAAGCTTCATATGGAAGAATTTGAATTTCGTGAATTAGGGAATCAAATCTTTCCTTTTTATTATGAGTAAGACATCTAAAGCTCTTGAGTCTTTGATTTCCCTCTTCAAAACCCCTGGAAGTGTTCAAGGCCAGTTTGGATAGGGCTTTGAGCAAACAGCTTAAGTGGAAGTTGACCCTGTCCATGGCAGGGGGGTTGGAGCTTGGTGATCATTGGGGTCCTTTCCAACCCAAACCATTTGGTGATTCTGTGGTTCTATGAAAATAAAGATACACACATTCCTGCCATAGATTGTATGAACTACTGTGCACTCTACAACATACCTAAAATAGTCTCTGTTTAGGTGAAGACTATTATTTGAGTTATACACTGGAATGATGAACCCCTACCAGTTTGCACAGTAGATCAGATTTTCTCCTGCCCATAGCTGGGTTCCTCTTACCAAGGATCTCTGTTGTTCATCATGTCCCCCTGCCCCCAGACCAGAACATTTTCAGACCTTCTCTTTAGAAAGATGTTCTGTATTTTATATCTACACATTGTACTTACTGTCATAAAACATATTCCTTGAACAACAGAAACACTTATCTGTGAGGCTGAGGTTCTAGACAAATGTCTGAACTAAGCCCATGCTCCAGCAGAACTGGTTTTGTATTGCTGTCTTTATATCTCCCCTACATTTGGGTTCTTTTCAGGAAGGAAAAGGTAACAGCATAAGTAGAGAGGACACAGAAAAGGAATGGCATCAGAGGATGCCTCAAGACTTTGAGATAAAAAACGCCCAAAAAGAAGGTGTTTTCTATTTGTCTGTTAACTCTGGAATATTATTCAGTCCTAGGACTGTCTCAGAGGTCATATGACTAAGAAAAGCCCATATAAAGGGAACACCCAAGATATGTGGAAATAACGCTTAAAAAAAAATCCCCTTTGGTGTGGACAACCCAGCAGTACAGGGATTTGGGACGTGCCTCTGCCCTTGCTTGCAAAGGGAAATGAAAGGTCAGCCCACTTGTGCATACAAGCAACCATACATACAAACCCACACCCAAAGACTGTATTGCTACGGCATAAATATAAATGTATGGACATTTAGAGGCTCATTCTCACCTGCTGGGACTCCATTGTCCTCCAGAGCTGAGACAAGACAGCCACGAAGAGAGAATCCACCTACTGGTTTGTTTTCTTCCTGCAAAGAAAAAGGAAACAAGGCTTAGCTGGAAAATATCATCATTAAAATAATTTCCCAGAGCACGTGCATTACTTTTATGAAGTTGGAGACATAATGCCAGTTTTTCCAGGCATGTCCCAAGATAAATCAATTAGAACATGTAGTTAAATGCATTACTGTATTGTTTCAGTCTCAGATGTTTCTCTGATGTAGCTGGGCGTGGTATAAATCAGTTAAAAGCACAAGGGTAGGCAATCACATTTCAAACGTATGTATGGTTTTATCAACAGCAATATGTTGAATTGTATATATTTCTGTAAGTATTGCTTGCTGCTTTTCACTGAGACTATATGGGAAAAATCTGACTGTTTTCCGTAGTTGGCTAGCACTCTTGTTTCTTGCCTTCAGGTTCTGCAGTTTCAGCTTATAGCATTACGAGAATAAGTTGCAGTGAAAAAAATCCATGAAGGAAGAGGAAACAAAAAATGAATTAGCTCCATAAGCTCTTTTCACTGGGATGTTGCTTTTGTCTTCTTTAAAAGTCACATAAAGCATTTCTATACATGTTCTTGCAATCCTGTTGGGCTTTGTGCTACCATAAGTATCTGACTTGCTCACATTGATTATTATATTCATGAAGGTAAGTTCTACTGTTCTATGAGAAAGTTTAAAACTGAGTAGTAGAAATTCCTATAAATACTTTGGCATTAAGGAGACGCTATTCAATGCTGGAATAAGAATGTAAAAAATCCCAGTGCCAGTATGATCCTCAAGTGGTGGGATTTCCGCCCAGAAAGATCACAACCCAGAAAGAAACCCTGCAGGACCATGGTCCCAGACTGTGAGGGTACAGCAAAAGACCAATCCCAAGAAGACTGCTGCCACTCAGCTAAGGAAAAGGAATCTCACAGGAAAAAGACAAGACAGAAGATGCAGGGATACAAAATCCTACAAGGACAACCTCTTAGGGTAAGGCCAGAGAGGTCTAATTCCCCAGGAAATGGATGGAGGAACCCAGGGTGATAGAAACATTTACAGCATAATTGTATCTTCTTTATAATGTTTATGTCTCTAAAAGGATTTCTGGGGAGGGTAACTTCCCACTCACATACCTTGGTGGGATCATAGTAGTGCAAAAAAGCAGGATCAACTCTCAAAACAAATTTTCTCACCTTCCAGTTTTTCCTCTTGTGCCCCTGGCAAGATGGAAAAATTAAAATTACTACCTCCTGAAATGACCGTTTTCCTATAGGCTGTAGGGGAGACATAAATAGATACCAAAAAAGAGGGTTTGGACCCAAAAAGGAAAAGTATTTCCTAACATCTTGGTAATTCCCATCACCTTCTGCTTATCTTTCTTCTTCATACATTGATAATTCCATTGTCTCTTCCTTACCTGTGCTGAGAACTAAGAAAGCAGAGTGACAGGAACAAATGGTTATATCCCTGATTCCTGCTTTTAATTTCAGATTAAATATGGGTTTCAGATTAAAAGCCCATGCTGTGTGTGCTCTGAGGGGCTTATGTCAGGTCCTTTTGGAGCTCTTTACTCTTTCATCGCAGCCCTCTCATTGCTGACAGGCCTGTGCCAGGCCCTGTGAGCATCCCCTCCCCTGGAGGTTTGGTGCTGGGGCTGCTGGGGGCTGTCCCTGGCTGCTGCTGAGCACAGGCAGAAGCTCCTGGGCAGCTCTCGTGCCCTGTGGTGAGGGGAGGCTGCCCTGCCAGTCTGTGGGGATCCCACAGTGCCCTGCCAACCCTCGTGGTGCCCTGGCAGCTGGAGGAGGGAGGGTTGGGAAGCATCTGATGATCCAGTTTGCACAACACTAAATTTGGGGCTCTGGGTACAAGGCTCCAGAGTAAGAGTGTGGCCATGCAGTGCAGGTAGGGTTCCATTTGCAGGTGGCTGTATTATGCTCTGAAAGAGCATGACTGACCCTCGTCTTGTTCATAGTAAGCATGGGAAACTACACCTTGCAGACCAAGGGTCAGATCTGCTGCCAACAGGTAATTGTGCCCAAAACCAAGATTTCACCACCACCAAAGCACCCACATGTCCACAGATAAATGTCCACTTCATACAAAGGTCAAGCTACTCAGCTTTGAAATTCGTCTGTGGCCAGCAAAACATCATCACTGTTCACTCTACCTGGATGGGATAGGTTGAACCAAAGGAACAGTGGCTCTGCTTGGAAGTGAATGTAACACCTCTGGTAGGATTTGGAGTTTGTGTGGGACTTCGGCTTTTGATACTGTTTTGTACCTTTCAGTATATGCTCAATATGTACAGAACATCCAATTAATCCTGCCTGAGCAAGTTCCACAGTTCACTTCTTTGTAACTGGATACTCTTAACTGCAAGACCTCAAGTACTGACGGGCAAGTTCTGCTGGGCACAACTCTCCAGCCATGATCATATGGCAAAGACAACGTTTACTCTCTAAGAAACCCTAAGAGCTGTAATTTTTCTTGTTTCCTTGGGCAGGTTCCAAGACTTTGCTTACCTGTTTCACTAAGAATCCTTGCTTCACAATTTTGCCACTTAATTCAGAGATGTTAAAATGTACCTCTTCCTTGGAACTGGTATTTTTCTTACTGCTCTCAGCCTGCAAATAGGGAAAAGACATTTCCACTTTTGTTTTTAATCTAAACAGAGTTTTAAGTACAAAATTCTGCATTTTATTTTCCCTTTTATTTTCCTTAGCTGTTTTTAGCTTATATTTCCTGAGTAAATTCTACTCCATAGCTCTGTTGCACAGCCTTGTAGGACCAAGATTCACAGGCAACAAATTACAGCTGTAAAGCTGCACATGCTGGGTAGAAGCACTGTGGCCTTGAGCTGTAGCATAACTACAGCACTGCCTCCAATACATGCAGACACAGCACTGCACTCCAGGGACACACCTCTTTTAATGCCTAATTATGTAATTTGTAGATCCCTCCATATCCATGTAGCTATTTGGCTCCAGCAAAAGTGCCAGTGTTAGTACTACTAAAAGCCTAGAGCTGCTCCTTCTGCATTTGCTTTCTCAGCCTGCACATTTGCCTTTGGTTGCAGGCTGTGTGTGTCCCCTCCTCACTACCCCAAATCAAGTGTGTGACGAGGGCCAGAGGAGGTGCCTCTGTCAGCAGCTGCATCACTTACAAACATGTATAGTGCGGTGGAGTCATCGAGGAACTTCTCAGAGGGGTCGCTGGAGCGCGTGGCCTCTGTGCTGCGGACCCCCACAGGCCTGATGAAGTTCTCATCCATCAGCATGGATGCCAAGGTGACAGCCTCAAATCGTGACACAGCAAAGCTGTTGGAGATGAGCCAGTCCACCAGGGCAGAACCTGCAGGAAGAAAGGCAGTTCTCATACCAAGACAGTGTGCTCTCCTGAGGAAAGGCAAATGGTCTCCTGCCACACAGGTTTTCACTTGTTGAAACATTTTGGCACCATCCCAAAGATTGTCAGAGAAGTGCTGAGTTGACCAAAAGTGTGGGGTTCTAAGTGTACTTCCATATGTCCAAAGAGCAAGAAGGAAAAGTTTTGGAGAGCTTGGCTGCACTGCCAGGCTCCACTGGGTTATCCCGCAATTTATCCCACTATGAAGGCAGTACAGTAGCTCCTTTGTCCCTGCAATGAGGCATATCAGATGTGAGGTGGCTCTTTGTCTGCAGTAGGTGTACCTGTGAAGGTCTCTTTGTATCTGCTGCCTTGATCCAAATTGCGGGTCAGCTTAATTCCAGTACTGCTGTCATACATTCTCTCCACTATGTCGCTGCAAACGAGAGCACAGCACAGTATCAGCAGATGAGAAAGACAGGCAGAAATTCCTGCATACTTCTGTCAGTGCCTGGGATGTCCTCATGATTACCCACATAAAGATGGGAATTATTCTAGGTACTGCCCCAGAAGCAGTCCTAAGTACATTCCAGGAAAACTTTATTCTCCCAATAGCAGCACTAAACAAGGTGCCTCACAAAGTTATCTTTCAATTTAAAGCACTTCAAGCTGATCTATAGTCAGCCTGACTTACCTGCTCAACACAAATCAAATTAATGTAATTCTTCTGTTTCTTAATCTGTTCTCTGATTCCTTTTATTTAAGATGACACACCCTAAAAATCCTAGTCTGGATTGCAATTGTTGGTTGAAAACGAACAAGGCACAAAGTCACCACCCACTGCTTCCCTGATGTTACATCTTTTGAGGTAATACATCTCCCCAGTGAGAGCATCTGCAGCTGACTAGGAAGGTCTTCAAGCCAGCAGTGAGGTGCCTGTGCAGAACCCACATAATCCCAAAACGTAATGGTCAGGAAAAAGTGCGTTCCCTGGCAAAAGTATGTGCAAACCTAGGACAGCACAGCCAGTTTAGAGGTTCCTGGCCACACAGGAGCAGATCTGTGAAGAAAGGAGCTTCCCTTGATCCTCCCCATCCATCAACTCAGGCACTTTGCAAACTACAGCAACAACAGAATGAGAAATCATATACACTTACTGGAGGCTGATATTTTCTAGCAGTTTGAAAGAGTTCTTCATTCTGTGAAGTTCTTGTACCTGTACTGGGTGACCAGCATGAATAGCTCCAGTGATGTCCAAAGCCCAAGAATCACGTTCCTCCCTGGAGCAACATTCAAGGAAATAGTCTGTATTGGTTTTTGTCTTTAGTTTGATGAGTAGCTGTGGAGAAAGAAGTACAAAGCAATAACATCATTTAGCAATTTCCCTACTCTTGCATTTTGCTTTTTTTTCGCACTGGCCCAAGTGACACAGATAACTCTGATAGTGTATCCCACCTGAGCAGTTCAGAGCAATTCTTGTTCAGAAGGATGGTGGGCACAACTCTGGGTTGTTTTGGTTTTATTTTTTTTTTGGCTTCTATCCCCCTCAAATCCCTAGGTTTTCAGATAAACATGGTCTGCATGCTCCTGGTACTTAGAAGAGAGCAGACCACACAGATACTGGATTACACAGGAGTGTGCTGCTGACTGTAGAGATTTTCACATCCAGATCTCGACAACTGCAAACTCTTCATTTGGCTCTTTCTGCCATGAGAAGTACTGAAATAGTCAGCAATTCCCAAAGTAATTTCCATTGTGGCCCCACACATGGGAAATCTGCATTGCTGCTGCCCATGGGTGAGCAGAGAAACAGAGGAGGCACTTTTTCTTCCAGAGTCGTCTTGCTGGAAAGTTTCTACAGCAGCAGTATTCCATTGGTGAAGGAAAAAGGAGCCTGATCTGGCTGCCTGGGAGCACCCCATGGATACCCAGGATTTAAGACAACTACCACAGATGATGCTTCCCTTTTTCTCCACCCTCCTCAGATTTTATTGAGCTGTTCATGTCCTCTCTCCACACACTGTTGGGCTGATGCATTTGCATTTCTTCTCCTCACTGTGTGCACAGGAGTAGTGGTTGGGGTTGGGGTTTTTTTGTTAATAGCTGTGACTCACATTTGGGCACAGGGAAGAACAAAGACAAAATGAGGGAGTTCAGTGCTTGTCCTGGTTACACTGCTAGCGGCAGCTTGCTTTTGGCTGGTCCTAATTCCGGAAACACCCCGGTGGTATGGTTGCAGTAATCAAAGAAGCCAGGAGGAGAGAAGAAGATAGGAAGAAGTCAGAAAGTGAGTGACATAGAGAAGAGATTTTTTTCCCAGTCATACCGGTCTGTTCTCATATTCCAGGCATGGACAAGTAATAGTGCAGCCATCCAAAAGGATCCTGCCCTTTGGAGAAGGCTCCTTCTTGCCTCCTTCAATTTTGTAATACAGCAGCTTATCCTGAAGCAGAACGAACCATCTCACTTTCCAGTTACGAACAACATGTCCCTGGAGGGCAAGAAATCCACATAGCTTATTTTAACACAAGAACTGAGAAATGACCATATTTTCTTCTTGGCTTCTTGTATGAAACGAAGCACAAGAAGTCATCCTGAGTCCTGTTCTCCCTGAAATACACATTTCAAGTAACAAAATAGCACAGCTCCATCACTATAAAATCATAGAGGAATAGAAAAGTGCTTTGCTCTTTCTTCAGCCAGGAGAACTTCTTTGCTGGCAAGAATTGTTTCATGTAAAAGCTCACATGAATTATCCCAAAGAGCTGATGTAGCTGCACACCTGTCTGCTGACAGCACAGGCAGCAACAGGGCTAAATCTGAAATGTGTGAAGGCTCTTAGCAACTAGCTCCTCCTCTCTGGTGACCCTGGGTGGTGTCTTTTTCTCTTTCATTTTGATGTGGCTCTAGGTGCCAAGTGGTTTTGCAAACACTTTGCTGGGTGAATTCGCTTTTCCTTACATCCCCCACTTACTGCTAATGAGAAGTTCATTTCAATCGTACCTGCCTCCAATCTCCTGGGCTAAAACATTCCCTGTGCTCCTGTTTCCTGTAAAGGAAATATGCTTTTTAAAGACAAAAGACTGAATGAAGGCTGCTGTTGAATGCCTCATGGATTATATGACAATACAGACAAATCCTCCTATTTTCCCTCTGTAAACAGCCCCCAGCTCTCTTTAGTCTGGTTAAAGGACAGCAAAGCCAGTGAGGGCTGGCACTGGCAGGCTCAGTCCTGTCTGATGGTGTCTGGTCCAGCTTTGCTGTGCAAAGAGCTGACTTGTGTTTCTACAGGTGATGGAGTGTTACAGCCAGCAGGCAAAGCAGGGGGTAAAGAAAGCTCTGGCACCTGGGACAGGGTGAGCATGGTGAGAAGAAAGAAACATGTAAGGTCCAGTTGTGGCATGAATTAAAGCTCATTAGTTCTCTGTAAATAAAGGGGAAACCCAGCAATTTCCAAGTAAAGGTGGAGTAACGAGTCTCTAAAATCCAGGGCACTATAGATCCAATGTCTTCTAGCCCATACTAAATACAATTTATCTAACTTGTGTTTGTTCTCTCCTTTCCTTTGCGTTCCTCAGTGATTTTTTTCACCTGTTGTAAAGTTACTTGGCCATTTTTCCTGTATGTTCTTTGCTATGGCTCTATTCTTTCCTTCTAGAAAATGTTCTCTTTTCTCAGGAGGTCACCTTACCTTTTTTTCTTTATCTTTACCTGAATTCCACACATTCATTTTATATTTATAATGCATTACAGTACATAATTCTGTCATTTATAATGCAATTAGATAATCCCTTTGCTTCTGTTCTCTTCTCAAGAAAGCTCTATTTTCTTTACCTGATCCTATACCTTCCTCCTTTTTCCTCTGTGAATCCCAGGTTCCCTTGTCCCTCAGTTTCCTTTAGTCATCCTCTTTGTGGTCTCCTTCCTATCAAGCTGTGTATCTGGGCGATGTTGTACAGACTGTGCTAGTCACAGCTCTGTGTGCTGCCGATAACCTGCTCCTCTCACACACTCGGTGCCTTGGCTTCCCATTTGAATTCAGTAGTCACTAAAGAGGCAAAAAGAACACCTGTAGCCCAGGGAGGAGACTGGGAGCTGGGACTGCTCTGCCCTTGCTCCACATAGAACTTCATATGGCTAGTGGCTGGCTGGCCAACTGGCTGGGAGTCCTGCCAGGAAAGCTCCTGACCAGGATTACCTTCATGTTAGCACCAGAAACACTGCCACGTACTGTAGAAAAGCATTTCCCAAGGCGTGGCAAAGCTTTGAACAAACCTCTGAATCACATTTTTCTCTGTGAAATCAAGGACCATATTAATCATTGAGACAGGGTCTTGATACTAAAAGCAGTTTATGTCCCTTGCTAAATTGCCTCCTTGTGTTCCAGCAATGACTGACTTGGTCCTACAGGGAGAAGTACTGGGAAGGTTGAAATCTTTCAGCTTTTTTCACCACATTTTGGCTAAAATTTTCTTACAGCACTGCTTGAGGAGTATGGAAAAAAGAAGTTATTTCAAGCACATTTTTAAGTTTGCATTGCCCTGATCCCCTTTAAAAAGAATAATCTGTTCTCCATTCTTTCATATGAAATGGGAAACCCTGCACAGACAGGTCACTGAAAAATGCACAAGCTATCTTAACCGACTGTCAGAACTTCTTCTGTCTCGCCATCCTTCGCTGCTCACCCCCACTGCTGCCTCGGACGTGCTCCTTGCAGGGGTGTGTGCGAGGTGCAGACATATTGGCTTTCTAAGCCCTGAGTCATCCTGATGGCTAATTCACCTTCCTCTACAGAAATGCCAGCACGGGGAAACTTGCGGGTGGGTAGCGAATAGCTGCAGTTCATGCAGCTTCCCTAGCAGGCATCTGCACAAACCTGGAGGAGCTCCTTTCCCAGGAGCAGGCAGGAGCCCCTCCGACCCAGCACCCAACAGGCTGCCTTGCCAGAGCCCTGGCTCGCTGCAGTCCCTGCTCAGGAGCTGCTTCCACGTTTGAGCAGAGCAGCACGGGGGGGAACCAGAGCACTCACCCGTTTGACGAGGAAGCCCTCCTTCAGCACTCCAGCTTCTTCCTCCATCATAGCCAGCAGGGAAAAGAGCAGAGCCCCCGCAGAGAATTGCCTGAGCCCTGGCAGTCTGTCCGTCTGCACATGATTTGTTTAAGAAAGTTCATTTTTCTTTGCTCCCCTCCTCCTCCAATGTGACGCACTCTCCCTTCCCTGTTTTTTTTTCCCTCCCTCCCTACCTGTGAGACATTAGTTAAACAGCGAGCTGGCTCTGATATATTACCTGCCCTCGGGGAAATAAAACAAAGGGATGTCTAAAAAGGATCTTGAAAGAATTTCACAGAATTTAGTAGAGCAAAAAACCACCACCGAGTGAGCTGGCCAATATAAGCAGCTAGAAAATGACAAATCAGGTATTGCATGGGAGGGGGAAGCAGAATTTTAAAACCACATTCCTCAAAACTTCAGACTAAACAACTACCACTTAAAATTTCTCATCTAACAAACACATCTCTCAGAAGTTCTAGAGATCAGCACAGCTTGTAACACATAGGATATTGTGATTACAAGGTGACTTTTACAAATCTTAAAGTAACTTCTTTTGCTAAAAATTTATTTTCCTAAATAAGCTCCAAAGCACCTACAAGTCCACTCTACTTTCAGTGACCCCTCAGTATATAAACCCAGATTCTCAACCTAATATCTTAAATCTCTACGGAAGCAGGCTTTTAGTAAAGCAGCCTGATCCATGAACATTGCAGTGACCTCTTGTACCTCCTGAATGCCTCTGAAACAGAGTGTCTTTTGTGTCCATATACAATCTCAGATGTTTATTGTATTTTTAAAGACTTCAGCTGCCATGACAAATCTCTTTTGATAGATTTATCAAATCTTGTCCTGATGAAGTAAACCAGTATTAATAATTCAGAGTGCTGCTGTTCAGAAGTAATAGCCTTTGCTATTCTGTCAGCATTCCATGACTCTCACTAAAATTAAGGTGATATATGTGGGCAGAGTTATGAGCTGTGATAAGAAATACAGGGTAGAGTATAGCAAATAAACAAAAGCACTCGTTGCTATGTAAAGAGTCCAGAGGTCAGTAAGACGAAGTGACTAAAATATCATGGGGCACACTTTCATGCACCAAGGAAAAGGAACAAACAAATAATTTCTTTATACATTTTTATAACTTTTAGCTAGGAATAGCAAGACACTGAAGAATTGAAACCAGCACTGTACTGGAGACAACCCAGAGAAGAGTCCTGCAGAGGCTGTGAGAATACAATGGGTGACTAAACAATGCTGGAAATTAGAAAAGTTGATTCTGTATAAAGAGAAAACATGCTGGCTGAGATTTCAAAAGCAGAAGTTACCTATGTAGCTTCTACTGCAGACCTTTTGCCTCTTGGGAAAAGGCAGGCAGCATCGAGGCAACCGGCTCAGTAAGTCATATCCCAGTATGTTCATTCTTCAGTCCACCTAAAGTCAGTACAGTAACAGAACACTTTTTGCTGCTGGTATGTAATATTTTGAGTTACCAATGGAAAATTTTGTAATTTTTTTTAGTATTACTGTAGCCTTAAAATAAAGCAGAACTTAACCAAATATATTTTTGTTAATTGAAAAAATAATCTCCATCTCTGCATATATATATATGCATATATATATATACACACACACATATATATTTGTACATAAAAGTTGTATTCAGAAGATGAATCTTGGAAAAAAAACTCTGATAAATTCAGCAGAAAAATAAAAGAAAATAAATTTCACCTCACCAAGTTTTGTACATTACATTACACAAGAGGGGAAAAAAAAAAAAGAAACCTTGAGACCAGGTACACAAGAGATATTACTGCTGCATGCATTTCCTGGACATGCACTCTTTATATAACCAGCTTCAGGAATACAGTGTTCCACCGCTTGGTATTTGAGGTTTGACTCCACATTGTTCAGCTTGTTACTGCAGGCAATTTATTCAAGGTGCTATTTCATGCTAGGGAGGACAGGTAGAAGCTTGCAGGGGGCTCTCGCTCAGACAGTGATCTCAGAATTGCTCCATAAGCAGTCCTTGCTGAAGATCTGACAAGCTCCTTTTCTCCAGCATGCAGACCACCCACGACCCCGCAGACGTATCTTCGCAAAATTAACATTAGCAACAACGAATTCTATTGTCAAACTGCTGGTGAAAGGTGAAACAAATCTTGCTTCAGCTGGTCATTAAATAACAGGTTTCGTATTAACTACTTATATAGAGCCTTCACTTCCTGCAATACCTCAACTCAAAGTGTTTCTTCAATACTTCAGATATTTATCATACACACACCCCTTCCTCCTTGTCTCATTCTGTAGTTAATCGAGGCTGAAAAACTGCCCCTGTATTGCTCCTGAGGCTGAGTAAACACAGATCTTTCATGGTCAGGTCGTATAAAATGAGTCAGTGGACCCGGGCTGTCCTATTCATGCATGGGCTGGGAATGCAAGTTCTGGCATTGAACGCTTCCGGTGGGAAAGGACATGCTTCGATCTGTATAAACTTAGGGAGCTCTACATCAAATCTTCTGTGGGACTTAAAACTACTGAAGAGTACCCATTTCCTCAGATTCCCTTCAGAGTGTTTTCCACATGTCAGTGTAGTAGTACAACAGAAAAAGGACAGTTAAGTGCTTCACATTTTCTTCCCTTTGAAGTGACCCCCAAATACTTTATATGCTGTAGAATTTGAAATAGAATGGCCAGGAAGAGCCGGCTTCAAGATCACAGGATGCTACTCAGGGTTACAGGGGAGGGAGGAACAGCCTCCACAGTTCTGAGTGCAGGCTGTGCTCTTTCAGCTGGCAGACCCTGCTGGTACCTCCCGTTCAGTCCTTCAAGAAGCCACACAGCTGAGATTAAGGGAACCTGCCCAAAGGAAAACCCCGTCCCATGCTCTGCCATGCCCAGCGTGTATCATCATGTCACACACAGCATTGGGGTATTACAGACACCACAGTTTTCAAAGCAGCTTCTTAGGACTTTGCCCTCCAGTGTAGCACTCTCATTAAATATTTAGTTCCTTTAGTGGATTAGGAAATATGATGAAAACAAACCACATCAAAATAAAGCATGATGAAACATTTCTAGATAAAAGTGAAAGACAACAAGCATTCAATAGTATTCTGACATAACAGCAATTTAAAAATTAACTGTAGAAAGGTGCAAGTATTTGGAAACAGTTGTTTCATTGCCTAGACTCTTGAAAATCAAAGTGCAGATTCTGCTATGAAGAACACACCAGCTTCACTGCACCTAAAAAAAATCCTGTGGGCCAAAATCAGAGAGAAGACAGCAAGAAATTGTCACTGTACTAAAAACCAGACAAACCACAACAGCCCCAAGGGCACCACTTCTTTAGAAACCACTATTTCCCCTCATCAGAAACAGGATACCGGGCTGTGTGTTACCAGACTCTGTGCCTGACCTGAGCCACTATAACTGTTTGGGTTGGATTTTTGCATTAATGAGTCCTTACTGTTTCCAAGCTGTCAATCTTAGAAAATCAATTTGAGGTAGGAAAGTCAAACTGAGATCCTTACAACTAACATATCAGGCCAAGTCCTGTCCACAGGTATACCTGTCCTCTTCCCTTCCATTGACTATGCTTAGTGCAAGTGGAGATGTTGGCCTTGTGATTACAGTTCAGCAAACAGCACAGTAGCTAATGAACAGCAGGA
>NW_008239553.1:13221562-13233704 GCF_000691975.1 Corvus brachyrhynchos
GTGCTGCCTGGATTTAGCAACTTAACAAAGACAGTCACAAAAAGCCCTTATTTTAAGCACTCAGTAAGCAAAGACAGTTCCAGAAATAGAAAAAGAGCCAGGTTGAGACACAAAGCATTAAGCTCAGCAACTCCTAAAGATCTTTAAGTGATGCAGCACAGCAGAGCCCCAGCATTCCCTCATTAACAGGCACCCATCTGATACCTCCTCCTTCCCGTTTCTGCAATGCATGAGAAGGATCGACCAGGTTTGCCTTGTGTCTTTTATTTATTCTTGGTTGAAATATGCTCAGGAGAACAAATTGGGAGAGCCTGATTTTATCTGCCAGGATGACAAGTGATTGAAATGCATTTACCTGAACCTGCTTTGCTATCATCCTCACCATCTCGGCCATTTTTTTCAGGCACTCACAACCAACTCAGACTCTTGCCCACCAGCACATTCCAGCTCTAATTAGAAATGCTCTGGTAGCTACTGAAGAAATTTAACAAACTTCTGCCTAAGTTACTGACAGAAACAATGCTCCCCTATTAACACACCAAAACAGCTTTCACAGATTATACTAATTGTAATCCCTGCATTGCACTCCTTCCTTCCTTAGAGCACGTGTGGTTCACTCTTCAGTACTTTTTCCTTCACAGAATTATTATGGCATGGAGATCACACGGTGACAGAGTTTTAAAATACTTTGCTTTGTACCCTGAGTACCCATCTTTGTGTTTAATGGAAGTCAAATCACTATTTTAGTGAAGGGGCACAGTTGGAAGAGCTGTTCAAACAGGAAACTGACATTATCACAACTTCAAGCCATGCAAGGCTGTCATACACAGCTGCTGAAAAGACAATGTGAGAAAACCATTAAAAATATCTTTTTCTTCATTTTGCGCATTCAAGTATTTTCCAACATTCTGTAAAGACTGAAAGTTATTTACCTTTTTTGGCTTTGCTTTACTATCAGAGTTGGGTACACATGAACTTCTCTGATACCCCAGCATGGACAAGCAGCACATTGCAATATGTATGCCCTTTGAGAACGCTTTTGTGGCAACACCACGTAGCAATAATATAGTTTGTACCAAGGCAGTAAGAAGAATGCCTAGTTAATGCTCAAAGCCTCATTTTTCGTGCATTTTCCCTCTAGCACCACAAAATATTAAGAAAAAAAAAGGGCAGTATGGGACATGACAATTAAAAAAAAAATACCAAAAGATTTAAAAATCTAGCAAGCTGGAAAGGTTACTTAGAAAGCACAACTCTTCCCCCTCAGTTCCCACTGACAAGGAAAACAGGATTTTTAAATTTTGGTTTTTTAAACTCCAATTTAGAAAGCACATCTTGTTTCTCTTCAGAGAAGATAAACAGGTTTTTTCTAAAGTGAGTATCTCAGTCCAGTGTAAATGGGATGTAAGGTAGGCAGAACTGAAGGTCATGTTGCAGTGAGCTCACAGACAGTGCTGCCCATTTTGAAGTATGTAAGTTCATTAAAGCTCCTGCTATATTCACCTATGGAGCAAACGGCAACTATATGTAGTTTTTCATTTATCAGCTATGTTTATTGGCATGGAAACAAGCTATTTTCAAAGTTTTCAAGTTCTCAGTCCCTAAATGCAGATGATAAACAAAGGAAATGCTAATTTAAACAAGTCTGCATCAACAAACTTGCAAGTAAAACATTAATGTAAAACGTTCTGGTCCACTCATTATCAGCTTGATTTAAAGCAAACAAAAGAAAGCCCTTTCAATGTTAAAGAGGAGTCGCCCATTAATCATGCTGTTCCAGGTTTTATATTCACACCACTCTAGGCCATGTGACAGAAGAGGAGGAAAAAACCCAAAACCTCAGTTTTACATAGCCCAGAAATTTATTGAATATTTGCTCAAATACATTCTGTATAGAACTGTTCTGCTTGCTTGGTTTTGCTGCTCCCAGGAAAGATCATTAACAGATGCACTGAGCTGCAATCACCAATTAGGAATTGTTACATATGAAAGTGTTAAGTATGGGGCTGCAAACTCCTTCTGGCCAGATCTGCCTTGAATTTGACTAGGCACCTTCCTTTCAAAGGATTCAATTTGGGTAAGCTGCTGCACCAAAAGTTATTTAAAAGAGCCTGTTACATTTTGGTCTTTTTAAACAGGAAAACACTTCAAATATTTGTTTTTGAAGTTTTCAATACTGGAAATGTTTAGTCCAGAGTGTTTGCAATGGGGTTTCTAGTTTTCCATACGGTCTCTCGTCTAAGTATCCCAGAACATTTAGTCTTCTGTTTTGGCTTCCATTTCCTCGGCATCATCATCCCCATCCACTTCAGCATTTTCCCTCTCCAGTCTTTCCAGCTGCCTTGCAAGTTCAGTCTCGTCTGTGTCAGTAACCACCTTAGGCTGAAAAACACCAAACCAGAACACATGGCAAACTCTCATAAAGAAAGGTCACATATATTTTTAGACTCTGATTCCACATAAATAGTAAGAGATAAAATACATCCTGAAGTCACACAATAAAACCCAGCAAAGTTAGATTTTTTGACCATTTGTTTATTTCAGGAGCACAGACACTCAGATTTTTTTTTGTTTCTTAATAACTTCTTGCTAAGATTTCTTGTAGCACTACTGATCTTGCACTACTTAGAAATATTGCAAGGAAAAAAGTTGTATTTTAGAATGTAATTTGTTCTTACCTCCAT
Source organism: Corvus brachyrhynchos (assembly GCF_000691975.1). Lineage (NCBI taxonomy): Eukaryota > Metazoa > Chordata > Aves > Passeriformes > Corvidae > Corvus > Corvus brachyrhynchos. The sequence goes on from NW_008239553.1 coordinate 13,224,247, forward strand.
CTGCACATTAAAGACTCCTCTCTTTTCCTCAATTTTTTCTTTAATTACAGCCATAGCTTGATTCAGAACAGACAGTCCTTCAGTTCTCTCCAGTGTTGTAGTAGTCATCACATAACGAGGAGGGGCTATCAGATTAATCTGCCACATTGTAAAGATTGGGGAAAGAAGCAAACTCAGTAACAAAGACATTATGCCTAGCTAGGCCAAACAATTAAAAGCATTACAACCCATATGTTTTTTTTTTAATGATGACTAAGTAAACTTTTGTTACAAGAGACTGTTATAAAAAGTAATTTCCAAAGGAGAGAGTACTTTCAAGTTTTTTTTTAAGAACACTTATTGAGTAGCTCACTTAACATCCAAAAACTGTTGGGGAAGAAAAACTAGGCCTGGGTACAGTACTCATTCTACCAACACTCAAATGTAAGCGGAGCAAACTTTCCTTTTCTTGCACAATCTTATACCTGAAAATAAAATTTATTGCTCCCTACTTAAGACTGCATAAAGGAACAGTGGTTATGTAGTGTGCCAGTACCAGACTTTAACAAATTGAACAGAATAAATACAGCTTCCTGAACGTTGAAAGCCACTGCACAACCATAGGAAGGACTGTCATAGCTGAAAGTAGAAGTGTTACAGACCTGCAGGAGAAGAACTGGAAAGCAGGCACATGGCTTCATGTGACCAGTACAATTGCATACTATTGGTCCCTGAGGGCATCAGGAAAGTTTGCTTTTGATTCCATTATAAAGACTGGCACTCACTTTGATGGGCATGTTCTCCGTGGAACAGTTCAAGCCTGCTCTCAAAGCTTCTTTTACTGCATCTATGCCTTCATAACCATAACAGGCCACCTCAATATCTAGGACAGAGAAATACAAGTAATAAAATTCTACCATTACAAAAAGCTGCAAAATATTTAAAGCTTTTTAACTTAAGCTTTAATAAATCTTTTTAGCAACCAATGTTTATCCACAATGAGAGCCTCAGTAGCTCCCAAATCTGAGGAAGGTATTACATTTGCTTGACTTCTAAGTTGAGGTTAAAGTCTTTATAAATTCTTTGAACATGCAACATTTTACATTGCGCTTTGAAAAGCTAGGACACAAAATTATACACCCATATTCACTCACTTCTCATCCAGTAAATACAACACAACACTAGTAATTACGTATTTCCATGGAGAGATGAAAATATAAAAGCAATAAATACAAGAGAAAATGAAAGATAAGGAAAAGTGAAACTTGAAAAGGAACACATCCACAAAGTTATGGAACTCCATGAGCAATTACAACACAAGTAGAGAGGCATCACTTGAGGAGCATTAGAATATATTTTTATAAGGTTAACCTGTGGTTAGGATTATACTTAACTATGGCCTTTCATAGGTGTTTGAAAATCAAGGCATAAACTAATGCTGGTGATATCTGTAATACCCTGACCAGTGTGAAGACAAAGACTTCTTTACCTGCATAGCAATGGCACAAGACTAAGCTACACAAAGAAGTTGGCTTCACTTCCAGGTGACTCACAAAAACCTGCTAATTCTGAGATATCAGGAACAAATTCAGAGAGGACCATCCCAGTCAGCCTCAGAAGCCAATGGCAAGATTCTACACTTGCGCTGATGACAAAATTAATGACTTAGACCATCAGAACAAAATAGGCAGCATGAAGGAAGTAAGAAGACATGCTCATCAAGTAACTCAATTTTCAAAATTGATGAAGTGTTATTCATGTTAGCAAATTCACTCTTCATGGCAATCAAATCAAATATTTGAAGCCTATGTTAACTCCTGGTAATCTAAAGCAATAAGTAGAGGAATTTTACATTACCTTACTTTTTTACTCTCTTCTTGACTGCAGTGTCATGTGGATAAGGCTTTTCTCTCCACAGTAATCAGCAAGTGTTAATGCTCTTCAATATATACTTGCAGAGCAGTGGCAATTTCTCAATCTGGTTAAAAATTTGATTCTGCTACACTATCTGTTTAATGGCAAGCATGCCTTTAGGCTGTCCTGTAGAGCCAGATTTACAGTTTTGAAGTACGTCTTCTTAAGTCAGGCAGTCATGTGCTTTTTCTGCCCACACTAAATTAATAAGAGACAAACTAGTTCATACATTAGAGATATGCTAGGCTTGAGCTGATATATCCCACTGAATGATTTGCAACCAACCCATTAGAAATACTATTTTCACGTGTTTATGAGCAAGTGACTAAGGCATATGCTGTAGCTGTGCTGACACGGATCAATCATCCTGCCAGGGAATCAATGAATTTAAAACTCTGAATAATGAAAAAGAATACTGTAGATGCAGTAATAACTATAAAATATTTAATTTCACTGCGTGCCAATGCAAAATGACAGACCGCATTACCTATCATGACAACCAGTTTGTGTTCCAAGCAATCTTGCACTTTGGGATAGAACCCACACAGGAAATTTGAAAGCAATCCTTGATTAAGGTGTCTTAATTCTGAACAGTTCCATTCAAATACCAGGATTATGAACTGTTAAGTTTTAACTGAGTTTATAGTTTGCAACAAGGCACACTATCTCGACCTAAGATATGTTCAAGGAGCACGTGGGAAGAACTCACCAGCTCGGATTTTGACTGCCTGTGGTGTCAGCCGTCTGTTAATATTGTCAATCAATACACGCCTCTCTTCCTCTGTCAGATCCAGGCTATCCAGGATTGCAGGGTCTCTGAGCCAAGCAAAGCAACGTTATAGAAATTATACTGAAGAGGAATACAACACACATAAACTGCTGGTACTATTTCTATTTCTTACAAATAATCCTAGATATCTACCAGGCAAAGAAAACAGGGAAATTTCTTAAGAACCCCTTGAAACACTGCAAGAAAATGAACACATCTATTTTCAAAGCATTTTCTATTGGTAAACACAGCAGGTAAGTAGTTTACTCAATTTGTTCCTGAAAGGAACCATCTGAATGATTAAAAAAATTTTTTTAAAGTGAAGGAATGGCATCCCTCTGGCTCCCTTTATATGAGATAAATAGAATGTGACAAGTATCCAGTTTCTTGATATTGTTTTGTTTCCTCCAGTGTGAAGATACACTCGTATCACATGAAAGAGAACATGATGAATCTGGAGTTTTAAAATTATTTTAGTGTGTCATTCAAACACACGATTTTTGTCATTCTACAAAGTAACCCATACTCATTCCGTGTTATTCTGTATTTCTTTTTAACAGTATGGATCATAGACAAGATACTTATCTGCTGGCTACGTTCTTGGCTAAAGAAAGGATTAAGGCTTTTTAGATCCCAAGCAAATAGTTTCAAATTCAGAGATCACAAAAGCAAACTCCTCTGCTGTCTACCAGTATAAATTAGCAGCTCTTTTTTGAAGAAGTGGTGTCAATTTTCTATTGCTGTATTAAATTTATCCCAAATCTATCTGAAACAGAGAACATAACCAAAAAACTCCTCACAAAAACAGTTCCTGTTCTGCAGAGACAAAAGTGCAGTTTTCTGAAAAAAACCCATGCGATCACCTATAATACTATGAGTAGGCAAACGTGAAACAAAATGGCCCAAAAGTCAGAGGCTGTACTAGAGAGTGGTCTCTGCTGCTAATAAAACATCATCTTTCATGTTTTTGTATACTAAGTATAGAGAGTAGAAGGGCCAAACAAGCAAACAGAACCCAGAAACATGACAGGTTTTACAGATCAAAATATGAACCTGTGTAGCAGAAATGTTTTATGGGACATACAAATTCTGCTTTATTTACAAACTGTCCTGCTAAATCCACCTGTTAAAGCATTTGGTAGACTTTCAACAATAGGTCCCCAATGTTTAATTTTTACTGATTAGAAGGTAAATATACTGTCCAATTCTCGCCACAGGTACCATGCTGTGTGAAACTCCAAAACACTAATCCTCAGTACAAAGAAAGAAATAACAAGTCAAATTCTTAGAGGGAATGCTAAAACTCACACAGCACTCCAGCAAGAACAGGAAGGCAGCAATATCCATATTTTTCTGCTCCATTGCTATACATTTATGTAGGAGCACAACAGGAACAAATAAAAGTTGCAGTCCACTGTCAGAAATCTTAAGGCATTACTGATGGAAAGATGTTTTGAGAACAGATAGCTTCAGAAGTTTGTGCTCCAAACTGAATAGCAAATGAGCTACAAAAGGCCTGTGCTCAGGACTTCTCATGAGTATGTAAGTGAAGCTAAAACAGCCAGTGTAACTATAGGGGTTTTTTTAAAATTCTATTATACTGGTGTTCAACAAAGTATTTATCAGTTAAGAGTGATCTGGAACTCCTTTTACAGCAATATGTCCAGATTTGCTATCACCAGAAAATAACCAGTAAATTTGCTATCACCAGAAAATAAGCATTATTACATGAAACATTCATTCTAAATGAGGACACAAGCTGTTTTTTTCCCCCAAAACGCAGAGCTGGTTTTCAGCTAATTAAAAACACTACCGAGTGCCTCACTTCCTAGAGTCAACGCCATTCCTAAAAGCCTTATTACTGCCATCTAGCGTTCAACTCCAGTTCAGCACTCACACGCTTAGGTGCTATGAAAGAGCAGAACTGAAAACGTTTACTGAAAAATCCAGTTTAGGATTGAAATTTTCATGGTAGATTCTTCAGAGGGAAACCAAACACTTTAATTCTGAAAGCAAATGAAAATATCAGACTCTATTAAAAAAAACCCAAAACAACAGTCTATCTCAGTGCATTCTTCTTTAGCATCACAATTTCCACCTCTTTCTGTTCATAATTCCATTTCTAAGTTTATGATCCCATGCTTTAAGCTCGGAAAAGGAGAAAAGTAACAACCCAGCTTATTGTATTTAAAAAAGAAAAAAGCTGCCTGTGCAATGGAAGAGTGACAATCAGCTCTGAGTAGAAATGCCTTCAGACATAGAGCTAGATATTTCTGATAAAATCTGCCTGGGACTAAAACCAGGCAAATTCTGACAGACAAACCAAGACCAGTGGCTCCTCCTCTGTTAGAAATGTCACAGGCTCATCTGTCTCTTTTGTACTCTTTTGTACATTATTCACTGATACTTTGGTATTTCTCCGTATCAGATTCAATTACTTCTTTTAAAAACCTGACATACACAGAGTGGCAGACTCAAAGATGTCTAAAAACATGTCACCTCTGAGCCTTCTTTCTCAAGAGCTTTGGGAACTTGGAAAAATCCAGTAAGACAGAGAAACCTACCATAAGCAACTGGAAGACTGATGTCAAAATTTACTAGATTTACTTGACCAGTATATTCTCCATACTGACTCTGAGAAAGAAACCCAAGGATACAACCCAAAAGAACACAGTGACAGAACTACTTCAGGAAATACTTCTCTGCAATTTGAAATAAACCCCATGAAGCATAAAAGAAGTCCTTACGAGACTGCATGCTTGAATGCATCATAAGCACCATATCCCGGTCTTTTGTACTTGTCATCAAACACCCAGGCAGTTCTCTGGAACAGGCTCTCAAGCTGCTCATCCTTGGTGTACTCCAAGACTTCAGCAACATGGCGAAGGATGCTGTAAACCTGCAACATAGGTGTGGTAAAAAACCCAAACCAAATACTGAAAGCAGACAAAAATTCCTACTTGGAAGTGTTAAGACCACACAGCAGTAAGGACAGGAGCCTCGAACTACCTGCATGTCTTTTCAATAAAAAGTTGTCCACGGTGTGCTAAACCAGCACGTACTTTTGAATTTCTGATCAATTAAATATACCCTTTTACATCATAAATTCTCAACTGACATCTTTCTTGATCAATCAATTAATTAATAAGCAGCTTACCATGTAGCACTCATGGACACATGAGCTGGTTATAGATCTTTGCATGGGTAAATGAGAATCAGAGCATGCTTAATACATGAACACAATGCTGTATTTTTATCTTATGTCTGCACATTTTGGTTGCTCAAGAAAGAAGCCGGAAATACACAGTGCCTAAATATAGAAAGGCAACTCACAGTCTTTGATTTTGTGAATTTGTCTTCACATTTGATTGCCTCCTCTGGAGAAACTCTTCTTTTTGACAAATCGATATAACCTATTGGGGAAGATAATTTTAAAAGTGTCAGCCATTGTGCAATCTAAGTCTGACTCCTTCAAGAGAAGCTCATTATGAACAAACACTCTGGCTCAGGATTTGCCCCTGGCGTACAGTATCCCCATATGTTGCTACAGAGAGAAACGAAGTCAAACCTTGATGAATGTAGTGAATTATGATGCAAATTAGGATGTAAAATTCTTTCAACTGTAAATACTTACAACAGCAAATTTTTGAACAGCAAATTTTTGAACAACATTCTTTTAAATTACTGCCTTAATATTTTCTCTGCAAACCACTATCTCAGCAACTAGTGATCCATTTTTATGTTTCTGTACACAGTTAGGGGAAAAAAAATCACTCCAGCATACAAAGAAGCAAATTCAATGCATATTTTTGTAGTGATAACACAATTTCATTCAAGGCTGGTACCCCATCAGTTTAGCTCTAAACAGTTTCCTAATAAAATATGCTCAGCCTGAAAGAATTGCCTGTGAAAAAATTTCTTTTGAACTCTCTTCTAAATTTGAAAAGGCCACCACCTATTTCTCACAAACTATAGGTTCTCCAGTAAGTTTAATAAAAGACCACTAGATGAATTCCAGATGTGTTTCTCTGTTAATATGAAAGCAAAATTAATTTTTAAAAGTATAATTTCATTAGAGATATTGGGAAACTTATTTCACTTCAAATTTATCTGAAATAAATTTATTCTTGTCCTTCTTTCGTCTCTGCTTTTCCTTATCCTGTCATTCATTATTTATTTTCTCAGAGTTAATTGCAGTTTCAGAAGTATTCTAGAAAAGCATATAACTTGAGAAATATCATACCAACAGTAACACTTCTAGGAGATGGGCTCAGTGTTCATTATTTCTGTACAGCTGGATACAAATTTTAGATATTGCATGGAACAGTATTATCAAAATTTGAAATGTTCTCAATAGAAATTACATTTAAGAAAACCTTCAAAGATTCAAATGTTCAAAAGACAGCAAAAACCAAAACTGCCTGTACAATCTTAGCTTGTACCCTACAGGATTCACAATAGTTACATACTTGTCATCACCTTTATCAACAAGGTTTGAGACTTGTTAACAAACAGTATGGATGGTGAGCACTAAATGCTTAGCATCTAGATTTTTATGTCTACAGCAAATGATCCTTCTCTTCAGCTTAGAAAATCTACACAGATATCAAAAGAAAACTCCACTATAGTTCAGTGACCAATCTGGTGAGGACCCACTCAAATCTTTACTGATGCCAGTTACTTTCCTTGACCCAATTCCCAAAGGACACAGAGGAACAGAAGAATGATCATAGGTATGGTCAGTGATGGTCTATTTCACTTCAATGCCCAAAAAAAGTAACCCTGGCAAAACCCACAAAACCCCGCTTTGTTCATCGGTGTTTCTGTCTACGAATTCAATCTTGATATAGCCCACCATATCCCCAGATACCTTTCTCTTTGTCAACTCTTATGACCACAACACATTCATTCCTCCCGATCCGGATGAGTTTGTTTATGGAACGAATACGTCTCCTGGACAGTTCACTGAGGAGGATCATGCCTTCAATGTTGTTGTACTCCAGCAGGCTGACATAGGCTCCCATTTCAGCGATGGACCGAACATTGACCATCACTACATCTTCCACCTCTGGAAATTTATGTTGGTAGAATCTACAGCTTAGTCCCGGCATTCTGGAATTTGAGCAGAAAACCCAAAGATTTTATTTCACAGTACATCATTGCCTTCTCCTACAAATATGGCAATAAATCAGCAAGGACTGGGGAGGATAGAGAGGAACAGTGACAGAAAAGGTAGCAATTAGGATAAGGTTGTGCTTAGGTTTTAATAGAAACTAAATAATAAATTAACTTGTATTCTAAGTACTATTACCACAACCATTTCCTAAGATGCTGGTTTTTTGCATTAACATAGAAAAAGCTTTCTACCCAGACTTCATTATCCACTTCAACTGTTGTACTGCCTATGCACAGCACACTGGAAAGGCTTCTTCAAGTGGTGGAAAGGTCACACTGCACACCTTGCATGCATCTAAATTCATGAGCCACTGTAACATTTTCACAGATTCACAGAATATTCTGAGTTGGAAGGAACTCTCAAGGATTATCAATTGGATTGTAAGAGCAGGAGGACATAGGAGAGAAGCCTGCAGTGCTCACAAAGGATTTCGTATGCACATAATAAGAGCACGTGAGGCTAAGAAAATAAGAGGCAGACAGAAGCTTCTGTAGTACTGAGGAGACGCTGACTCCAGAAGATGACTTTTAAAGTCAGCACAAGATGTTCAGAGTAATCCTGCAAGACCTGCTCCAGAGGCCAACTGTCAGCAAAGAAACCAAAGGCATTAATCAGAACAGAACTAGCCTGGCCTGAAGTACTGAAAACACAAAAAAAACCACCCCCCAAAGACTGCGAGTCAGGAGGTGAAAAAAACCCAACAAAATCACATGAAAAAACCCCAGAATTCCTTCATTATACATTAAAAAAAAAAAAGAAAAAGTAAAACCAACATTTCATAATCAAGGACTGGTAAGAAGGAATGCTTAAACTGTTTAATTTTTCTGATGATGAATCCACATGCTCTTAAGCATCTAAGTTAGTTCAATTGCTTTTGTCTATGCCTTGAAGTTTCATACAGAAAATTTTCTACAGCAGCAGGAGCCTAAGATGCCGAGTCAAATGCATCACTCCTTCAGGAGGTTTGTTTTAGTCACAATTTTGAAATTTTAGTCATGATCCTTACAGCAGTGCCAGTGCTTTCTAGCTACAGAAAAATTTAAAATCAGAGTAGGAAGGTAATGCCAAATGCTATGTACACATGGCCATGCAATTCAGAAGATCGTGTCCACCCTTACCTCCATTCTTAACTTTTAAAAACGGGTTAATACAGACTAGCAAAGCATTATAGAAACACTCTGAAGGTTTTGTATAACTTTGTGTAAGCTGAACAAAGAACTCCAAGGTTAAAAAGGAAAACTACAGTTCGCCTTTCTAGTCCACTCCACGCAGCTCTCCTCAATCCTGCAGGTACTTAGGGGGTACATGAGAAAGCTGCACTGCAAAGCAACAAACTCGAGCCACAGCGAGCACGAGCGGACAAATACCGCTCAGCACACACACATCATTCCTCTTTCCAGTCACAAGGTTTTTATTTTGGCCTTCTGTGGAAGATCCCCAGGAGCAACACTACGCCCACCGTGCCGAAGCTGGTATTTATCTTTTCCAGAGGCTGGACACGCCTCAGTCGAGGCCCTCGCGGCCGCAGAACGTCTGCGGAAACTGGCGAAAACGGAGCCAGTCCTGACCAGCGCCGCCGACACAGGCGCTGCCCCCACACCACCCCCGCACCGCGCCGGG